>NC_059336.1:99019165-99385415 GCF_018350155.1 Leopardus geoffroyi | reverse complement strand
ACAGCCTACTTCATGCTCCAAGCTGGGCTCGAAGGAAACAAAGCTTTAGAGATCAAAGAGAAGCACTTGGCCTCCACCAGCTTGCCATTCCTGTGGTTGCTTTGCTGAGTGAAAGTCGGATGGGTGAGCTTCTGGGCATGCATTCAGGTTACCATATCCCCCGAATCCCTCATCACTATTAGTGAATCCTGTGATGAAGGCTTTAATTTTTAATGAAATTTGAGAAGGGTGGATGCTCCAATATTTCTTGAAAGAAAAAAAAGAATAATAATTTACCATGTTAGCCTCATGCAGTGATGCCTTTTGCTGGCCTGCTCTGTGTATGTCATTTTCTCAGAGTCTGAATAAGCAGGCAACTCAGTGAGACCTCCACCATCTGGCATTTTACAATAATCTAAGAACAACAGAAGACACAACAACAGGAATTCTTGTGTAAAAATTCCATTTCTTTCAATACGGATTAAAAAATAAGTAAAATTTTTTATATAGCTGAATAACATTCCATTGTGTGTGTGTGTGTATATATATATATATATGTATCAAAAGTACATATATATATACGTATATACACACCACATCTTCATTATCCATTCATCTATCGATGGACACTTGGGCTGCTTTCATAATTTGGCTATTATAAATAATGTGGCAATAAACATAGGGGTGCATATATTCATTTGAATTAGTGTATTCACATTCTTTGGGTAAATACCCAGTAGTGCAATTACTGGATTGTAGGGTAATTCTATTTTTAATTTTTTGAGGAAACCCCATACTGTTTGCCACTGTGGCAAAATGCATCAGTTTGCATTCCCACCAAACAGTGCACAAGGGTTCCTCTTTCTCCACATCTTCACCAATACTTCTTGTTTCTTGAGTTTTTTATTTCAGCCATTCTGACAGGTGTGAGGTGATAATCTCATTTTGTTTTTGATCTGCATTTCCCTGATGATGATGCTGAGTGAAATAAATCAGTCAGAGAAAGACAAATATGAAATGATTTCACTCATTTGTAGAATTTAAGAAATAAAACAAATGAAAGGGAAAAAAAGAG
The DNA here is from genome assembly GCF_018350155.1 of Leopardus geoffroyi. Classification (NCBI taxonomy): domain Eukaryota; kingdom Metazoa; phylum Chordata; class Mammalia; order Carnivora; family Felidae; genus Leopardus; species Leopardus geoffroyi. The sequence goes on along the minus strand of NC_059336.1, from coordinate 99,384,361 downwards.
ACCAAAAAACAGATTCTTAAATATAGAGAACAGGTGGTTACCAGAAGGGGTTGAGTGGAGGGATGGGGGAAATAGGTGAAGGAGATTAAGAGTACATCTGTCATGATGAACACTGAGTAATGTACAGAATCGCTGAATCACTATATTGTACACCTGAAACTGATATACCACTGTATGTTAACTATATTGGAATTAAAATTTTTAAAAAGATAGGTAAAATTCAAATATAACAAAATGCTTGGTTAATGAGATGTTTCAAACTCTAGAAAATAGCCCAGTTATCCAAAAGAATTCCACATCAAAGGATTTTGACTCAGTGTCAGACTGCAGACAGTTCGTTAACATTCCCTGTAATAGGGTTTGATCTGTGTACCATGCTACCTCTTTCCCAGGAACAGCTTTATCCTCCTTTTCCATCTGAATTTTAGTTATCCTTTACAGTTCATGTCAATTGGAGCCAACCTGAGATCCATCCAGTTGCTTAATTTTGACAAACTTATTGTTTGTTCTGGTAGGCTTGACATAACTTTAAGCAAAGAGTCCCTGATTCCACCATAAAGTGCTTATGAAATAAAGGTTCTGTGACTAGTATCCTGACGAATAGGATCATTATTTGAACTTAAGAAAAGTAGAATAAAAAAGTTAATTTTTTAGAAAGCCATGACTTCTGATCTATCAAAATTTTTTTTCCCCTTCATACCCTCAACAGGTTTATGTTGACAGTCATCAGGAATAAATCCTGCGGCATGCAGAGCAATTCGACAAGCCTTCCTGACCACAGCTTTTGCCTCATTTCGAAATTCTTCTAGGCGCGTTGTCACCTAGACATTGATGAATATGTATAATTAGCAATAGCAAAGTAGCAACAATAGAAAAAAAAAATCTCAAAACCATAGACAAAAATTCCTTACCTCTTCTAACCATATGATTTGTGTGGCCTTAAATTCTTGCAGGGTATAAGTATGACATTTTTCAATATAACAAAGTCTGATAAAACTCAAGTTATAGCATAATTCATTTATTTTAAGAAGAGCCGGTCGCAAATGCTGAATGAAAATAAAAATTATCATTGTTTAGTTAAAAAAAAATGCTGTCTTTTAAAAGAATAAAAATATTTGGAAAGCAAGAATGGTTATTAAGGAAAATAATAGGTCTATATGTTAACTCTAGCTACAACTCCAAAGTGCATACATTAAACAGGAACACATCTGAAATTTTTTCTAAAAGCATTCTTTGAATTATCAGACTTAATTTGTTTGAATGTCCATCTTTTTATCTTGAATATGTGTCTTTTAGCTAAGAAATTGAGGGTAAGTAATAGAGGACTGGGAAATATCTTAAATTTCACTATGTATGATGAATGGCTACTAAAAGATTCATTGTGTTATCTTAAGGACTTTACAATGCCCAGTCACCATGGTAATGGAGAGGCCCATTTGCTGATCTAAGAGGCTTTGACATAAAATCCCAAGACAACTTTGAATTAAAAATTTTTTTAAGGGGCGCCTGGGTGGCGCAGTCGGTTAGGCGTCCGACTTCAGCCAGGTCACGATCTCGCGGTCCGTGAGTTCGAGCCCCGCGTCAGGCTCTGGGCTGATGGCTCAGAGCCTGGAGCCTGTTTCCGATTCTGTGTCTCCCTCTCTCTCTGCCCCTCCCCCGTTCATGCTCTGTCTCTCTCTGTCCCAAAAATAAATAAATGTTGAAAAAAAAAATTAAAAAAAAAATTTTTTTAAGTTAAAATTTTTAACTTTAAATTTAACAAGTTGCTGAAAAAGAAAACTCAGTCACTGTTAAGAACCTATTTATTTGTGGACTGGAACAATGAATGGAAGTAGATGGATGGATAAATAAAATATATATATCCATACAACAGCGTATTATTTGCCAATAAAAAGAAATGCTATGCTATAACATAGATGAATGCTGAAAACATTAAGCTAAGTGAAAAAAGCCAGCCACAAGGAACCACATATTACATGGTTCCATTTATATGAAATGTACAGAATAGGCAATCCAACAGAGACAAAAAGTGGTTTAGTGGTTGCCTAGAGCCGGGGAGGGTACTGGGGGGAGATGGGGAGAAATATAGAATGACCACTAATGGATAATAGGGTTTTTTTTAAAAAAAATTATTCATTTATTTTGAGAGAGTGAGAGAGAGAGAGAGACAGCAGACAAGGGGCAGAGAGAGAGGGAGAGAGAGAGACAGAGAGAGAGAGAGCGAATCCCAAGCAGGCTCTGCACCATCGGTGTGGAGCCTGATGCAGGGCTCGAACCCACAAACTGTGAGATCATGACCTGAGCTGAAACCAAGAGCTGGATGCTTAACCGACTGAGCCACCCAGGTACCCAAACAAGGTTTCTTTTTGGAGTGATGAAAATGTTCTAAAATTGACTGTGGTGATGGTTAATCAATTCTGTGAATGTAATAAAACCACCAAATGGTATACCTTAAAGGGGTGAATTGTACACTACGTTAATTATATTTCAATAAAGTTGTTAAGAGGAAACGTAGGCACAGGTGCCAATAAGGTTTGTTACTAAAAAATATCATGAAAAAAAATATTTCAGATATTTTCAATATATTCTCCACATTGATCCTTTCAACCTAGTCTAGGCAAATCAGTCCTCCTAATTAACTAATTGTAAATGTAAGAGTAGTGATAAGCATTGCATAATTATAGTATGTAATAAACATTTAAACCAACACAATGGGTCTGTTATTTAGGTCAATCTAAGCTTAAATGGATGAGAACTTTCTAGTCTGCCAGGCCTACATTTAAGAGAAGATATTATCAAGGTCAAAGCACTATTGGTATGAATGGTAGGCAGATAGGACAACTGTCAGCACATAAGAGAACAAGCCTTAAGGATCAATCGAGGTGATCTTAGAGACGAATACAGGAAGAACTATTTTATATACTTAGTAACAAACTTATGAAATGTATAGTGCCCAGGACATGGCAAAAGATAAAAGGTGGTAAAAAGATAATAAAATAGGTTCAAATGATTGATGGATCCTTAATGAAATTAGAGGTCTAGGAGTTGAGCTTACTATCAAGAAAGACTAGAATATTTTCTACAACCCAGAATGCTTGATGAGATGGATGACCTGAAATAGCACATTTCATACATTTGTTTTGCACTAATAACTATGTTAGCCCTAGTCTTTTAATGTTCTTTTGTGTAACTGACATCTTGATAATGATCTTTCAGATCAACATATGAAAGTGAAGGAAATGAGCAGTAATAAAGCAAACTTGAGGCTTCTGATTTGAGAGGGTGATGACTCAGTGTCATAGAAATAGACAGCTGAGAACCCTGACGGTAACGGTGATTCCAGTTTATTCCCAAGGGCCAAATAGAAAACTTTATTTTTTAATTTTTTTAATGTTATTTATTTTTGAGAGAGAGAAACAGAGCGTGAGTGGGGGACGGGCAGAGAGGGAGACAGAGGACAGGCTACACACTGTCAGCATAGAGCCTGACACGGGGTTCAAATCCACGAACTCTGCGATCATGACCTGGACGGGCACTCCACAAGTAGAAAACTTCTAATGCGAGTTGAAATTCAGTGAACGGGTAGAGATTTTAAATATGGCCACATACTCTTTAACAGTTCTTTTCCCATGATTACCCCATTCTGCAAAGTAAAGATTAAAAATTTCCCTAGGGTCTGAATCCATGGTAGAGGAAAGTATAGGTATGATACCTTGGGAAGCACTGGCCCATGAAAACAGGTCCCCCAATTATTTTGGACCATAAAGTCCAGAGTGACTCAAAGATAAGAGGAGGTAATAAGGGTTGCCAGCCCACTCTGCTCAAGAGGATATACCATTTTCCTGATCAGCAACAAAGGGGGCCATGAATCCAAACCTCTGAGGCTGCTTCTAACCGAAGGGGACCTGTGCAACTCTTTTCTTATACTTTTGCATTCTGCAACCCCAGTTAAAATGTAAAAACACTGTTAGACTGCCAGACTCTTAAATGACAAGACAGTATGAAAATTCTCTTAAAAAGATGAAATATTCTATTTCAAGGACAGTCTATACCAATACCTGTAATAGATTCACATATTTTTTTCTGTAATTCTTTTAAAATATAATTAAAAATACGTACAGGATTAACAATGAACAAATTTTTTTGTAGAGATTGTCGACAACCACTGATTTTCTTGGAACGGACATTCTTCTTCCACACATTAAAAGCCTTCCATTTCCGGAAAAGTGCAAATATGGGAATCTTAGTGAGTTCTCTGTGATATAGATACTCCTGTTCCCATCGATCAATTTCGATATACTCGATGTCCTCATTATAAATGTGTGTTACGGCTTTTTTGCTAATAGTATAGTAGTCATTTTTATTGATGTTCTCATAACTTACAACTCTATGAACAAATAAAATTGAGGCAAGTAAATAAAGTATTCAACACAAAGTCAAGCAATTGCATTGATTTTTTTTCTAAAGAGATAAAACATTTCTGAAAAAACATATTATTTAAAATTGTTAAAAATTCTAACAAACTATTTTTAGATTGAATAAATTACTTAAGAAAAGAAAGAGGAGCTCCTGTTTAAAAAATAGTTGTACTGAATAGAGGAAGATGGCGGCGTAGGAGGACGCTGGGCTCACCGCGCGTCCTGCTGATCAATTAGATTCCACCTACACCTGCCTAAATAACCCAGAAAACCGCCAGAGGATTAGCAGAACGGAGTCGCCGGAGCCAAGCGCAGACGAGAGGCCCACGGAAGAGGGTAGGAAGGGCGGCGAGGCGGTGCGCGCTCCACGGACTGGCGGGAGGGAGCCGGGGCGGAGGGGTGGCTCGCCGGCCAAGCAGAGCCCCGGAGTCTGGCCTGCAAAAGCGGAGGGGCCTGACGGACTGTGTTCCGACAGCAAGCGCGACTTAGCGTCTGGGAGGTCATAAGTTAACAGCTCTGCTCAGAAAGCGGGAAGGCTGGAGGACAAAGGGAGGGAGAGCTGCTGAGCCCCCGGACGACAGAGCTCAGTTTGGTGGGGAACAAAGGCGCTCGCCAGCGCCATCTCCCCCGCCCATCCCCCAGCCAAAATCCCAAAGAGAACCAGTTCCTGCCAGGGAACTTCCTCGCTCCGCGCAAACACCCAACTCTGTGCTTCTGCGGAGGAGCCAAACCTCCGGCAGCGGATCTGACTCCCTCCCGCTGCCACAGGGCCCCTCCTGAAGTGGATCACCTAAAGAGAAGCGACCTAAGCCTGCCCCTCCTGCCCCTGTGCACCTTGCCTACCCACCCCAGCTAATACGCCAGATCCCCAGCATCACAAGCCTGGCAGTGTGCAAGTAGCCCAAACGGGCCACGCCACCCCACAGTGAATCCCGCCCCTAGGAGAGGGGAAGAGAAGGCACACACCAGTCGGACTGTGGCTCCAGCGGTGGGCCGGGGGCAGACATCAGGTCGGAGTGCGGCCCCGCCCACCAACTCCAGTTATACACCACAGCACAGGGGAAGTGCCCTGCAGGTCCTCACCACGCCAGGGACTATCCAAAATGACCAAGCAGAAGAATTCCCCTCAGAAGAATCTCCAGGAAATAACAACAGCTAATGAGCTGATCAAAAAGGATTTAAATAATATAACAGAAAGTGAATTTAGAATAATAGTCATAAAATTAATCGCCGGGCTTGAAAACAGTATACAGGACAGCAGAGAATCCCTTGCTACAGAGATCAAGGGACTAAGGAACAGTCATGAGGAGCTGAAAAACGCTTTAAATGAAATGCAAAACAAAATGGAGACCACCACAGCTCGGATTGAAGAGGCAGAGGAGAGAATAGGTGAACTAGAAGATAAAGTTATGGAAAAAGAGGAAGCTGAGAGAAAGAGAGATAAAAAAATCCAGGAGTATGAGGGGAAAATTAGAGAACTAAGTGATGCACTAAAAAGAAATAATATACGCATAATTGGTATCCCAGAGGAGGAAGAGAGAGGGAAAGGTGCTGAAGGGGTACTTGAAGAAATAATAGCTGAGAACTTCCCTGAACTGGGGAAGGAAAAAGCCATTGATATCCAAGAGGCACAGAGAACTCCCTTCAGACGGAACCTGAATCGATCTTCTGCACGACATATCATAGTGAAACTGGCAAAATACAAGGATAAAGAGAAAATTCTGAAAGCAGCAAGGGGTAAACGTGCCCTCACATATAAAGGGAGACCTATAAGACTCGTGACTGATCTCTCTTTTGAAACTTGGCAGGCCAGAAAGAATTGGCACGAGATTTTCAGTGTGCTAGACAGAAAAAATATGCAGCCGAGAATCCTTTATCCAGCAAGTCTGTCATTTAGAATAGAAGGAGAGATAAAGGTGTTCCCAAACAAACAAAAACTGAAGGAATTTGTCACCACTAAACCAGCCCTACAAGAGATCCTAAGGGGGACCCTGTGAGACAAAATACCAGAGACATCACTACAAGCATAAAACATACAGACATCACAATGACTCTAAACCCATATCTTTCTATAATAACACTGAATGTAAATGGATTAAATGCGCCAACCAAAAGACATAGGGTATCAGAATGGATAAAAAAACAAGACCCATCTATTTGCTGTCTACAAGAGACTCATTTTAGACCTGAGGACACCTTTAGATTGAGAGTGAGGGGATGGAGAACTATTTATCATGCTACTGGAAGCCAAAAGAAAGCTGGAGTAGCCATACTTATATCAGACAAACTAGACTTTAAATTAAAGGCTGTAACAAGAGATGAAGAAGGACATTATATAATAGTTACAGGGTCTATCCATCAGGAAGAGCTAACAATTATAAATGTCTATGCGCCGAATACCGGAGCCCCCAAATATATAAAACAACTACTCATAAACATAAGCAACCTTATTGATAAGAATGTGGTAATTGCAGGGGACTTTAACACCCCACTTACAGAAATGGATAGATCATCTAGACACACGGTCAATAAAGAAACAAGGGCCCTGAATGAGACATTGGATCAGATGGACTTGACAGATATATTTAGAACTCTGCATCCCAAAGCAACAGAATATACTTTCTTCTCGAGTGCACATGGAACATTCTCCAAGATAGATCATATACTGGGTCACAAAACAGCCCTCCATAAGTTTACCAGAATTGAAATTATACCATGCATACTTTCAGACCACAATGCTATGAAGCTTGAAATCAACCACAGAAAAAAGTCTGGAAAACCTCCAAAAGCATGGAGGTTAAAGAGCACCCTACTAACGAATGAGTGGGTCAACCAGGCAATTAGAGAAGAAATAAAAAAATATATGGAAACAAACGAAAATGAAAATACAACAATCCAAACGCTTTGGGACGCAGCGAAGGCAGTCCTGAGAGGAAAATACATTGCAATCCAGGCCTATCTCAAGAAACAAGAAAAATCCAAAATACAAAATCTAACAGCACACCTAAAGGAAATGGAAGCAGAACAGCAAAGGCAGCCTAAACCCAGCAGAAGAAGAGAAATAATAAAGATCAGAGCAGAAATAAACAATATAGAGTCTAAAAAAACTGTAGAGCAGATCAACGAAACCAAGAGTTGGTTTTTTGAAAAAATAAACAAAATTGACAAACCTCTAGCCAGGCTTCTCAAAAAGAAAAGGGAGATGACCCAAATAGATAAAATCATGAATGAAAATGGAATTATTACAACCAATCCCTCAGAGATACAAACAATTATCAGGGAATACTATGAAAAATTATATGCCAACAAATTGGACAACCTGGAAGAAATGGACAAATTCCTGAACACCCACACTCTTCCAAAACTCAACCAGGAGGAAATAGAAAGCTTGAACAGACCCATAACCAGCGAAGAAATTGAATCGGTTATTAAAAATCTCCCAACAAATAAGAGTCCAGGACCAGATGGCTTCCCAGGGGAGTTCTACCAGACGTTTAAAGCAGAGATAATACCTATCCTTCTCAAGCTATTCCAAGAAATAGAAAGGGAAGGAAAACTTCCAGACTCATTCTATGAAGCCAGTATTACTTTGATTCCTAAACCAGATAGAGACCCAGTAAAAAAAGAGAACTACCGGCCAATATCCCTGATGAATACGGATGCAAAAATTCTCAATAAGATACTAGCAAATCGAATTCAACGGCATATAAAAAGAATTATTCACCATGATCAAGTGGGATTCATTCCTGGGATGCAGGGCTGGTTCAACATTCGCAAATCAATCAACGTGATACATCACATTAACAAAAAAAAAGAGAAGAACCATATGATCCTGTCAATCGATGCAGAAAAGGCCTTTGACAAAATCCAGCACCCTTTCTTAATAAAAACCCTTGAGAAAGTCGGGATAGAAGGAACATACTTAAAGATCATAAAAGCCATTTATGAAAAGCCCACAGCTAACATCATCCTCAACGGGGAAAAACTGAGAGCTTTTTCCCTGAGATCAGGAACACGACAGGGATGCCCACTCTCACCACTGTTGTTTAACATAGTGCTGGAAGTTCTAGCATCAGCAATCAGACAACAAAAGGAAATCAAAGGCATCAAAATTGGCAAAGATGAAGTCAAGCTTTCGCTCTTTGCAGATGACATGATATTATACATGGAAAATCCGATAGACTCCACCAAAAGTCTGCTAGAATTGATACATGAATTCAGCAAAGTTGCAGGATACAAAATCAATGTACAGAAATCAGTTGCATTCTTATACACTAACAATGAAGCAACAGAAAGACAAATAAAGAAACTGATCCCATTCACAATTGCACCAAGAAGCATAAAATACCTAGGAATAAATCTAACCAAAGATGTAAAGGATCTGTATGCTGAAAACTATAGAAAGCTTATGAAGGAAATTGAAGAAGATTTAAAGAAATGGAAAGACATTCCCTGCTCATGGATTGGAAAAATAAATATTGTCAAAATGTCAATACTACCCAAAGCTATCTACACATTCAATGCAATCCCAATCAAAATTGCACCAGCATTCTTCTCGAAACTAGAACAAGCAATCCTAAAATTCATATGGAACCACAAAAGGCCCCGAATAGCCAAAGGAATTTTGAAGAAGAAGACCAAAGCAGGAGGCATCACAATCCCAGACTTTAGCCTCTACTACAAAGCTGTCATCATCAAGACAGCATGGTATTGGCACAAAAACAGACACATAGACCAATGGAATAGAATAGAAACCCCAGAACTAGACCCACAAACGTATGGTCAACTCATCTTTGACAAAGCAGGAAAGAACATCCAATGGAAAAAAGACAGCCTTTTTAACAAATGGTGCTGGGAGAACTGGACAGCAACATGCAGAAGGTTGAAACTAGACCACTTTCTCACACCATTCACAAAAATAAACTCAAAATGGATAAAGGACCTGAATGTGAGACAGGAAACCATCAAAACCTTAGAGGAGAAAGCAGGAAAAGACCTCTCTGACCTCAGCCGTAGCAATCTCTTACTCGACACATCCCCAAAGGCAAGGGAATTAAAAGCAAAAGTGAATTACTGGGACCTTATGAAGATAAAAAGCTTCTGCACAGCAAAGGAAACAACCAACAAAACTAAAAGGCAACCAACGGAATGGGAAAAGATATTTGCAAATGACATATCGGACAAAGGGCTAGTATCCAGAATCTATAAAGAGCTCACCAAACTCCACACCCGAAAAACAAATAACCCAGTGAAGAAATGGGCAGAAAACATGAATAGACACTTCTCTAAAGAAGACATCCGGATGGCCAACAGGCACATGAAAAGATGTTCAGCGTCGCTCCTTATCAGGGAAATACAAATCAAAACCACACTCAGGTATCACCTCACGCCAGTCAGAGTGGCCAAAATGAACAAATCAGGAGACTATAGATGCTGGCGAGGATGTGGAGAAACGGGAACCCTCTTGCACTGTTGGTGGGAATGCAAATTGGTGCAGCCGCTCTGGAAAACAGTGTGGAGGTTCCTCAGAAAATTAAAAATAGACCTACCCTATGACCCAGCAATAGCACTGCTGGGAATTTATCCAAGGGATACAGGAGTACTGATGCATAGGGGCACTTGTACCCCAATGTTCATAGCAGCACTCTCAACAATAGCCAAACTATGGAAAGAGCCTAAATGTCCATCAACTGATGAATGGATAAAGAAATTGTGGTTTATATACACAATGGAATACTACGTGGCAATGAGAAAAAATGAAATATGGCCTTTTGTAGCAACGTGGATGGAACTGGAGAGTGTGATGCTAAGTGAAATAAGCCATACAGAGAAAGACAGATACCATATGGTTTCACTCTTATGTGGACCCTGAGAAACGTAACAGGAACCCGTGGGGGAGGGGGAGGAAAAAAGGAAAAAAAAAAAAAAAAAAAAGAGGTTAGAGTGGGAGAGAGCCAAAGCATAAGAGACTGTTAAAAACTGAGAACAAACTGAGGGTTGATGGGGGGTGGGAGGGAGGAGAGGGTGGGTGATGGGTATTGAGGAGGGCACCTTTTGGGATGAGCACTGGGTGTTTTATGGAAACCAATTTGGACAATAAATTTCATATATTATAAAAAAAATAAATAAATAAAAAATAAAAAATAGTTGTACTTATTTTAGGTCTTAAAGATTTCACAACCTTGGTAATATGCTTGATAATTTCAGTTACATGATCTTTACAAAAACAACTCAATAACAGATATTTAAAACATAATAGCTCTGTATGAAAGTTACCTGAAAATAAATTTTTATTATTAGCTGTTTAGAAACTATTCAATAATAATGTAAAAGAGTTTTACACTACTCAGTATTGAAAGAATTGTGAGAAAGATCAAAGTAAGAAAAGATGAATTAAATAAGATTCAAATCAAGACCCAGATTAAGCTGAAAAAATATGCCCAGTTCATCACAGAACAAAATAGTTATTACTGAGAACCTATTTATTTCAAGATATTCCCCTTTCAACTGTCATCAAGGGCATTCTTCACCCTTATGCTTAACAGGAAACAGATCAAATAAGGAAGAAAAGCAAGTGAGATAAAGACAGGAGTAAGGACAGAAGGAAGCAAAGTAATGAGAATAGAAAAGGCTGATTCTCTAAAGTTTCTTAAAACAAGAACTTGCCTGTAGGCACAAAGTTTTTTGTTTTTGTTTTTTTGTTTTTTTGGTAATTTTAGCCATAACATTGAAATACTGGATGCAACTTAAATATCCAATAATACAACAATTGTGAAACATATTGTGATATAGCAAGTTATTAGAGTATGTTTTAAAATTTAGGAAGATAAAATTTATAAATATTCTACAGTACTCTAGAATATTAAGATAAGGAACAGCTGCAAAATAAAACTGCAAATTTTTTTTGTGTTAAAACTATGCAAAAATTATATGTCCTGACAAAGACTAGATAGGAACACTCCAGTGAAAATCAACTGTTTCTCTTGTCTACGTTCTCCCCTGATCCTTACCTCTGCATTCTGAACCTGGAGTTCATGGCTCTTTAGCATAGCCTTCAGTTCGTCTGTGAAATCCCTGAAATTGTTGTCTGTATACAAATTGATGTACATATTTATAACTCTTAAAGAAATTGGAATAAAATTCTCTTATGTTGTGGGTCTGTAAATCAAAAAACTAAAAGCCATTGGAATAATTTCTATTTATGTTTAATTAAACTGAGCTAGAAAAATCTTTTTAAAATTAGGGCATACAGGACCAGAATGGGGAAACAAACAAACAAAAAACAAAACCACCAAAACCCCAAGCCAAGACCTGATCACGGGAGCACACAAGGGCGGTCTGGGAGCTGATGGTGGGGAGCTGATGGAGAGGAGTCTGAAGGTCACTCTCCTACTTCAGTGCCACAACAGAAAATGTCAACCTGTTCAGCTTTTACCTAATTCCACTATCTGTTTGCCTGTGTTCTAATTAAAACTTCACACCAGAACTGTCTGGGAAAATGCCAGGTATTACATGTTGCTGGTGAGGTGTATGAAAAACATATTTTTTTCCCTTTTTTATTTGTCGAAAGCTGAAGATATAATTAGGACATTCTTGGGGTTATTCTCTCCAAAATGTGAAATTTTAACTTGTCTCTGAAACTGTAATTAACTTCAGATGTTTCAATAATATCAGCCATCAAACCAACCTAAAGACAAGATCAAGCAGCTCACTATGGTCTTTGTGTATGTCTGGAAAACTTGCTCTCATTGGTCTGTTTCTAAAGACCCTTCTAGAAGGTGGCAGGTGTGGTCCATGATGTTGAATTCTAACTTATTGGTGCTCGGTGCCACTTAGAAATCTTTTTTATTTTCAGTTTACTATTTAAGATCTTCACTCTCAATCCCCTAAACCTTTTCATCCTCTACACATTTCTACTCTGCATAGAACAAATGAACACACTAGTCTTTTTCAAAGACTGGGTCACCAGCATCAAAATCATCTGGGCTGCTTATTAAGGATCCACATTTCTGGGTCCAACACAGAATCAGAATCCTTATGTATGAGACTCAGGATTCTAGTTTACCAAGCTCCCTGGATGATTCTGATACACAGTAATGTTTGTGAACCACTGAACTTTATTTGAAAGCAACCAACAAAAATGAGGTGGTCATAAAGTGAGTACTGTCTCACACCTTCACTTGAAAATCATCATACCTGTGTGCCTACGCTCCAGCTCCTGAGTGGATCTCAAATTTTCCTCCAGAGATGAAGAGGTTTCACCTCACTTTTTTCTAACCTTCCTGGCTTTTAGCGACTTTTCCTCTGCATCTAAAAACATGCAAAACTTCTCTTTAACTTGCAGAAAGTTTCCCTTTAGCTTGTAGAAAGCTTTTTCTCCACCTGCTGCCCATTTAACTTGAAATCCCACATTGCCTTCTTTCTCTCAAACTTCCTTTATAATGGTGTGTATTGGTGGGCCATATCTCTCCCATCCATTCCTTTTGAAAGTTTCCAAAAACCGGTCTTGTTTCTCATAACTTTAACAAAATTATTCAATTAAAGATGAGCAGGGACTTCCTTCAAGCCCAATTCTCTTGGTAGATGGACGGGGCAGCAAGGTCAAGGAAAGCTCTGTAAAACTAAGAGGGACTATCCACAGTTCTCTGTAATCCTATTCTCCGTAGACTTTCTAGTTCATAACTTGGTGTTACCTGTATGTGAAAACACACGGGTATCAATGAAGGCAGGTGGAATTAGGCTCTTGTGGTATGATGGCCTATTGTCTTTTTAATGAATATGTGTAAGCCAATATACAATTTCTCTTATTACAATTAGATTTCTTGTAGCTGTTCATGTTATTATGGAGAAGAAAAATACATTGGCCTATTTTTGATTTTTCTCTTAAAGCAGAAAGGCTTTTTTTGTTTGTTTGGTTTAGTTGTAAAGAAGAGGGAATTCATGATAAATTGGTTTGATTTCTCTTATACACTGCTTCGGAACATCTCATTGTTTTAGTTGTCTAAGTAAAATGCCTCTGAACAAACAAAAAGACTTTCCAGCTCATTACTGAGGGGGGTACCACCCAAATCTACTCCTTGAGCCTTTGTACTTCACACACTCTGCCTCAGACCGCTCATCTATCTCAGGAGCTGACCCACCACACCACATCTATGCTCATAATTGCCTACTCAGCCTTTCTTGGCATCCAGGATTCACCCTTAACTTCCGCTGCTTTTTGGATAGTTGCTTTGGATATTTCTTTCATCAAAGAAATTTCCTTTCGTTGAGGAAATAATACAAAAATTTACTTCAGGGTTTAAAATGAGAACTTCATTTGTTCAAGTGCTGTGCTATAAAATTCCTACGTTGCTGATAAACAAAACGGCTTTATGATTCAATCAACTAAACAGGCGCTTGGATAGTTAACTAATTAGGATGAGATGAATACCTTGGGTAAAATTACATTTTACTATGTTTTAATGGGGAAAAAATATCTGGAGTGTTTTCTTGCTGTTCAATGTAGAATCAGGGAGTCCTCAGTCAAACTATTTTACTGTAGAACCTATATCTATCCATCTGAAATTAAACTTAGACTCCAAGGCTTCTGTTAACTCCAAAAGGTTATGTCGTATTTGAGAGAATCATATGGCATATGAGAATTACACAGCCCTGTGGTAGGTCATAAATTGTCTTATTATTGTTTATTTAAGTTATAACTCAAATTGTGCCTACTGGGGTTCTAAAAATGTTAATTTCTTTTCCTAGAATTCCTTGATTTTCCAAAACGATGATATCTCAGTGTGATTTGTTATTTAAAACAGCAGCTCTATCTGTTGTTACACAGATTGAAAATGCTTCTGATCATCTTGAAACCAGTCTAGTAAGACTAATAATGCAGAAACATGGTTTGTTTCCTGCTCAAGAACTTTAAATAGCCTCCTACTGTTTATATCATCAAATCCAAATTACTTTGCCAGGTGTTTGGCACTCTCCTCTTGTTTCATGTTAGTTCCTACTCTGTCCCACAAATTGCCCTTTTTAGTCAGGCTGACTTATCATATCTACCTTAGGCCATGTTTGAATGCATACAAATGTCTTTGTTCACCCTGTTCTCTCTTCCTATCTCCTTCAAGTTTCTGATTTCAACAAGCAAACAAGTAATTACCTGCTTTAAGGTAGTGGAGTATATTAGATAAGCTCATATGGCCCTATGCAAATCTAAGTTCTCTTATTATTTTCATAATTATACAGTTTTAATTGTTATAATCTGAGCATATTAATTGGGTGAAGGTAAATAAGCAACTGCCTGGAAAGAAATTAGCTACTTCCTGTGTTCTGTAATTATAAACCTCAATTTGTTTGATGATGGTCAAGATCATGAATCTGTATGGGTTTAGACCTAACCTAAAGAGGAGAAGAGAAATGACTTACTTTGCTTCTGTTTTGACTAACCAGAAAAGGTATTATATCTGATAAGCAACTCTTTTTTACCTAGAAAATTAAACAAAAGCATAACTGAGAAGAAACATCCAAATTTCTGTAATAAGAGAGTATTCTGGGGCCAGTAGTTCTCAGCGCAAGGTCCCTGGAACAGCAGCAACAAGCATCCCATGGGAATTGTAATTTCCCAGGCTACGTTCCCAACCCACTGACTCAGAAACTCCAGAGGTTTAAGCATCTGTTTTAACAAGTCCTCTAGGGCTTGCTTGAGAACCGCTGCTCAAAGTCCATGGGAGTGCAGCATTGAGTTAAATACTGGAATGATCTGGTGAGTTTTAAAGAAATACTGTTGTTCAGGCTCACCACAAATCAATTAAATAATGTCTTGGAGTAGGGCCTGGCTGATTCTCATTAGTAGCCAAGTCTGAGAACCACTCTTCTAGGTTCTTCAAAAAAAAATTTTAATGTTTATTTATTTTTGAGAGAGAGAGAGCACGAGCAGGGGAGGGGCAGAGAAAGAGGGTGACAGAGGATCAAAGCAGGCTACGCACTGACAGCAGATTAGCCTGATGCAGGTTTTGAACTATGAACCGCAAGATCATGACCTGAGTCGAAGTCAGACGCTTAACCAATTGAGCCACCCAGGCACCCCTAGTTTCCTCAAATTTTTGTGTGAAATAAAATCATCACCCATTAAATTGTCACAGCCCCAGAATACTACCAGGGCATGTTTGTGTGTGTGTGTGTGTGTGTGTGTGTGTGTGTGTGTGTGTGTGTGTTTGAAGAGAGGGTAGGGAGAAAATATGAAGCTGAGTATTTTTTATTATTCCAAGTGCAAATATGAGGTGCCTTTAATGTTTCCATGTGCTGGCTGAGATTTGACTCATTAGATTTAAATTTCTTTATGGACTAGCCCAAGAAAATGGTCATTGTGTTAGGCAACTTGGCAAGGTTTCTGATAATGTGGCTTCAAAATGATCTGTTATTACAGAGGACATATAACCTCACTATAAAGTTTTTTGTAATTATGACTTCACACAGAAACCACAATGCTGAAATTTGAGAAAGTACCAAACATCTATCTGTGTTTTCTGTTCTAGGTCACTAAACAGGTAATCTCACTAAAAGGACAGAATAGCTTTAGTTTGAAATTTAAAAAGCTTCCTTTAAAAATACTTTTAACAGGGCACTCGGGTGGCTCAGGGGGTTAAGTCTCCAACTCTTGATTTTGGCTCAAGTCACAATCTCAGGGATCCTGAGATTGAGCCCCATGTTGGGTTTCTGCTGACAGCGGGGAGCCTGCTTGGGATCTCTCTCCCCTTTCCGTGCCCCTCCCCTGTTTGGGTGCACACACTTGCTCTCTCTCTCAAAATAAATAAACTTAAAAAATACTTTTAAAAAATGTTTATTTTTGAGAGAGTGCAAACAGGACAGAGGATCCAAAGCAGGCTCTGCACTGAAAGCAGCAAGCCTGATGTGGGGATTGAACTCATGAACCATGAGAGCACGACCTGAGCCAAAGTCAGATGCTTAACTGACTGAGACACCCAGGTGCCCCTAAAAAAATACTTTTAACATAATAGGCTTAGGAACCATCTGAGAACTGGATCATTGGGAAAGTAATATGGCCTGAGCCTGGTGTGGATGATTATATGGTCCTAACAGCCCAAGCCACATAACTCTGTTTCACAGAGTCCCAATCCCAGCATGTGTCCCTCAAGAAAGAGTTGATTGGCCATACAGGATAGAAATGTGTAATTAGCATCACTTAACCTGAGGTTTCTCAATCTAAGCACTACTGACATGTTGGGCCAGGTAACTCTCTGTTGTGTGAGCCTGTCCTGTGCACTGCCAGTTGTTTAGCAGCTACTCTTACTCTTCCCACTTGACACCAGCAGCACCATCCTCTCTAGTTATGGCAACCAAAGATTCCTGCAGACATCCCCCAATATCTCCTGGGGGGCAAAATCTCCCAGGTTGAGAACCAGTGATTTAATTTAATGTGTCTTAATTGCATATTATCACAGAATAATTGTTTTTTACCATCTACCTATTAATACCACTTATATATAATGGTCCTAGAAATACACTTTAGGCAACATTTAGGTAGAAGAAATTTTGTGTCTTCTTTCTTGGCTTTATAGACCCTAAAAATGCTTGGTATTTGGGAAGGGCTCTGCGATACATTCTGATTTATCTACTCACTAAATTTATCCACTCACTAAATGGTTTGAAAATCAACATTGCACAGAGGATGAAATCAGAATTGAAAGATGGGAACATCAGATATAATTCTGAACTTCTATCTGCAAATCACGAAACAATATCAAATAGCAAAGTCCTTCATATATCTGTACCTCAATTTCCTCACCTTTCAACTATAGAGAGTGCCCTTCTAAGGAGGTTCTTTTGAGGACAAGATAATATTAATGTACAGAAAGCACACAGTTCAGCCTAGCACAGCATGTGTGACGCAAGTGACAGGAAAAGTTGTCATTATTAGAATGAGTTTATTAGGCACAGTGTATGAGAGGCTGGGTTCTAAAGCCCAACTACTTGGGTTTGAATTCCAGCCCCACAGTTCACTACACTAGCTGGTCAAACTTGGCCAACTCTGCCTCAGTTTCATCATTTGTAAAATGAATCTATTAATACTGGCTACCTTACAGAGTTGCTATGAAGATTAAATTAATTAATACATATGAAGAACTTGGAACAGTGTTTGGCACATGCTAAGAGTTGGTGTTTGTAGTATTGTGTAATAGTATTCACCTTTGTAAAAGTCTGGTTACCGCTATGACTTTATAGAAGTATCCTTATCAAGGTGATCAAGTGTATATATGTTTCAATGACCAAAACAAAAAAATAGCAAAATATGGACACATAGAAGTGGGATGAGAGGTTCTACAGAAATGGGAGAAAAGTCCACATTTGTCAAACACCAACAATGGCTCCTTATATATAAGCATGAAAAAGAAAGACTTACATATTGCTCCACCAGGCAATCTTATTAGCTTCAACTAAATGTTCAGGTTAATAAAACTTTCATAAACTATATTTGGAACCCTTCTACTTAGGAAGAGCATAGGGCAGGAACTACTTCTTGCCATCAGGGCAGCATCAGACTTCACTCTTCCATGGGACTACTTGTAGGAATCTATCAGCCACCCAGGAGCTACCCTCTCCCTAGATGACAACTCAGAGGCAAGGAGATGAGATCCACACTGGGTGGGTATGGAAACCACCCTGGCTTAAAAGCCTTATTACCACATGAGCCAGTATGTCTTGCAATAACTCTATAAGCATAGATTTCAGGCTTCCTGATAGAGGCATGCCCAGAAAAAGAGTTGCTGCACCATGGTAAGTCCAAAGCTATGGCTCCCCATCAGTTATTTAGAATTCATTTTGTCTCCCTCAGTTCAGATATCATTCACAAATCAGGGGTCATTTTTATCATAAGCAATGTTCCCTAAAAGTAACTGACTTTTACTCTTATCAGGATACAGGAAAACAGAGCTTCAGAGTTAACCAAGATCAGATTCTCATGCAGAGAAAATTGTCCTACAGTCCTCTAGAACAATGCTTCCTAAACTTCGTGTTCTAACAAATCCATACAATGGTGACATTTTGAAAGGCACCCTGGCGAAGGCATTAATTCTGATTTCTTTCTATTGTAACAAGAAAAACAACACACAAGGTATCTTAGGGAAATATTCAATACTGAATTTGATAAAACTTCCAGATAAAGCCTAGCTCACAAGCCACAGCAGTGACCATAACTGTTTGGAAGTAGCCACTTGCATTTCTAATCAAGACATGATGAATGGTCTGTTCAAATTCTTGACAACCACCACTACCGAGAAACTTTGTTTATAGAAATAGTAGACAACAAATAGCAGATGATTTATTGCTTTGTCTCTTATGGATGGAAACTCCCTTTTCCATTAACCAGAATTTGGATAATTTGTTCTCTTGAAATTGTGAACCAAAGGTACCACCATTCTTCACTTTTAATAGCTTTCCCTTTTTCCCCTTTGATAAATGCAGTGTTGAAATTTCTTGTGAAATGCAAATTGATTTAAAATCCAAACATTTCAAGTATTTCAGAAACAATGGTAAGCTTTCTCTGAAACACAGAAAGATGTTACTCTGACTGAATTTTTCTTTAGGTTTAAATCCATTACAATCACTAAAAATCACTAGAGACCCATTTCCAATATCATTTTCCCAAAGCTGAATTCAAAGAGTGGTATTCTAAACTGAGAGATTTCCCCCTAAGATCAGGAACACGACAGGGATGTCCACTCTCGCCACTGTTATTCAACACAGTATTGGAAGTCTTAGCCTCAGCAATCAGAAAACACAAAGGAATAAAAGGCATCCAAATTGGCCAGGACGAAGTCAAACTTTCACTCTTCACAGATGATATGATACTGTATATGGAAAACCCAAAAGATTCCACCAAAAAACTGCTAGAACTGATCCATGAATTCAGCAAAGTTTCAGGATATAAAATCAATGCACAGAAATCAATTGCATTCCTATACACCAATAATGAAGCAACAGAAAGAAAAATCAAAGATTGATCCCATTTACAGTTGCACCAAAAATCGTAAAATACCTAGGAATAAACCTAATCAAAGAGGTGAAAAATTTATACACTGAAACTATAGAAAGCTTATGAAAGAAACTGAAGAGGACACAAAAAAGTGGAAAAACATTCCATGATCCTGGATTAGAACAAACATCGTTAAAATGTTGATACAACCCAAAGCAATCTATATATTCAATGCAATCCCTATCAAAATAACACCACATTCTTCACAGAGCTAGAACAAACAATCCTAAAATTTGTATGGAACCAGAAAAGACCCTGAATGGCCAAAGGAATCTTGAAAAAGAAAACCAAAGCTGGAGGCATCACAATCCCAGACTTCAAGACATATTACAAAGCTGTTATTCAGACAGTATGGTACTGGCACAAAAACAGAACTCAGATCAATGGAACAGAATAGAGAACCCAGAAATGGACCCACAAACATATGGCCAGCTAATCTTTGACAAAGTAGGAAAGAATATCTTCAAGTGGTGCTGGGAAAACTGGACTGCAACATGCAGAAAAATGAACCTGGAACACTTTCTTACATCATACACACACACAAAAAAAACCCTCAAAAAGAGTGAAAGACTTAAACAAGACAGGAAGCCATCAAAATCCTCAAGGAGAAAGGAGGCAAAACCTCTTTGACCTCAGCCACAGCAACTTCTTAGTCAACACGTCTCTGGAGGCAAGGGAAACAAAAGCAAAAATGAACTACTGGGACCTCAACAAAATAAAAATCTTCTGCAAAGCAAAGGAAACAATTAGCAAAACTAAAAGGCAACCAACAGAATGGGAGAAGATATTTGCAAATAACCTATAAGATAAAGGGTTAGTATCCAAAATCTATAAAGAACTTATCAAACTGAACACCCAAAAAACAAATAATCCAGTGAAGAAATGAGCAAAAGACGAATAGATGTTTCTCCAAAGAAGACATCCAGATGGCCAACCGACACATGAAAAAATGCTCAGCTTCACTCATCATCAGGGAAATACAAATCAAAACTGCTATGAGATACCACCCCACACTTATCATAATGGCTAATATTAACAACTCAGGCAACAACAAGTGTTGGCAAGGATGCGGAGAAAGACGATCTCTTTTGCACTGCTGGTAGGAATGCAAAACTAGTGCAGCCACTCCGGAAAACAGTATGGAGCTTCCTCAGAAAATTAAAAATAGAACTACCCTACGACCCAGCAATTGCACTACTAGGTATTTATCCAAGGGATATAGGTATGCTATTTTGAAGGAGCACATGTACCCCAATGTTTATAGCAGCACTATCAACAGTAGCCAAAGTATGGAAAGAGCCCAAATGTCCATCGATGGATGAATGGTGAAAGAAGATGTGGTATATATATACAATGGAGTATCACTCAGCAATCAAAAAGAATGAAATCTTGCCATTTGCAACTATGTGGATGGAACTAGAGGGTATCATGCTAAGCGAAATTAGTCAGAGAAAGACAAATATCATATGACTTCACTCCTATGAGGACTTTAAGACACAGAACAGATGAACACAAGGGAAGGGAAGCAAAACAATATAAAAACAGGGAGAGGGAAAAACATAAGAGACTCTTAAATATAGAGAACAAACAGAACAAACAGTAACCACTGGAGGGGTTGTGTGTGTGTGTGGGGGGGATGGGCTAATGGGTAAGGGGCATTAAGGAATCTACTCCTGAAATCATTGTTGCACTATACGATAACTAACTTGGATATCAATTTAAAAAAAAGGACACTTCTCCAAAGAAGACATCCAGATGGCTAACAGACACATGAAAAAATGCTCAACTCACTCATCATCAGGGAAATACAAATCAAAACCACAATGAGATACCACCTCACACCTGTCAATGTAGAATGGCTAACATTAACAACTCAGGCAACAACAGATGTTGGCGAGTATGTGGAGAAAGAGGATCCCTTTTGCACTGCTGGGGGAATGCAAGCTGGTGCAGCCACTCTGGAAAACAGTATAAAGGTTCCCCCCAAAATTAAAAATAGAACTACCCTACGACCCAGCAATTGCACTACTAGGTATTTATCCAAGGGATACAGGTATGCTGTTTTGAAGGGGCACATGTACCCCAATGTTTATAGCAGCACTATCAACAGTAGCCAAAGTATGGAAAGAGCCCAAATGTCCATCGATGGATGAATGGGTAAAGAAGATGTGGTATATACATACAACGGAGTATTACTCGGCAATCAAAAAGAATGAAATCTTGCCATTTGCAACTACATAGATGGAAATAGAGGGTATTATGCTAAGCAAAATTAGTCAGAGAAGGACAAATATATGACTTTACTCATATGAGGACTTTAAGATACAAAAGAGGTGAACATAAGGGAAGGGAAGCAAAAATAATATTAAAACAAGGAGGTGGAGAAAACATAAGAGACTCTTAAAAATGGAGAACAAACAGGGTTCCTGGAGGGGTTGTGGGAGGGGGGATGGGCTAAATGGGTAAGGAGCATTAAGGAATCTATTCCTGAAATCATTGCTGCACTATATCCTAACTAGCTTGGATATAAATTTAAAAATAATTAATTTTTTTAATGTTTATTTTTGAGAGAGAGACAGAGTGCAAGTGGGGGAGGGGCAGAGAGAGAGAGGGGGAGACACAGAATCTGAAGCAGGCTGCGGACTCTGAGCTGTTAATACAGAGCCTGACACGGGGCTCAAACCCACAAACCATGAGATTGTGACCTGAGCTGAGGTCCGGTGCTTAACTGACTGAGCCACCCAGGTACCCCAATAAATTAATTTTTTAAAAAGCAAAGAGTGGTATTCTGCTCACATATTTTTTGTTATGTCTTGGGCTTTATTATAGTCACAGTTTTGGTAATATTTAGTTTGGAATTCATAACAGCAGGGAAACATTTACATATGGGAGTTCCTTTGCAAATAAAACAATGTATTACTTGAATGCAGGATTCTCAGAATAAGCTCTAAATATAATGTATGTTTTTAAGAAGTATTTCCATAATGTTTTATTTGCCTTAAATATTTCATCGCCAGTAGGATTCCGCCCCCCCATGACAAAGTTCTTCCAATATTTCACTTCAGTGATTCTAAATAGTGCATTATTATCTAGAAGCTACTAATATCTATAGATGCATCAATATTCAATAAAACTCCTTTTCTGCAGTAAAATTTTAATCATGTCCTGGAGTGTGTTAATCTCTCTTATCTAATCTGTTGATCTACTAGTGGCATTATTGATAGATTTCCTTTGCTTTTCCGGTAACAAATAGAATGAAAAAATTTCTACACATGTTGGTAAAATTGCAATTCTGCCACAGTGAGTTATTCTGACATTAGATATTGTGTATTCTTGCATGCCTAGCTTCTTAAGCTTATTGATGAGATATTAATCTAAAAACAGAATTTGGTTTCATATTTTGTACTTCAATATGTCTTAAAAAGTTCAAATCCTTTTCTGGGTATGGTGGATATCTTTTGGTAAGGTGTTGATATAGCTTGCTTGTAACTACTGATTCATTTGATAACATTTCCATACAAATGAGATATTTAGGCAAAGGACTGGAACATTACTGTGATTCACAAATCCAAGTGTGAGATGTTTTTAATTATGTTGCCTAATTTCTAATCTTTTTCCTTGTTTTAAATTTAAATTTGTTTTAAATTCAAGTTAGTTAATATACAGTGTAGTCTAATCTTTTTCCTTTTGACCTTTCCTTTGACCTTCCTTTCCTTTTGACCACTGTGTTTATCTTATAGCTCTAGTAAAATTCTAGTTTTAAGAATACACTATCAAAGAGGACACAAGTAAATAGAAAGAGAGTCCATGCTCATAGATTGGGAAATTTAATATTATTAAAATGTCCATACCACTCAAAGTATTGTACAGATTCAGTACAATCCCTATTAAAATTCCAAACGCATTTTTCACAGAAATAGGACAAACCTCAAGAGACCCCAAATAGTCCAAGCACTCTAAGACAGAACAAAGCTGGAGACATCATGTTCCCTGATTTCAAACAATATTAGGAAGCTAAACTAATCAAACCAATATGGTATTGGCCTAAAAACACACATATAGATTAACGGAACAGAATAAGAAACCTAGAGATAAAAGCCTGAATATATGGTCAATTATTTTATGACAAAAGAGCCAAGAATATACAATGGGGAAAGGACAGCATGTTCAGTAAATGGTCCCGGGAAGACTGGACAGCCACATTCAAAAGAATGAAATTGGACTGCCATCTAACGTCATACACAAAAGCTAAATCAAAGTAGATTAAAGACTTGAACATGAGACCTGAAACCACAAAACTCCTAGAAGAAAACATTGGCGGTAAACTCCTTGAGATTGGTCTTGGTGATGATTTTTTTGGATTTGACACCAAAAGCACAGGAAACAAAAGCTAAAATAAACAAGCGGGACTACATCAAATTAAAAAGCTTCAATACAGTGAAGGAAATCTTCAAAATAAAAAGGGAACCTACTGAATAGGAGACTATATTTGCACATCATGTATCTGGTAAGAGATTAATATTCAAAAAATATAAGGAATTCATACAACTCAATAAAAAACCCAAACAATCCAAATAAAAAATGGGCAGAGGATGTGCATAGATATTTTTCCAAAGAAGACATACAGATGGACAACAGGTACATAAAAATATACCCAACATCACTAATCACCAGGGGAATGCAAACCAAACCACAATGAGGTATCAATCACCTTACATCTGTCAGAATCATTATTATCAAAAAGACAAGAAATAACAAACGTTGGTGAGGATGTGGAGAAAAGGGAATCCTTGTAGACTGCTGATGGGGATGTAAATTGGTACAACGACCATGGAAAACAATATGGAGTTTCCTCAAAAAATTAAAAATAGATTTTACCATATGATCCAGCAATTCCACTACTTGGTATCTATACAAAGAAAAGAAAAACACTAATTCAAAAAGTTGTATGTGTCCCGATGTTCACTGCAGCATTATTTGCAATAGCCAAGATATGAAACCAACCTCAAGTGTCCATTAAATATAAAGAAGATGGTGTGCGTGTGTATGTGTGTGTGTATACCCAGCAATTGTGTATACACACACACACACACACACACACACACACACACACACACACACACACGGTGGAATACTACTCAGACATAAAAAAGAACAAAATCCTGCCATTTGCAACAACATGGATGGACCATGAGAGTATTATGCTATCTTACTGTAAGACCTAGGGCAGTTATTTAACCATTTTGTGACTCATTGTAGAGATAATAATTGTATCTATCACATAGTATTTTGTGAGGATTAAATGATATGACATACATAATTTGCCTAGAACAAAGTGAACACTAATGATCTTTTATGACATAAAATATGATGATTCACTTTCATGTGCTCTCACACAAAGTGGATATATAATCCAACTCTCTAGCCAACAATCCTCCCCCATATCTCACAGCTACCCTTCAGTTACAATCACTCTTGTTCAAGGTCTTCAGTCCCAACAAAACAGGATTATTTTGTCTTGATCAGTTCTATTCTCTGTTCTCTATGCTCTTCATGATCTCCCTAGTTCCTGATTCTTTACCTAGTTTCCTCTTTACTTGCCCCAGAGCTGACCAGAGTCACCACTATGCCCCCTTGCTGGGCAAAATAATCTGCAGCATATAGTTGTGTACTTATTCAGATTGATATTCCAACATATTTAGACATCTCCTTGAAGCTTATTCCTGACAAAATCATTATACCTAACATATAGCACTAAGTTGATATTTTAGAATAAACTTGATAAACAGTACTATTTTCTCACCGAGAGGGATCATGGTAGAGAGATAATCATTGTAGAACTTCACATCTGACGTATTTTACTACACTTGAAAACTATGCAAAGACATATTTTATCACATTACTATTAAAAGGAGTTTAGTATATAACATGTCCTCATGTCACTGACCCAGTATTTATAACTAGTTTTAACTTTCAATTTAGCTGCTACCAAGTTTGTGCTACCCAAATGATTATCTTTTCATTAGGTTTATAATATCTGGAGTTCAGACTAGGGAGGAAAAATTAACATCAACCCCAAAATGTAATAAAATAAACCAGTATTCCAACTCTATCTTCTTCTTTTTTTTAATGCTTATTTATTTTTTGAGAGAGAGAGGGAGACACAGAGGATGAGCAGGGGAGGGGCAGAGAGAGAGGGAGACACAGGATCTGAAGCAGGCTCCAGACTCTTAGCTCTCAGCACAGAGCCCCACATGGGCCTCGAACCCACGAACCATGAGATCATGACCTGAGCCAAAGTTGGACACTTAACCAACTGAGCCTCCCAGGCACTACCGCCCCCCCAAACTCTACCTTCTTAAATGAGCACTTGCATATTATCATCAAGCATCACTACTATCAGTTCAAAAAAGTACAAAATATCAACTCAATTCCCCAAGTACAAGTGCTCATTAGTCTAGATATACAATTTATCTCCTGAATTGGACAAAAGCACAGTTTCCGTATTCATCTTTAATAGAAAATCATTTTACATTTGGCAAACTTTGACTCCTCTCATAGTGGGGAATGAATATCACAAATGGCACTTCTTGATATCTGGGTAATTACATGATTTTTTAAAAAAATATTTATTTGTTCATTCTGAGAGAGAGTGAGCATGAGTGGGGGAGAGGCAGAGAGAGAGGAAGACAGAAAATCTCAAGCAGGCTCTGCACGGGGCTCGAAGTCACCAACTGTGAGATCATGACCTGAGCTGAAATCAAGAGTTGGAGGCTTGGGGCGCCTGGGTGGCTCAGTCAGTTAAGTGTCCAACTTTAGCTCAGGTCATGATCTCACAGTTCGTGGGTTCGAGGCCCGCGTTGGCTCTGTGCTGAGAGCTCAGAGCCTGGAGTCTGCTTCAGATTCTGTGTCTCCCTCTCTTTCTGTCCCTCTGCCACTTGTGCTCTGTCTCTCGTTTTCAAAAATAAATACACATCTTAAAAAATTTTTTAAAAGAAGTAGTAAGGCAGTGGTGGGAATGACAATACTATTAAAGGGATTATTTTCTTTTACATCAAAGGTCTTTAAATTCTATTCTATATTAATTCTCCCATCTTAAAAAAGAAAAAAAACCTCACTAGACCCAATTCTCCTTTCATCTATCACCTCACTTCTTTCATATCTTTGGCATCCCCAAATTAGTAGGTCCAAACCCAGACTCTTTTTTTCCCCAATAAATCTGTTCCATTCAGTTTTCTGTGTCTCAGATACAAGCAACTCTAACCTTCCTCTTGAGCCCAGTCAACTGGATCATTAAAGTCATCCAGGACTCCTCTCCGGTTTTCCACCTTGCATACAGTCCATAAAAACATCCTGTTGGCTTGACCTTCAACTTATTTCCAGAATTCGACCCACTTCTCATCACCTCCCCCTGGTTCATCTCTCACCTGAATCATTACAGCCTTCTAATTGGTCTTCCTTTTCAATTCTTGCTTTTGAGAAGCAAGAAGAAATATTCTCTACACAGCAACCAGAGCAGTCCTTTTCAAAATGTAACTCAGATCATGACACTTCTCTGCTTGAAGTCTATCCATGGTTCTCCACTTTTCTCAAAGTAAAACTTAATGTTCATAGGATGACTGTCAAGGCCCTTCATGGTCTGTTTTCTAGCTCTCATTCACTCTCCTACAGTCTTTGCTTCTTGAACATGCCAGGTATGCTCCTGACTTGGGGCATTTGTATTCACTTTCCTGCAGTCTGGAATGCTTCTTTCTTCTCTCTGTCAGTACATCATTGACTCCTTCTCCTTCCAGTCCTTATTCAAATAGCAGCTTGTCAATGAGGCCTACCCTGACCATCCCAGCTAATTCACAACTTCTTCCCCAGAACTCCTAATCTCCTTCACTCTGCTCTACTTTTTCTGTAAAACTTATCACCGTCCAGCATTCTCTGTAATTTACTCAGATGTTGTGTTTGTTACTGTCTCCCTCTACTAAGATGCAAGCTCCACGAGGACAGCAATTTTGATCTGGGTGGCTCACTAACATCTCTCTAGAACCTAGAACAGTTCATGCTATAGAGTTGGGTGCTCAATACATTTTGTTGAATGATTGGATTTTTATAGGCATATCTGTTCTTTCTATATATTATATCTCATTCTAATTAAGCTCTTTCAGGATTTATAATAAATCTATCATTTAAAAATGTTATTCTTCTCTCCCTCTCAATCCTAAAAGGAGTGCTGTCTTCAGTGTTACCCGACTCAGTCAAAACTACAGGGCTGAGTAAGGGAGAAGAAGATAATTCCTAGGAGTTCCTTTCATCTTCCTACACAGCAGAGAATGGGAAGGTAGCTCCAAGAATTTGGTGGTAAAGCTAAACTACTATCAGCTTCCAGGAAAGACCGTCTCAACAATTGTCAACTCAACCAAACAACAATGGAGGAAAGCCAGTATCAACTTTAAGTTCTGCTACCTGTTGTGCTGAACTTTAAAGCAATTCACAGACCCACATTTGTACAACTCGTCTAATTATTTTAACAACAAATGTGTGCTTAGAAATAATAGTCTATGTGAATGTAT
This sequence comes from Leopardus geoffroyi, assembly GCF_018350155.1. NCBI lineage: Eukaryota > Metazoa > Chordata > Mammalia > Carnivora > Felidae > Leopardus > Leopardus geoffroyi. The sequence continues at coordinate 99,356,342 of NC_059336.1, read as the reverse complement.
GTGTGTTATTCATCTATATAAATACCTTAAGTTATCAAGCTCCTTTTATTTAAAAAAAATCCTTATTCCCACTCTACTAAGCAAAGTTGAAAGAACATGTAACACAAATCATGCACCTACTTTTTACGCATTGCCTTCTTCTTTTCTCAGTAATCACAAGATATCAAAATTATCTTTGTAATACTGATTAAAAATATATGGCATTACATAATACACACATAGAAGAGGCACAAAAGTGTGCTACTCTATAAAATATTGTCTATAAGTAAAAGAAAGCTAAAGGGAAAAAATAAAATTATTGTGATTATGATTCATTTGTCATTGGATGATAACCAAAATTATATTTTATATTTACCATTAATACCCAATCAATTATGGATAACATTTGCGATCTTATTTGAAGCTTTTACTGTTGAATACATTGCTTCATAAAAGAGAACTCACTTGAGATTATATGTATCATATTCAGTGGAAGACCTTGGCACTGCAGGGATCATATAAAGAAATCCGAGGTGTTCATTTTCACGTATTATTTTAATGATTTGCAAAGGATTACGAACGTTGGCTTTAACGACTTCTTCCCGATCATGGAAAAAGTACTTAGGGTACGCTGAGGAACTGGTCCCATAGAGACCTCTTCTTCCAATACTGGTACGTGACAGTTTAGGAGGAGAGGGAGAGAACATCTCAGCAGAGGGCTGCTGGATCAAAACAAAGCCAATTTTTAAAATGATGAGTTTTTGCAAAACAAAACCAAAAGACATGACTAAAAAAACATGATAAAATTTTAACCTCAAGCACTAATTACTGAAGTTCCTGAGATGTCTAGTGCTCAAAGGCAAGTATTAAAAAAAAATTTTTTTTTTTAATTTGAGAGACAGAACATGCACTTAGGGGAGGGGCAGAGGGAGGGAGGAAGAGAGAGAGAGAATCCTAAGCAGGCTTCATGTTCAGCTTTCAGCTGATGTGGCACTCCGGCTAAGCCACCCAGGCGCCCCAATCATTTTTGAACTGAAAAACTTCAAATTGTTGTAAGGAGTGATATATTCCTTCCAAGTACTCCTTATCCAGGTGTCCATCCCCTTTCCCAAACCCCCCAACATCAGTTCTCACTGCTGCCTTCTTTCAAGTCAAGTGTTTATTACATCAAAATGCCACTACTTCTCTGGTGTTCTTGGGAGTCCACTTTTCCTGCTCAGTTGCTTAGCGTCTATCTTGACCGTGGCCTCTCCCCTTAACCTCCTCACCTAGTTCTGACAACCTTAATGCTTTTCAGTGTGTGAATTCTTAGACAGCTGTCATCATAGCTCATAACAAAATACTTTTGAGTAAATGTAAGGGGTGGTTACACTGAGCATTGGGGTATCACTATGTAATAATACCCTTGGAGAAGTATACATGTTACAAATTCATAACTGCCAGTTCTGTAGACCAGTGTTTCTCACATTTAAATGTGAGTGTGAATTATCTAGGTGTCCTGTTAAATTACAGCTTCTGTCAAGTCTGGGGTGGAGCCTGTGATCCTGCATTTCTAACCTGCGGATACTGTGGACCACCACTGGAGCATCAAGGCTAAGTCCCCACCATGTTCACACACTTGAGCTTTGCTCTAAACCCCCAGCTCCCGTCTGTGCTCTCAGTGCCACTCACACTCCTTTGTTCCTCCTCAACAAACCTTGGGGCAGCATCACACACACCCTCTCCTCCTGTGGGGGAGGGTGATAACTGTCATCACCTTGTCTCTCTGACAGTGGAGGGGCAACTGGCACTAAGACACAAGAATCCCCATCGCAGACCTGCTTTGTTGAATAGCCGATGCAAATATATAAATGATATCTTTATTGCCTGTTAGCATAACTAACAGAGGCTGCCATTTCTCCGAGAGATTGATTACCACAAGCTCTACGGAACAACGTCTTCAGAATGTTTGCATTCACAGGTGTCATCATTTTCCATCTCTTGATTAAATATACCCTGTTGAATAGGAGTTTGAGATGAAAATCCTGGAAAGTTTAGAGCTGAAGGAAATACATCTTTGAATTCAAAAGATAAAATGTGCTTCTTTCACTTATTGGCCAGAGACAGCAGCAACCACACTGTTTTCTTAAGCAAAAGAATAGGCCAGGGGCACCTGCCTGGCTCAGTCCTTGAGCTTTAACCCTTGATTTCAGCTCTGGTCATGATCCCAGGGTTGAGGGATTGAGCCCCATGGTGGGCTCTGCTCTGAGCATGGAGCCTGGGATTCTCTCTCCCTCTCGCTCTCTCCCTCCCACATGCATGTGCTGTCTCACTCTTGCTCTAACAACAACAACAAAAGGCCCAAAGAGAAAATACACATTGCCTTGTCCCAATGTTTCAACAAGGGCTATAGTCAACTTTAATATTTTTATGAGAGTGGAGTATCAATATTTTACAGAAAATGCATGTATTTTCTTTATTATATCCTTCAAGAAGTTTTACTGACTTCTAAGTACAAGATTTCTTCAACAATAGGCCTATATATTTTCAGCTGCATACTTATTTCCAATTATGTAGCTCAATGCGAAAATGTGATTCAATTTAAGTAGCCACATAAGTTCAGATTTTGTGGGGGAAAGGGAACAAAAGAAGCATTTATTCATAAAGTGTAGAACACTTGTAGTGCTCTCTATGATGGATGTTTAGTCCAATTTGATAAGGCAATCTTCCTTAATTACTAGAAGCAACGCCTCCAACTGCCTTCTTTTATCTCTCAGAGAATCCTCACTGGTGCATTTCCATTCTAAGCTCCTTCTGAGAAATCAATACCCACCCCCCACCACCACCAAAATGACCCTCTTATCAGAATAATACCTGCTCCTTTTATATGGAATATTCCCTTTCTTCCATATTTTCCCTTCAACCCCTGGCTCTTATTTGAATTCTTCACTTAGTTACCGCTACAACTACGCATAACACACAATTTAACATTCCCTTTCATCCTCCTCCCTTCATCCCAGATGTACACAATTTCATTCTTTTTCTTTAAATTCAAGGTCATGATGCCCACTTTATACCAAATAAGCTAACTTATGAGCAATCAGTTCTTTCTTGGCTCTACTTCAGATAGTCTGTTCTCCTTTCCTACTTCACAGAAACCAAATTAGTTGAGGGTTTATAATTTTATATAACTAATCATGTGATATTCTTTCAGGGTGATCTCACCCACACCCACAGTGAGCCTCTTCCAGCCGGCTTCTCAAGCCCACCACTCTCCCACCTCCTCTGCCTTACTAACTTTCCATTCACTCCTCCAAGCTTATTAGTGCCATTCCCTATGGGAGCTTTTCCTCCACTGACCATCCCTCTCACCACCAGGTGCAAGCTTTCCCTCCTGTTCAGTTCTCCAGGATTTTGTAGCTTAAATGACCAACCAGAGTTTTTATCACAACCCCCTGAGCTGGAGCATTCACTTGTCCACGTACCCACCCAAAGATTCTGAAATCCTTGAGGATGAAGCCTGTCTTCATCTCTTCCTTTCTACCACTCTAGCCCAAAGCCTGAAACATAACTGACACTGAAATGTTCAACAAGTCTAGAAGGATCCTCTCAATAAAAAGCTCAGAGAATTCTCAGGTCTGTTGGCATTTTTACTGTGAGTGTGTCCACATTTTTTCCCACTTCTATTCCTTTGTTTAATTATCTGCAGGTATTTATAGAAAGCCATGCTCTGGTGGTTTCTCCCAGAGCTACTATTCAAGGACTCCTTGCAAGGTACCTTCCCACTCTACAACTCACCAATTACAAAAATTGTCTTTCTAGCTGGTTCAGTTTCTGTTTTATTGCCTTTTACCAATCTTCAAAAGATTGTCATTTTGGGTAATAATGCTGAAAATTTCATAAAAGGTAAAATAAAATTCAAAACACTATTATGTCTTCTTTTAATATGTAAGAGAAGATTAGGGAACACCATATAGATGCTGGAAGTTTTCCTTTATGATTTTCCTCTACTGTCCAAATTTTCCTTGAGTAAGAACTGAGAAGTACTGTATTTCCCAAATCCATTGTGCAACCTGATAGAGAAAAATTTTGCAACTGTTCTTATGAGTTAAAAGCATGTTAGCAATGTTATAGGAAACTAAAACTAAATTGAAAGGATTAATTAAGTACTCTAATAGTATACCTGTTTTTTCTTCCTCACAGTATACTGAGGCTCAAGAAACCGAACAGATAATTTGGTAGAACTTCTTTCTTCAGTGCTTCCTGGAGGTTTTATGATTCCAGAAGAGATTAACTGAAATCGGTTCTGTTCATATATGTATTCTGGCCTCTTATGATCTTGGTAGACTTTTAGCACTGGCTTTGGGGAATAAAGAGACATGTCAATTTTTTCAGTGTTAACGAGAACTTGTCTTATTCTTAAAACATGAACTTTGGACTCTATTCCTGTTGGAAATTGATCTTCCTGGAGTAACTTTCTAACCAAGTCACAATCATTGTGGTGGCTATCGCCATGGTCTGACCATGGTCTATTACAAGACTAAGACTTTTCTATTTGGTTTCTATTAATTCTGTCCTTTAATTACCAATGAATACTTCTATGGGTAAGGTTGTGACAGAAAGGCTCAGAGGCATGAGATCGCATACTCAGTAATTGTGCATTATAAATCCCACCATCCACTAAAACAGTCATTGGGGGAAGGATTGTACAATTCTCGCACTGTACCCCAAAGTCATTAATCAATTCCCATAGCCATAATTGGTTGGAGATCTAAAAGAAATTGTGGCAAAAAATAAAAGAAATTGTGGCATTATATTAGGCTAATCTAATTTCAGATTAAGGCAATAAAATCTAGCATTCAACATAATACACTAAAGCAAGGAATTCACCATAATGGCTTTAGGCTTCTAAGCATAATTTATATATTGATTTATTTTTAAAGTTTATTTATTTACTATGAGAGAGAGAGAGTATGAGTGGGGGATAGGCAGAAAGAGAGAGAGGAAGAAAGAGAATACCCCAGTCAGGCTCCTTGCTGCCAGCACAGAACCGATATGGGGCTCGAGCCCACAAAACTGTGAGATTATGGCCTGAGCCGAAACCAAGAGTTGGATGCGCAACCCACTGAGCAACCCAGGTGCCGCTCTAAGCAAAATGATTTTAGCATGATAGCTAATCTCTTACAACTGGAGCGAGAAAGAAAAGCTTGAGAGTAAGCATAGGAAACAGCTGTTAAATTTTCAGGTATGTGTAAATAACATTTGGTTTTGGTTAAAAATCCCTCTTGAGCCACTCACTGTAGAAAGGAAAAGACTATAGAGATGGGGGCAGGAGGATCTCGGCTATATCAATGTGGAAAATCAACACAGACCAGAATCACAAGGTAAGAAGGGGAGAAAAGCTTCTGCACAGCAAATGAAACCATAAACAAAATGAAAAGGCAATCTACCAAGTGGGAGAAAATATGTGCAAATTATATGGTGATAGGGGGTTAAGTACCAAAATCTATAAAGAACTCATACCACTCAATAGCAAAATCAAAACAATCCAATTAAAAAGTGGAAAGAGGATCTGTATAGACATTTTTTCCCCAAAGACATGGAGATGGCCAGAAAGTATATGAAAAGATGTTCAACATCACTAATCATTAGAGAAGTGCAAATCAAAACCACAATGAAATATCACCTCACACTTGTCAGAATGGCTGTGATCAAAAAGATATAAACAAATGTTGGCGAGAATGTGGAGAAAAGGGAACCCCCATCAACATTTAATATCACAGTTTGTATCTTTTTATCTTGTGCATTCATAATAAAGTATTGCAATTATAGTAATTTTTACTACTCTTGTCTTTTAGTCTTCAACTAGCTTTATAAATAAGAGATTAATCCACCACCTTTACATTAGATTATTCTGAATTTTACTATGTATTCACCTTTACCAGTGAGTTTTATACTGTCATATTTTCCTGTTACTAACTAGTACCCTTTGATTTCAGCTTAAAGAAGTCCCTTACAATTTACTTTTTTTTTTTTTTTCAACGTTTATTTATTTTTGGGACAGAGAGAGACAGAGCATGAACAGGGGAGGGGCAGAGAGAGAGGGAGACACAGAATCGGAAACAGGCTCCAGGCTCTGAGCCATCAGCCCAGAGCCTGACGCGGGGCTCGAACTCCCGGACCGCGAGATCGTGACCTGGCTGAAGTCGGACGCTTAACCGACTGCGCCACCCAGGCGCCCCTTTTACAATTTACTTTTAAATAACAAAGTAACAAGCATACACAGAGAGAAAGAAAGCAAATATGGCAAAACACTAATAACTTTGAATCTAGGTGGATGGTGTATAAATATTCGTTTTACTATTCTTTCAACTTTTCTGTGCATTTGGAACTTTTTATAGTAAAATGTTGGGAGACATTGATTTTTTCAGATAAAGTGGCAAAAATACAAAAAGTTAGACAGATTCCCACAAACTCTAATAGTGATAATCTCCAAGAAAGGAAAGAGGGCATTGAGACTAAAATGGGATACAAAAGGTATTTGAAATGTATTTATAACATTCCTTTAAAAATAGATATTGAATCAGGGCCACCTAGGTGGCTCAATCAAGCCAACTCTTGGTTTCAGCTCAGGTCTTGATGTCACGGTTTCACTGGTACTGTGGAACCTGTTGGGATTCTCTCTCTCTCTCTCTCTCTCTCTGCCCCTCTCCCACTTACTCTATCTCTGTCTCTCTCAAAATAAATAAATAAATGAAAAGACAAAATAAAGAAAAATAGATATTGAATCAAACTAAGCAAACAACATTATTAATTTGGGATACACACACTTGTTTATTATATCCCTCTTTGTAGCATTTTATATATTTGAAACTTTCATAATAATGAAATAGAAACAGAGGAAAACTTAACTATTTAGCAAAATCAGAAGCAAACCTCAATCATCCTAAATAGTAAACAGCTAAAGCCATGATGAAAATCAAGAACAAGGTCACTATTTTCAGTATCACCTTTAGTTTTCAATTCTCAAATTGAAGCATCTAGAACAGGGGTCAGTAAACTTTCTCTGTAAAAGGGACCACACAGTAAATATTTTAGGCTTTGTGAGCCATATGGTCTCTGTCACAACTACTCTATTATTGAAGCACCAAGGCAGCCTTAGATGATATGAAAATAAATGGATATGGCATTATTTACAAAAACAGGTTACAGGACTGTATTTGACCCATGGGCCACAGTGACCCCTAATCTAAAAAATAAAGTAGTTGGTGTAAACACTAGGAAAAAAGAGCAAAATTATCTAACTATCAGTGATATTATATACATTAAAAATGAAAGCCTAAGGGCACCTGGGTGGCTCAGTTGGTTAAGCATCCGACTTCAGCTCAGGACATGATCTCATAGTCCGTGGGTTCAAGCCCCAAGTCAGGCTTTGTGCTGACAGCTCAGAGCCTGGAGCCTGCTTCAGATTCTGTGTCTCCCTCTCTCTCTCTGACCCTCCCCCATTCACGCTCTGTCTCAAAAATAAATAAACGTTAAAATAAATAAATAGATAGATAAATAAATAAATAAATAAATAAAAACGAAAGCCTAGCTACTAAAGTAACAATAAGGATTGAAAACAATATTGGTGAGGTTTCTGTTACAAAGTAAACACATTTGCTTTTTTCTGTACTAAAACAGAAATTGGATCACAATAAAAAAAAACCTAAAACTGAAATACTTAAGAATTTAACAAGAAAAGGACCTTATTATAGCAAACTATAAAGTCTCATGTAGAATTAAAACAAAAACTGCAAAAGTATGAGGAAATGCCAAATGTTAATTATGGGGAAAATGCCATGCTCATCTCCATATACGTCAAAAAGGCATTTGATAAAATTCAACTATTTTTGATAAAAATCTATTTATGACTTTGTAAAGTTTGTTTATGTAATCGCTACACCCAAAACATGGCTTAAACTCACAACCCTGAGATCAAGAGTCACATGCTCTTCTGACTGAGACAGGCAGATGCCCCTATTTATGATTTTTTGATAAAAATCTATTTTTGATAGAAACATTAATCAAGAAAGGATAGATAACTTCCTTAAAAATCTCAATGGCTAGGGGTGCTTGGGTGGCTCAGTTGGTTAAGCATCTGACTTCAGCTCAGGTCATGATCTCACCACTGGTGAGTTCGAGTCTCACATCAGGCTCTGTGCTACAGTTCAAAGCCTGGAGCTTGCTTCGGATTCTGTGTTTCCCTCTCTCTCTGCTCCTCTCCTACTCAAGCTCTGTCTCTGTCTCTCTCTCAAAAATAAAACATTAAAAAAAAAATCTCAATGGCTAATATCATGCTTAAAGGGGGAACACTTAGAAACATTCCTACTAATCTCAGGAGAAAGACAAAAATGTCTACTGTCCACACTATTGTTTCTAATATTTTACACATATTAGCCAATACAGTAGTTCAAAGACACAGTATAAATACAAAAATTGGAAAGAAGGTGGCAAAAGTGTCATTATTACCAGATGTTTTTATTGTTTACCTGAAACACTTGAGAGAATAAACAGAAAAACTGGCACAAAATTAACATCCAGAAATAAAACCTGTTAATAAACCTAATAAGAAACAAGTAAAAGTCAGATGAGGAAAACTTCAAAACACTCATGATAGTCATGAAAGAAAAAGCAAACAAATGAAGTTCGATTTTGTTCTTGATTTAGAAAATTAATTATTAAAAAATATCAAGTTAATCTAGTTAATCAAGTTAATCATCAAGTTAATCTATAAATTTAATATGATCCTGACAGGATATATTGGAGATTAGAAATCTGATTCTAAATTTTTTTAAATTTTTTTTTTTCCAACGTTTATTTATTTTTGGGACAGAGAGAGACAGAGCATGAACGGGGGAGGGGCAGAGAGAGAGGGAGACACAGAATCAGAAACAGGCTCCAGGCTCTGAGCCATCAGCCCAGAGCCTGACCACGGGGCTCGAACTCCCGGACCCCGAGATCGTGACCTGGCTGAAGTCGGACACTCAACCGACTGCGCCACCCAGGCGCCCCTCTGATTCTAAATTTAATACATAAAAATAATTAGAAAGAATAGCCACAAAAGCTCTGGGGGGAAAAAATGAGTGACCAGCCCTACCAGATATTAAAATGTTATAAAACTAAAGGGGCACCTGGGTGGCTCAGTTGGTTAAGCATCCGACTTCAGCTCAGGACATGATCTCATAGTCCGTGGGTTCAAGCCCCAAGTCAGGCTTTGTGCTGACAGCTCAGAGCCTGGAGCCTGCTTCAGATTCTGTGTCTTCCTCTCTCTCTGCCCCTCCCCAGCTTATGCTCTTTCTTTCTCTCTCTCTCAAAAATAAACATTTAAAAGAAATAAATAAAATGTTATAAAACTACAATAATTAAAACTTTGTATTCTGGACACATGAAAAGATCAGTGGATCAGAATAGAAAATCCAGCAACAGATCCCAAAATATAAAGGGGAACTGAGTTTATAACAAAGGTGATACTTTAAGGAAAATAATATTATTCAATACATAATAATGAAATAACTGTAAAGCTAGTAGGGACAAAGTTGGATCCTCTCATTCATTACACTGGGAAAAACTGTGAATAGATCAAAGATTTAAATGGAAAATAAAAATAATCTTAAAGTAATTTTTAAAGAGAAGTATCTAAGACATCACTAAATAATTTTATTTTTACAATCTTGCTAAGTGTAGGGCCTAAGTATCACATAAAACTCAGAAGACAGAAACTCAGTTACATAAAAATTAGGAATTAAAACAAAACTTGAAATTTTTATAACGCTTATCACAGATAAGGGGCTTATTTCCTAATATAGGAAGAACTCAGGCAAATCAATGAGAAAAACACCAACTGCCCAATTAGAAAATAAGACATGAAGATCCATATATTCACAGAGAGAAAAATAATTCCTAAACATATGAAAAGACATTCAACCTTTTTCAAGAAGAAACTTAAATTAAAGCTACTCTGAGACAGCATTTTTCTTGTATTACTGAAGCAACATTTACTAACCAAAATTACAAATGTACATATGTTTTGAGTTGGCAATTCCATTTCTAGGACGTCTGCCTACAGATGGAATCTCAAGTGTAGGAGATGGCATATGCACAAGATTATTCACTGTAACACTGTTGTCATAAAAATACTATTTTAAAAACCTAATCTATAAATTTGGGGCTTACTAAATACACTATGGTACATTCATATGGTACATTATGAGCTATAAAGCAAATTGATATAAAAGAACTTTGGGACAGATATGAAATGATCTCCAAGTTATGTATTAAATGAAGCAAGTAAGGGGCAGCAAAGTTTGTTTATTATGCTAGCTTTAGGCTTAGACAGCGTAACACATCTCTGAACGCATACACACTCTTACCATTAATTGCCTCTAGAGTAGGAAGCTGAATGGATGAGGGACAGTGGTAGAAAACAGACTTTAACTGTGTAACTTCTGTACACTTTTTAAAAAAATTTTTTTAAATGTTTTTATTTTTGAGACAGAGAGAGACAGAGCATGAGCAGGGGAGGGGCAGAGAGAGAGGGAGACACAGAATCCAAAGCAGGCTCCAGGCACTGAGCTGTCAGCAGAAAGCTTGAGGCAGGGCTCGAACCCACGGACTGTGAGATCATGACCTAAGCTGAAGTCAGAAGCCTAACCGACTGAGCCACCCAGTCGCCCCACTTCTGTACACTTTTAAATGAATTACTTATCTAAGAAGGATGAATTTTAAAGTTTATATGGAAGGATAACCATCTAAAACAGAGAATATATAAAAAATAAGAATGGCGAGGAACCAGTTGCCTTCCACTTACCAAAACATGCTCATTGTAATCAAAACAATGTGGTTAGATCAGTAGAGAAAAGAATCAAGATCTGTAAACAGATCTCACCATTTTATACATGATCTAGTGAGAAGTTTATACACTATAAAGGTGGTGTTTTAATTTGGTGGGAAAAACGTGGTGCCAGCAAAACGTTTCGAAGAAAATGTTAGTCCCTTTCCTCACACCAGATTTACTTTTTTTTTTTTTAATGTTTATTTATTTTTGAGACAGAGAGAGACAGAGCATGAATGGGGGAGGGTCAGAGAGAGGGAGACACAGAATCTGAAACAGGCTCCTGGCTCTGAGCTGTCAGCAGAAAGCTTGAGGTGGGGCTCGAACCCATGGACTGTGAGATCATGACCCGAGCTGAAGTTGGACGCTTAACCGACTGAGCCACCCAGGTACCCCTCCTCACACCAGATTTAAAAGTTTATGCGAATGAAAGTTTTAAATGTGAAATTACAAAAATAAAGAAGAAAATGTGGGGAAATGCTGCCTGTCAACATATGAATATAAAGCAGTGGTCAGTGGAGAGAAAATGAAGTCCAATTCAAAGTGAATGCTGCAATTCAGATAAGAAGAACAGGACCCTCAACACCAATCCCACAGAGAGGATTAGCAGCAGCCGGTGTGAGGGTGCAGCTTCAGCCACCCCATTCAGACAGCAAAAGGCTGGAAGATATTACAGGAAAACCTCGGAAAGGGTGAAAGTGAAATTTAATTTAGGCAGCACATGCGTGCTGGTTTGAGAAACTGGTCCTCAAGTAAAATGTGTGTGAATCAAAAGTATGTATATTTTTTCCATTCAACCCAACAGTACTAATCATGGAACTTTATCCCACAAGAATATAGGCACCGGTACAGATGGATAATAAAATGATTTTGCTGTACCAGTATAAATATTTGTAAAATAAATGTCCCAAAGAGGATGATTTAATCAATTATGGAATATTCATGCAATTGGACACTTTAATAGGATAGGCAACCATTAAAAAGAATGTGTTCTAGAAATATCATCTGACTTTGAGGAAGTCCTACAATGTCTATTTAGGTACAAAAAGCAACATGTAGCAACATTTATGTTTATGTTGTAAAACAAATATCCAAAAGCCTAAATATGTATTTTGTGTGTGTTCATCCATTTGTATAAAACTGAGCATGGAGAAAGGCAAGAGGGATATACACTAGACTGTTGAAAACCTTAGATATAGACAAGGGGGTTGGAGACTGGAGAATTACAAGTAAGGAAAAGATATGAAGAAGAGTAAAACAGGGAAGGGGGGACAGGAGAGAGGAAGGCAGAGAGAGGAGGAAGGGGGCGAGAGGGAGAGGGAGGAGAAGAGGAAAACAAGGGGGAAGGGAGAAAGGCAGGGGAGGGAAGGTGGGGAGGAGAGAAGGGGTAGCATTCATAAAGAGAACCATAGTATGAACTCTATATAAACAAACTAAACTACAGATACCCATACATATGAAATCAGTCACTTGAAGGCAAAGCTACTTTCTCTCTGCATGATGGAAATTCAGGTATTTTTCACTTTATTCCTTATTACTTTTAGTACTGTATGAATTACCATATTCATGTATTAGTTATATTGTTCTAGTCATCTGTTAGTACATTACAAACAGCTTCAAACTTAGTGACTTAAGAAACACCTCCATTTATTTTGCTCAAAAATCTACAATTTAGGCAGAACTCACTGGAGACAGCTTGCCTTTGCTCCATCAGAGCATCAGCTGAGGCAGCTCAAAGGCTGGGGACTGGAGTCATCTAATGGCTTGTTCATTCACATGTCTGGTAGGTGATCCAGGCTATAGACTTGTTCAGATGACATCTCCTTAAGGAGACCTTTGTAGTCACACAATCTAAAGTAGCCCGCCCTTTGTTTCCACCTGTATTATTTTCTTCATAATAGCTATCATTACATGAAATTGCTCAGTCTATTTATTTAAGGTTACTAGAATGTCAACAGGCATCTTATCTGCTTTGTTCATGGCTATATTCCCAGCGTATAGCCCAATGCCTGGTGCATAGTAGGTACATGATAAACATTTAATGTACAAGAATTAATTGCCCTGAAGACAAATAGAATAACTTTAATCACCAAGGGTTAATGATACACTTTTGCCAAGTGAAAGTAAATATATTATAGAGAAATAAATGTAAAAAGTTTCATACTAAATCCACCAGTTACTGAATACTATATTATGGCACATCTGTGCAACAAAATACAGTGCTGCTTTTAGAAAAGATAACTCATTATGCATGGAATAGAAAATTTTCTGTATGTTTAAGTGAAATAAGCACTCTGAAGATCAGTATGTATGGTATAATCTTATATTAAAGATATATGTTTATACACACACAAACACACACATTTAAATAAACATATAAACAGCCTGAAGGGCAGCCATTAACAACAGTAAGTAATGTCAGAGGGTGGGAGTGATAACTTTCACTTTTTATTCTGTGTACTTTCATTGCTCCTTTACATGGATTTAGAATTATTCAAGGGCATAAATGGATTCTTAAAATTAAGTATTTTCAGACATGCACAAACATTTTCAGGATACAAGGCATTTATTTTACAAGTAATAAAATGATATAACTATATGTATATAACTATGTATATTACTCTTCCTGAAGGTACCAGTATTAAATGGTACCCTAATGTCTAAAAGAGCCTTGCAACTTATATAGTTAAGTATCTGTATTGCACATTATTCTAGAGAGGATTTATCTGCTACAAAACTTTGTTCACCACTGTATCCCCTCACCTTGAACAGTTACCTGGAACCTAATTTTTTTTGAATAGATGTTTACAGGGTTTACGACTTCATAAACAAGTCTTAACTTTTAGGCTTTAATTCCTTTCTTGTTAATTAAGAGTCTAGAAATGACTTCCATCCCCCCCATAGCAATTTTGCAACTTCCTCTGGAGCCAAAGCTAAAATGCTGGTTTTCGAACTTACCAGAGGCTCTAGTTTTATGGGCTGCTGTCGTTTTCTTGTTCTCTCTTGAGCTTTTGTACTGTGCCTAAACGTCAGGAATTGTGTGTCAGATTCATTTTCTGTGGGTACTATAAAACTCAGTCTTCCCTTTTTTGGTATATTGTTCAGTCTTTCAAGGATAGGGTTTTCCACCTGCTTTTCAGTATTTTTCAGTTTGGCATCTTTCGCTGAGGTGTGGAATGCCATCCTCACTCCTGGAAAGAGTAGGGTCAGGAAAAGAAAAATGAAAAGTAGAGCAAAATAACTGGGGAGTGGGTCCAGTAGAAGTGACTTAAGAACCAGGGGGAGCTGAATTTGCTCACTCCCCAAAGAAAACCCACAAAGTTACCCATTCCTCCCAACTGAGGACTTGAATCAGAGAAATGAAAATGCCTGGCCTTCGAGAAGCCCTGTAGCTGGGGTGGGATCCAGGAATTTGCATTTCTAACAAGTTCCTGGGCGATGCTGCAGCTGCAGATGTCTCTGATTTGGGGACTGTACTGGTCTAGATTTTGAAGGATGAAAAGAAATGCAATTAGTATGGAGATCGATGTTTTTCATGCTTGAATATGCAAAATATCTCCTGGGGAGCTTGTTCAAAATGCAGGTAGCTCTAATGCAGGCAATCCGAGAAATAGAGCCTAGGTACTCAAAAAGCAAAATAAAAAAAACAACCAAAGGCGGGGTGGGGGGGGGCGGGTGGGGGGAAGAGCTGTGGACTAAATCCTAAAACAGTGCTCCTGGGGCTTTTATATGCATGAGAATCTCCTGAGGAAATGGTTAAACTGCACATTCTGATCCATACACTTTGAGTAGCAAGGTCCTAGAACACTAGAACTAGGAGCCCTTGGTAATGGTCTTGCATCCTCACAACCACTCATGCCCACCCCACCAGATGGGTGCAGATACTTTCCTTCAAAATAATACCATAGTGATGAGGGAGCATAAGACAAGCTGAGAGCAAAGTACACGCTAACAGCACCCTGCTCCCCCAGGTGGGATACATGTGATTCCCTGGACACTCCTCGCTGCCTGAGAACAAAGGGAAGGAAAGAAAACAAATGGTTGACTGATAGAGATCACAGTCATGCAGGACATGAGTCTCCTTCAGTTTACAGATAACTTAGTAAACTGCAAGAAAAAGGCAATCTTATCCATAGCCCCGTCTCCAGAAACCTTAGATTCCATTTCCTGGAGCCCTAATATCACCTCCATCAAGATGTAAGGGGGTTTAAGTGCTTGCCACGGTGATGTGGGAAACTAAGGCAAATGATAAATTAAATTCCCTTACTGCCTATTGCCGAGTCCTTAAAACAGGCAGAGTGACCTTTCTCTAGGAGCTCAGCTGCCTCAAAGATGACACTTTGGTAGGGGCAAAAGGGAATCTTGGCTTAACATTATCCTGACCCACTAGGAACCTGTGAATTTCCTTAAACACATAAAAATTCCTTTGCAAACCTCCTTTATCTTTAACCCCCAAGTATATGTTGGCAATTATACTCCAAGCATATGGCCCCTGATATAAATCTGAAGGGTCTCATGACTGAGGTTTTATTAAACAGTAATAAATGACTTTTTCCTAACAACAGCTAGCCCCTCAAGGTCCTGGAAACCTTGCTTCCAAAATTCCTTAGAGACTTACACTGTCCCTAACCCCCTCTCAGCCTGAAGATATACAATCAGTCACTCTTCACAACCCCAGTGCAGCTCCTTTTGCCCATGGGTCCTGTCCCCATGCTTTAATAAAATCACCTTTTTGGACCAGAGACATCTTCAAGAATTCTTTCTTGGCCATCGGCTCCATACCCCACCATCACCCCCCAAACACCATCAATAGCATATAAGGTCTTGAAACAGGTGTCAGCAGGTTTATGTTTCAATCTAGATCTGCGCTGGCCAATCAAATCCTCCTACACAATTTAAAATTTTCAAGTAGCCATATTAAAAAAAAAAAAAAAAACTACCCAAAAAAGGAACGGGTGAAATTAATTTTAATAATGTGCTTTATTTAACATATCCAAAATATTCTCATTTCAACATGTAATCGATATAAAACTTATCAATGTCTTATTTCATCGATTGTTACCACGTCTTCGAAATCCAGTGTGTACTTCACATTTAGAGCAGACCTCAGCTCCGACTCGCCACATGTGGCTAGTGGCTACCACATTGAGTAGCGCAGGTTTGGATTTGATCACTCCGTGTGAGATCTCGGACAAGTTTCCTGATATCTCTATTCCTCACGTTCTACTCCTCTAAAATGATAGGTAGGTAGCAAATGACCACTAAATGCCTTTCCACGGACTTTCTCTGCCTCTCAGCCTTTCCTTGTGTGCTCAGAAAGCCAAGCTGTCTCTGGCTTAGAAGTCGGAGCCCAGCCCCACAGCAGGATTCCTCTGGACTCACCAAGTCAGTCTAGAGCAGCCACAGCCGCCACCGCCGAGGGTCTCCAGAGACAGCAAATCCAGGTCTGGGAGCAGAAAGTTGACAGTACCCCGGAATGTTTGCAGTTGCTTAGCAGCCATACCGGTGTGCAATGCGCCTGTGCGCGACTGTCGCCACGGCAACGCCTCAGCCAACTGCAGCTCTAAGTCCCTGAGCGCGCCAAGCAGTTGAGCCAATCAATGTCTTCGGAACATTTCTACGCCGCTGATTGGTGGAGAGTGCGCACACGACGGTGGAGAGAGCGCGGTCCCGCCTCCGCACCCGGAACTGACAGCTGTCCAGGCGGGTAGGCAGGGCAGCCAAAGCAGGTGGCTAGCTGTGTTTGCTCCCTCCCTCTTGCCAGAATCTCTTGTCTGTTTCCCTTCGTGAGGCACTCGAGACTGACTTGACAGTCCTTTAATCTAATTTTCTCTAGTTAAAAGAATCAAGAATCTCCAAAGAGGGAGGTGTGTTGTATAGACAGTTCAAGTCCCGCTCTCCAAGGGAGCTTGGTAGCGACCGTCCACCAACTCTGTCCGACCCACCAACCTCCTCCCGGGAGTGTTCTAAGAGGCAAGGAATGTGAGCACTTCTTTCCCTCAAACTCCACCATCTCAACTGTTCTTTTCCACCTGGAATGTAACCTAGTGTCAGGCCTAGCACGAGTCCGTATTACTTGGTCCGGTGCTCTATCTACCAAAGCAGACTCTGGATCTTGTTCTGGCATTTGGACCCAACCTAATTAAGTCCTCAAACAATTGCTGCTAATGCTTTGTGGAGGCGACCCCACTGAAACCCAATCCAGGTTGCTTACCGAAGATGCCTTATCCCAGTTAGTGATCAGGAGAAGCAGCCCTTTCATCTGCCTTGAGGAAATGTTAATCCAGTTGGCAGAGTCCTGCTTTTCAACCTCCCCTCCAAAATGACGTAATCGCTGCTGGAACCTGTTGTCTTTTTTGTACCTTTTGGTCCCTCTTTCTTACCGTGATATTTGTTTCTTGCCGTGAATACCAAGCCTATATATGAAGTGCTTGACATATCGTGCGACCTGCATTTTCTCAATCTTAACATATTCAGGTAGGTATTTTAAGTGCTAGGTAGGACATCACCTACAAGACAGAGAATCACATATCCATAGAGCTGGAATGGAGATTACAGATCACTTAATCCAGCTCCCCCATTGATTAATAAGAGAACTGAGACCCAGAGAGAGAGCAAGTGATTTACTCCAGGTTAGGCAGCTAGTCATGGCAGAGACAAAACTAGAATACGGGTCTCCTAATCCCTAATTAGGTGCTGGACAACAAGGGAGTAACTTCAGTTTAGAAAGAATTCAAAAAAACCCCAAATGTGGACATAAATACGAATTCCCCAGAGATAAAAGATACACACAAAGCTAATCAGAGCCAATAAAATATAATAATTTATATAAATTAGTAATAAAAGAAATTTAAAGCCAACCCTAAACATTGAAACATAAAATTAGAATAATATCCAGTGTTAGACACATCTATAAAATAAATTTCACTTCAGATGTGCAGTGAATATTTTAATCTGTTCCCTTCAAAATTTACATAGTGGGGACAAAGGCCATTGCTTTCAGTCCCAGAATGGTTTTTGTTGTTGTTGTTGTTTTTTTAAGCAGATGAAGGTGATTGTATTCTAATGTTGCCTTATGCAACTGAGCATTCCAAGAGCCAAGGGGAGTGAGGGGTAGAAGGCATTGACAGAGTTTAATAAAGGTATTGCTATATTAGAAGCTACTTATCAAATCTCTCCAAGCTTATTTTTTAATGTGGTAAGATATCATCTTCATTACCAACTAAATATTTACTAAAGTAGTGCAGACAAGAGTGTTATGTTTATCCCGTTGATTTTTTCATAGTTAGTATAAATAATAATAATTGTTACTCTTTATTGGGTGCTCTCTATGTGCCAGGTACTATATTGGGTGCTTTGCATTCGTTCTCTCAAATAATTCCAACAAACGTGAGATTTTCATTTCATAGCTAAAGAACTAGGCTATGAAAGGTTTACGACCTAGGATACAAAAGGTCACATCTTTAACAGTAAAAATAAAAATGCTTAAAATTTATTGAACATTCAGTTAAGATTTATGTGCTGGGCCTTTTGTGAAGTACTTATCACCATTACACTAATCATTGGAATAGCTTTATATTATTTTAAAGGTATTATTGTACCTACTCCACCAAGAGGGAAATTGAGGTTTAAAAAGATTACATGTTTTACCCAAATCACTCTAGAGGTAGTAATTGGCAGAGCTGAGAGACAAATCCAGATCTATCAACCTAAATAGTTAAATTTCTCTAAGATTCTAGAGCAAGAATGTTGAATCAGGGAATTCTGCTGCTGGATGTGTACGGAGGACTACATTCTGAAAAATTCCCAAAACACCTATGTATTTGGATAAAACTCCAAGGCACATTATTTTAACTGCACGGCTGAGATTACAGAAATAAGGGAACCCTCCAGTGTTGAAACAACAATGAGATGAAACCAGAAGTAGAAGGCAATCTGCATCACTGAGGACCGTGGTAATTTAAATAAATAAAAGTAGAACACGGGTAGCAGGCAGGTGCTGAGATGGGACCCTGGATCTGGACAGAGTGCTCTTGATCTCCCTTGCTTTCGAACCGCTGCTCACCAAGTCTACCAAGGAGCAACATGCCTTTGGCTTTAAAGTCAGGATGTTTTCCACAACCTCATAAAATCTCCCAGTATAAAACTAATTTCTCTATAGATTTGAACTTGAGACAGACTTCTTATATAAACCAAACAATCTATCTTTTAGATTTAGAATTTTTAGGTCAAACACATGTAAAAAATTTCAGACAAATGGTGGTGCTTTATACACAGTAACAAGTCTGTTTTGAAGATTTTCCAAATAAGCAGTAAGTTAGGGGCCAGGTAGCTCTGAAAGGTCCAGGCTGAAAGTCTAAAGACCAGATGACAACAAGTGATGGTACCAAAGAAGCAAGGAGAGTCTTGTTAGTGAGCTGGGCATGAGACTGGTTGGTAAGTCAGCCTAGAGATTCAAGAGAGATAGGGATATATCCCAGATATAGTATCTGGTTTCTGAGAGACCTTTGGGGAGTGCAGAACGCAGCATAGAAGTTCTGGATAAAGGGGCGCCTGGGTGGCTCAGTAGGTTGGGCATCTGACTTCAGCTCAGGTCGTGATCTCGCGGTCCTTGAGTTCAGGCCGACACCGGGCTCTGTGCCAACAGCTTGGAGCCTGGAGCCTGCTTCGGATTCTGTGTCTCCTTCTCTCTGCTCCTCCCCTGCTTGCGCTCTGTCTCTCTGTCTCTCTCAAAAATAAATAAACATTTAAAAAAAAAAAAAAAAAAAAGAAGTTCTGGATAAGTTGTTTTATTCACTTGAAGATCTGGTTGGTGGTCCTGTGCAAGTTTAGACACAAACATGTCTGTATGGAAGAACATTGCTATACACAGCAAACACAGTCTTGAGTTCACAGTGAGAAACTGCTGGCGTGGAAAGAGACAGGCCTTCTTATAAGGAGGTGGACAGCATGACAAGGGGTGGGGAGAGTTTGAGAGCCAGAGGCCATGTGTCTTTCCAAGGATCATCATTGGGTCTGTGGCCACAATTCTAATTTCACATTCAGCTAGTTTGCTCATGTTATCATCCTTAACATGTCCCTCCCTGCTTAGTTTTATCCTAATATCAAACCTCTAGCTATTCAGTAATGCTTTTGCTGCTAAATTACAGTTATGTCTACTCATAAAAACATATTATCATCCTAATTTTCTGAGCTTATAAAAAGCCAACTTGCCAACTTGTTTTTATTGTTCCAAATATTCCCTAATAGCCTATAGTAGAGAATCCTGGATTTAAAATTCCGGGTTGATAATCCCATTTTACAACTAAGGTTCAGAGAAATAAAGTTGCTCTCCCAAGGGCATACAGCCAGTACATTGCCAAGTAACCGGGAATACAGTCACCACATGCCCCAGGCATTAAATTCCTAGATACTTACCAAAAGAAATGAAAGGCTTATACATGAGCGTTCCTAGCAGCTTTATTTATAACAGCCAAAGCCTGGAAAAAACAACTCAAATGTCCACCAACAGCTGAGTAGATAGGCAAATTTTGGCACATCCATACTTTGGAATACCACTCACCAATAGAAAGGAACAAACTGTTGGTGCACGCAACACTGGTTGAATCTGAAAAACATATGGAGCAAAATAAGCCAGACACAAAAGAATACCTATCGTCTAATTATAATCACATTAAATCTCTAGGAAAGACAAATCTAATCTATAGTGACAGGAAGTAGATCCATTGTTGCTTGGAGCTAGGACTGGGGTCTGGAAGATTGGTAAGGGGAACAAGGAAAATTTTTGGTGTGATGGAAATGTTTTATATCTTGCTTATTTTAGTGGTTGCAGAGGTGTATAAGCTTGTCAAAACTCATTGAACTGTAAATCTTAGAATGTGTGCATTTTATTGTATGTAAATTATAACTCAATAAAATTGAATTAAAAATTATATTCCTAGTGTTACACTTCAAAAGCACAAGCAAGGCTTTCTAAATATACAGATTTAAAGGCTTCACACAAGGCCTGGTAAATAAGAATCTTTGTAATTGGCATCCAAATATATGCTTAAAGCACTTTCAACAATAGTCAAATTATGGAAAGAACCTAAATGTCCATCAACGGATGAATGGATAAAGAAGATGTGGTTTATATATATAGTGGAATACTACTTGGCAATGAGAAAGAATGAAATCATGCCATTTGCAGCAATGTGGATGGAACTGGAAGGTATTATGCTGAGTGAAATAAGTCAGACAGAGAAGGACAGATATCATATGTTTTCACTCATATGTGGATCTTGAGAAACTTAACAGAAGACCATAGGGAAAGGGAAGGGGAAAAAAATAGTTACAAACAGAGAGGGAGGGAAGCAAACCACAAGGGACTCTTAAATACAGAGAATAAACTGAGGCAGGGGGAGAGGGGGAAATGGGTGATGGGCATTAAGGAGGGCACTTGTTGGGATCAGCATTGGGTGTTGTGTGAAAACCAGTTTGACAATAAATTATATTAAAAAAAATAATAAAAATATAAAGAGACATTTGTTAAGTGATCAAAAAAAACCCCACACAAACATATGCTTAAAAATCCCTACAGATGAATCAAATTAGCATGTTTGGTTAAGAACTGTATCTGCCAGTGAAAATGTATGAAGATGAAAAGATGTTAAATTACATTAAATAGTCAGCTCATAAAACAGTTTTTTTTTTTTTTTAATTTTTTTTTCAACGTTTATTTATTTTTGGGACAGAGAGAGACAGAGCATGAACGGGGGAGGGGCAGAGAGAGAGGGAGACACAGAATCGGAAACAGGCTCCAGGCTCTGAGCCATCAGCCCAGAGCCCGACGCGGGGCTCGAACTCACGGATCGCGAGATCGTGACCTGGCTGAAGTCGGACGCTTAACCGACTGCGCCACCCAGGCGCCCCTAAAACAGTTTGTATAACATGATCACGTTTTTATAAGCACAGGATGTATAAAAACTCAGCAACTATATGGAATAAAAACATACAGGTTTATGAGATTTATGGGTATTTTCTGTTATGCCCTGTGCTTTTCTGTATATGTAAAAATAAAAACTACATACTGCTTTTGTATTGAGAAAAAGGAGTTATTTTTTAATTAGCACAAGAAAATATGAGCAGAGGGTGAAGGATCCATTAACATGGCAGAGGCCAGGGTGATGAATCCTTGTGGGGGATTTAGCCTTTGGTAAAAAGAAAAGGCATCCCATTCCAAGCAGACGGAAGGAAAGTGGGAATGGGTTCGGTGAATTGATGGATTTGGGTCTGATTTCTTCTATTTTCTCTCTGAAGCAGGAGGTTAGTCAGTTGCCGACATGGATGGAGGTGGGAGTGGTAGAAACTCCATGTAAATTTATTCGGAGAGGTGAAGTGAAGCAGGGGGGAGGGGTGTAACTCATCTTTAACCTCAGCTGAAGTTTAATTTCAGGGTCTGTGAACTGCTTAAAACTGTGTTCATTCATGACTGTGGGTGAACATTTGTCGATAGCTGTTCGATTCTCAAAGGAGTCTGTGACCTAAGGCCCCTCAGAGTTGGAAACTACATGCTGGCAAGCATAGGCCACAGTCAGCCCAGCTTTCTGAGAGGTTGGTTATGATATATTTTGTTACTTTATCACCACCTTGTGGCCAAATCAATGTACTGCCACAGGAGGTTTTGAATCACAGTTTGAATCTGGGCAATAGTTTCTTACCTTAGATTCAGAAGGGACTTGAGGCATTCTGTGGTCTAATGTCCCACAAGTTATTGGAATTAATAATTACTACACAGTTTTCCTCCAAAATGTTGATCCTGGGTTAACTACACATGAGTGACCCCAGATAATTTCAATTAAAGATCTTTGCAGAAGTAATCTCTCAGCCAGTGTTGAGTGATTTTGAAAGGCCAAGAGCAGTGGTCCTTAAACTTAGCTGTGTATCAGGACCATTTGGTGAGCTTTGAAAAACTCTGATGTCCGGGCCACATTGCATGCTAATTAAACTCTCTGAGCGAGAGACTCCGGCATCACTACTCTTTTTCCAGGTGCCCCTTCCCTAGGTGATTCCAATGTACAGCTAAGTCTGAGAGCCTCCAACAAGGTCTTGCAATTCAAGGTGTGATCCACAGACCAGCAGCATCAGCATTGCTGCATTGGAGCTGGTTAGATATGCAGAATCTCAGGTCCTTCCCCAGACCTCCTGAGTCAGTCTGCATTTTAATAATTCCCAGGTGGTTCATTGCATATTAAACCTGAGCAGTGCTGTTATAGAGAACAGAATGGGTATCCAATAGATGCACTGGATACTCAAGGCAGGAATGGTGTCCAAAAAGTAGGCTTCTCATTTTTCATAAGTTCCAGGGATGGGAAATGTATGACTTCTATGCCATGGTTGGAAAGCTCTAACTGTCAGAAAATTCGTTTTTAGTAGATGACAAAATCTACTTTCTTGATGGTTTTGCAAACTGCCCCCATAATCTCTTAAACATTTGATCTCTTTAAATGTTTGAGAAAAGTTCTCCCTTTAATCTTCCTTCTTTGAATCCCTCCCTCCCAACCTTCTAGTTCCCTTAATCTATATGTGATATTTTTGCAGAACTCCTAGTAATTCTACACTAAAAATGGCTCTCAGAACTGTCGGTGAGATCCTAGATGTGGCAGCACATAATGAACATAGAAGGAAAATGACCTTCCTTTACCTAGAAATTCTATTCATGACTCTCTTTTCTTCCTGAAAATCAGGTTATTAATCAGGATCTTTGTTAAATGGTGAATAATAGAGACTCTGTATCCAGCAGACAAATCAATGCTGATGGTCCCAGGGCCTCAGGTCATTCACATGTGACCACTGATGATGTCCTGAGCTCAGAGAGACCACCATGGGAGTCCTAGGCTGAGGGGGTTGGGGCCTGTGCTTTTATTGGAGTCAGATTCCTGCCCCTCTCACCCCCTTCCCCTAGACCACATCATTTATCAAGCCAATCAGGAACGGACAACCCAGCACCTAGAGTTGTCCAGCCAATGAGGGCAGAACCTGAGAAGGAACAAGGGGGAACAGAAGGGGGCGCCAACCAGAACCTTATAAAACAAGGACGCTTGCCTACAGTCTGCGGGCGTTCACTTCCGAATGCCCTCTCTCTCTAAAAAGAGCTTCCATACTGTTCTTACTTTCTAATCTTATACTCTGAAAAACTGTTGCCTGCTGTTCATTTTATTTTGTGTCCACCTCTTCATTCTTCAGAGCGGGGAGACAACAAGCTCTGGGTATTAAGGTAAAAAATCCCACAACACCAGGGAACCCACCAAACCTTTCCTGCTGCCTCTGATCTCAGCCTGTTCACTGTCCTCCTGACTTTGTCTCCAAGCTCAGCTTAATGACACCCATTCCCTGTCCTTCTCAGTGTGGACTTAGTTCCCCATGCCTAACCTCAGGACAGATGCCCATATGCCCTGGCAGGGAGTGCTTGACTATTGTCCTTAAAATAAAAAAAAAAAACCCGAATAAGCAGCCAGTCCTGGCTCAGTCCCAAATCAGTTCTCCTTCGAATATTTATTCATTTACTTATCTATTTATTTATTTCTGAATATTTAATCTCGGCACCTCACCCCTGTTATAGACTGAATGTTTGTGTCCCCATAAAATTCATATGTTGAAGCTCTAACCCCCAACGTGATGGTATTTGGAAGTGGGGCCTTCAGGAGGTGGTTAGGTTAAGATGAGATCATAAAAGTGTGGGTTTCAGGAATCACCAGAGAGCTTGGTTTCTCTCTCTCTCTCTCCATCTCCCCCCATGCCCCCCCCCAAACCCCACTATAAAGACAGAATGTTGACCTCTGCAAGCCAGAAAGTGAGTTCTCATTAGAAACACAATTGGCCAGCACTTTGATCTTGGACTTTCCTGCCCCCCAGAACTATGAAAAATAACTGTCTATTGTTTAAGACTAAGTTATTTTGCTACAGCAGCCTGAGCTGACTAAGCTACCCCTTTATCTATCTTCAGGCCTGAAGCCGTTGTGTCTACCAAAGCCATCCATCCCAGCTTCCTCTTAGGCCATTTGTCTCACTTGCATAGTCATTGGATATTCTGGCATCTATAAGGATAACCCTTTAAACTTTTTTTTTTTTTTTTTTTTTAAGATTTTAAGTAAACTCTATACCCAACGTGGGGCTTGAATCACAACCCAAAAATCAAGAGTCCCACTCTCCACCAACTGAGCCAGCCAGGCGCCTCACTCTTTAACTCTATAACTCTTAACTCCAGGAATTTAAATTACCCAGGCCTGGCCAAGATTCTTGACCAAGGAGTTCAAATTAGCACAACATTTTGGAGAAAAATTTATAGAAGTTGTTGATTTTAAAAAAAAATTTTTTTAACGTTTATTTATTTTTGAGACAGAGAGAGACAAAGCATGAATGCAGGAGTGTCAGAGAGAGAAGGAGGCACAGAATCTGAAACAGGTTCCAGGCTCTGAGCTGTCAGCACAGAGCCTGACGTGGGGCTCGAACTAACGGGCCGCGAGATCATGACCTGAGCCGAAGTCAGATGCTTAACCGACTGAGCCACCCAGGTGCCCCTAGAAGTTGTTGACTTTTTAAAGTCATACATACCCTTTGGGGACAATTTCCCTTTTAGAAATCTACTATAAAAAATATTTGATCAAGGGCACACAGATTTTTATAAAAGCTACATTTAAATAAAATATAATATCCAAACTACAGTATATATTTAATCAGTATAATCAACTGAAGCAATAAAGGAGAGCTGTATGTATTGACATGACATGGGCAAATGTACTCAATACTTAAGTAAAAATGTTTCAGAATATAATGCACAGTGTTATCCAATTTTGCTAAAAATTACATATGGTGTGTAGTCCATATGGATAGTTTCAATCTGTGTACATATATTGTCTCTATACAGTTGTGATATTATGATTTATAATCAGAAATAATATAGTTGGTCTTCATCCACTGTTTCTGGAACAGAGCTCCTAAAACCTTTAGAACTTCCTAAGTGATAAGGGCCATAAAGGTTTCCTTTCTTAGGTTAATGAGGTGACATTTCAAACTTTTAAAAAATGTTTATTTATTTTGAGAGAAAGAGAGCAAGCAGGGGAGGTACACAGAGGGAGAGAGAATCCCAAGCTGACTTCACACTGTCAGTGCAGAGCCCAATGCAGGGCTCAAACTCACAAACCATGAATGAGATCATGACCTGAGCTGAAATCAGAAGTCAGATGCTTAACTGACTGAGCCACCCAGGCCCCACCTCCCATCATGTTTTTAGACCCTTCCTTTCAAAAATAAGGGCTCAGGATTGCTAGACAATTCATGGACGATCTCTCACACAAAAGACAGAAACCAAAACATTCAAATAGGAAAAACAAATTGAGAGGTAAGCACATGAGTTGAGATGATCAGAGTCTTTCTCTTGGATTTCAAAGAGTGGACCTGAGTGAGAGAATCTTCTCTTCTTCTCTAGCCATGGTGCCATTAGAATATGAGCCTGGAGTTCCTGGAGGCCATATTCCCCTCTGGAAAGGGAAGGCCACAGTTGGCCACATAGAAATGGAAAACAGACTCCAAGTCTAGAGACCCAGTGACTTTTCATGCCAAGATCCATTATTTCTAAGGCTATTTTTGCTTTTCCAAAGTTTGGTTGTATGAGTCAATAAAAAGTCCAACACCGCTTTTAAATTTTTTTTTTTTCAACGTTTATTTATTTTTGGGACAGAGAGAGACAGAGCATGAACGGGGGAGGGGCAGAGAGAGAGGGAGACACAGAATCGGAAACAGGCTCCAGGCTCTGAGCCATCAGCCCAGAGCCCGACGCGGGGCTCGAACTCAAGGACCGCGAGATCGTGACCTGGCTGAAGTCGGACACTTAACCGACTGCACCACCCAGGCGCCCCCCAACACCGCTTTTAAAAAGCCTAAGTTTGAATAGATTTTCTGTCACTTGCAACCAACTTGTCCTGGTGGGCCTCGTGAATGGCACTGCCTTTTTTCACATCTCTGCTTTTTTAATCCATACTCTACATACAGAAAGTTTCCAAGTCATCTTGGTTTCCCTGTTTAAAATAAGGATCACAGGGGCACCTGGGTGGCTCAGTTGGTTAAGCGTCCGACTTTGGCTCAGGTCAGATCTTGTGGTTCATGAGTTCGAGCCCTGCATTGGGCTCTGTGCTGACAGCCTGGAGCTTGCTTAGGATTCTATGTCTCCCTCTCTCTCTGGCCCTTCCCCTCTCGAGCTCTGTCTCTGTCTCTGTCTCTGTCTCTCTTTCTCTCAAAAATAAGTAAACATTAAAAAATAATAAAATAAAATAAGGATTGCACAACTCATGAAGGTAGAGATACATGAAATTTCATTGAACATGGGATGGTTTTGGCAGACCCAGAATACAGTAACTTTTCATTATCTCTCACAATGGGGTCCTCCCTTTACGAATTGGAGATTTGGTCCTCCCCAAAATAAATTCTAAAGTAATATATCTGAAAGACAAATATTGGGCCACAAAACAAAGATGAAGGGAAAGAAAGGAAAATTCTGTGTATTAACTAACAGCATTTGTCCTCCACACATTAGTGAGAAGAGGCTGTATCAGTTAGGGTTGTGTTTAATAGCAGGTAAAAGAACACCACCTCAAGAGTTGCTTAATTAAATAGGGTCATTAGGGGTCACTGATATTGTGTGTTTCTATGATTCTCTTGGCCTTTTCATTATGATGGCAATAGAGTTACAGTCCCAGCCATCATGTTCAGTCACATTCAAGACAGAAATAAGGAAGTCATAAGAGTCAAGGGATAGATTTGTCTCCTTATAGTAGAAAAGCAAAAGCTCTCCCAGAAGGTTCTATATTAGATAAAATCTTTATGTCTCATTGGCCAGAACAGGGTCCAGAGGTTACATATACCTGAAAGAGAGGCTGAGAAGGTAGGGAAAGGATTGTCATAAATGGCTTGGAACTATCATAATCCATTACCTAAGGCTAGACATATTGTCCACCTCCCCCCCGCCCCCCAAATTAGAGTTCTATTGTCAGGGAAGAAAAGGCCAAACCATGCCATGTGGGAAAGTATGCCCACCACAGGAAGCAATGGAGCAGAGTATGATGCTGAAAACATGGCTGGAACTACAACTCTCACACCTTGCTGGTGGGAAACCCAAAAGGTACAGTCACTTTGAAAAACAGTTTGGTGGTTCATGACATGCCTAAATGTGCTTTGCAGATGTGATTAAGGATCTTGAGATGGGGGAACGTATCCTAGATCACCCCCAATGTAATCACAGGGGTCCTTACAAGAGGGAGGCAGGAGAGTCAGAGTTAGAGAGAGAAGTGCTAAGGAAGTAAGGAAACAGAGGTGGGCGTGGTACACTTTGAAGATGAGAGAAAGGGTCATGAGCCAAGGAATGGGGGTGGCCTGGGGATGCTAGAAAATTAAAGCGTTCTCTTTCCCAGCCTCCACGAGGGACACAGCACTGCCAACACCTTGATTTCAGACTGCTGACCTCCAGAACAGTAAGAGAATAAATCTGGGTTGTTTTTAAGCCACTAAGTTTGTGGTCATTTGTTACTGGCTAGTATTCCTCTCTTTGGGCATCCAGACCAGTTCTTATTTTTCTGTGCACATCTTTGTAAGTATGTCTGCACTGTCTTCTTTTAAAGTAACATCTTTACTGACCCGTCATTCATATACGATCAATTTAAAGTGTACAATTCAGTGGTTTTTAGTATAGTTACAGGATTGTGCAACAATCACTGGTGAATTCTAGAATACTTTCTTTTTCTAAATGTTTATTTACTTATTTTTGAGAGAGAGAGAGAGAGAGAGAGTGAGAGAGAGAGAGAGAGAAAGGAAGAGCATGGGCAGGAGAGGGCAGAGAGAGAGGGAGACGGAGAATCCCAAGCAGGCTCCATGCTGTCAGCACAGAGCCTGACATGGGGCTCGAACTCACAAACCTGAGCCGCAATCAAGAATCAGATGCTTAACTGACTGAACCCCGATTCTAGAACATTTCAAACACCTCAAAAAAGAAACTCTATGCCCTTTAGCTGTCATCTTCTATTCTTCCCATTCCCTCCAGCCCTAGGTAACTACCAATCTAGTTCCATCTCTGTAGATAGGCATATTCTGGACATCTCATATGAAAGGGATCATACAACATAGGGTCTTTAGTGACTGGTTTATTTCCCTTTACACAATGTTTTCAAGACTCATTCATGATGTAGCATGTATCAGTACTTCATTTGTTTTTATTGCTGAATAATATTCCACTGTATAGATTTATGCCACATTTTATTTATCTATTCATCAGTTGATGGGCATTTGAGTTGTCTCCACTTCTTGGCGATTATAAAGTTGCTTATAAACATTCAAGTTTTTGTCTGGAAGAATAGCACATTCAGTTAGTTATTAACAAGCATTTATTAACTGCCTATTATGTACACAACACAGGGGTAGGAGTGGGGGTTCTGGGGGGGGGAGATGTAGGAGGGCAGATACCCAAAAGAACTATAAAATGTAGCTCCTGTCCTCTGACTAGTTGGGGAAGGCAGACAGGGTTTCAAGAAATATTTAAATAACGAATGATAATCATGTGAATTATTTTCTTGGGATAATTTTCTTTTCATGTCTAAGAACAAAATACCCAATTTATATTCCCCAACTGAGTATAAAAGTGGGCTGGAGTCTTTAGAGTGTAACAGTTAACAAAGACAAGAGACAGGACCGCTTTAAAAAAGACAGCTTTGCCGCGTATACATATCACACAGGGTCATGATGTCCTAGAGTAGGGTGTTTGTCCCCAGAGATATTTTCCTCTAGTTTTCGTCATAGACAGGGACTTGGTACCAGGTCTAAAGACCTCAGTGTCAGGCTGTCAGGGCTGACCTCAGTTCTCCTTGCTGACCTGGGAAAGGGGGCTGTCCTTGCTCTCTGGCTGCTTCTTTCAATGGACCTAAATTGCATTTGTGAAAGTCTAGCAGGATTTCATCAAGGGCAGGCTTCAGGCCCCTAATTCATAGGCAGCATCATTAGCATCATTTGCTGAGTGTCTGCTAATGCCTGAGATTTAGCAACAAATCTTTCCTGTGTTGTCTATGGCTTTAATGCAGGAAATAAATTTGAGTTCTGTCTGCATCATCCAAGGATCAGAGGCAATGGCTCATTGACTCTGCAAGAATTGCTTTTTGTCATCCAGGGATACAATACAAACCAGACTCCATGTGGCTGTGAGGCATGAATAACACTGCAGTTTCTCAAGCTGGCAGGGATAAGTTGGGTTTTGTCATTCATTCATTATATAGCTGAGGCAGTGCCACTTATAACTGGTGTGCCTGAATTTGAGGTGTTTAGATAATGTGATAATATCCATTTATTCAGCATCTTCTTTTTTTAAAAAATAAACATATACTTATTATTTTTTATTTTTTGAGAGAGAGTGTGTGCATGTGTGCAAGTGGGGGAGGGGGAGAGGGAGAGAGAGAGAGAGAGAGAGAGAGAGAGAGAGAGAGAGAGAGAATCTTAAGCAAGCTCCACACCCAGCTCAGAGACTCATGCAGGCTCTATCTTACCACTGTGAGATCATGACCTGAGCTGAAATCAAGAATTGGATGCTTAACTGACTGAACCACCCAGGTACCCCAACACCTTCTACTATTGTCCACATTTGATCCTCAAAATAGTGCTGAACAGTATAGGAGGGGCAGAAATGCATGTTACCATTTGCCAGATGGTGAGACTTAATGCATAAAGAAAATTCTGGGGCACCTGCGTGGCTCAGTCAGTGAAGTATCCAACTTCAGCTCAGGTCCTGATCTCGTGGTTAGTGAGTTCAATCCCCGCGTCCGGCTCTGTGCTGACAGCTGAGAGCCTGGAGTCTGCTTCATATTCTGTGTCTGTCTCTCTCTCTGCCCCTCCCCTCTTGCACTGTCTCTCTCTCAAAAATAAACATTAAAACAAATTTTTTTAAAGAAAATTGTACCGTTAAGAGTCTTAATCAGTACCAGGACCAAAATCTCAGGTCTCCTGAGCCCCAGACCCTATCTGCCACTTCCGTCCATGGTGAATAAAGAGAAATAAATACCTGTCTGAAGCTAAGGAAAATGTTCAACCTGAGGCCTGGCTGTTATTGGCTCCTTTGGCACCTCCAGCTGGAGTCTACACCTTTCCGGGTTTCAGAAAGCCTCCTTGCTCACCATTGAACTCACTGCTGAGCATCGGTCCAGACACATAGGTGATCCTGAATAAATATTTGTTGAATGAATGAGTGATCGATCGGTTCTAATCATTAAATTCCTTCTCGACCACTGAGTCCAGATAGTTTTGTAGAACCGGTTTCCTTTGGCATCTTTGTTCTTTGCTCAGTGTTTTGTTCTTATATTGCATTTGCCGTGAAGGAAAACTCCTTTCTTGCATGGGAAAGGCAAACAGCCATGCAAACGTGGAAGATAGCCAAGTCTGCATGGGCAATAAAGGAGGCAAGCCAGTTAGCTATTAACCAGCAGACAAGATAATTTAGCTACTTTTCAAGCTCTAGGTACCTCCCTTTGGAAGCCCTTTCCATACTTTTTCCAGCTCAGAGTGGTAAGGCAGATTAAGGCCTTGGGCAATCACAGTGTGCACTTCCCCTCCCTCCTCTCCCCCAACTGCAACTAGGTGACAGCAGATTAAACAGCAGGAAGCTTGAGGTGTGGTAAGTAACAGGCAGTCTGCGGGCTGAGGGGTAAGTATAGCTGGAAAAGGGCAGCCTCAGGAATCGAAGTTCCTGGGGGCCCGGGGGGGAGACTTCAATGGCTTCTTACATTTTCCTTAAATTTCAAATTTACCTTGGTTCCATTTAAGGCTTATTTCCCACTGATGACCTCTCAAGGCATTGGGCTACAATTCACAGAATTGTGAAAATATTAGGATATGTTTGAGAGGTGCAGTAGTGTAAAGATGTGTGTAGGATAAGCTAATGTCTGTAATGGGAAATGAGGCAGAAAAGCGAGTTTGGGGGTGAAGTCAGAGACCTCAGGGATAGGTGCTAGCAGTTAAGATAAAATATTTTCTACCTTATCTCACCAAGTTGATACTGTGCAAAATCAGTTTTCACTTCTTTTTTTTTTTTAGCACATAGTATCTCACAAACATTTATCCCATGGTGATTGAAGATTTTTGAACATAGGGACAGATCTGTCTATGACCAGGAAGTAAGCCCTCATCAGACAGTGAATCTGCCAGCCCCTTGATCTTGGACTTCCCAGCCTCCAGAACCGTGAGAAATAAATTTCTCTTGTTTATAAGCTACCCAGTCTATGGTATACTTCTATAGTATTCTGAGCAGATGAAGACAGCACTCTACCCTAGCCAAACACCATGGAAAAAAACATGGCCCATCCCCACCCGTCAACGAAGGCCAAGTGGGTGACCTAAACTTCCATACTATCTCAAGGTGCCCCCCCCCCCCCGCCTTCCCCTGCAAGAAGATCTGGTGGAGGGCTGGTACTTTCATCCCGACTCAGTAATAATAAAGCTCCTCCTCCCCCAAAAGGGTATCAGTGAAAGCCATGTGGGATGCTAACTTCCATCTCCACCCAGCAGTAATGAGGCACCCCATCCCCCTCTTTTCCTGGATGGGGTCAGAACTGGCTAAGTGGGAAGCTGGAACTTTCACCACCATTCAGTGGTAGCAATGTATCCTCCACCTCCTGAACTATCATTGCATTTCCTGTAAACCTATAATTCTTTCAAAATAAAAGTTAAAAAAAAAAGACTAAAAAATTTGCTGTCCTCCTTCTCATTCTCTCGTGATCATGCCAGATGACTGTATATGGTTGGGGGGAGGGACAGCGGGGGCAGGGGCATAGGCAGCAAAGAGAGAGAGATTGACCAACCCAACATGACTGAGCCAATTTCTAATTGTTTCCCAATTGGTAAATACTTTGAAACACAGTCTCTCTTTGCAACATTCTGTTGTCCTCAGCACCTGCTGGCACTGCTGACTCGTAGTATGCAACAGGCATAGGAGTGTAATCAAGGCTTCAGGTATGACTCCTAAGCACTACTGGTAGAAGGCAGAGAGTTGCCAAATGCCAGGGGCTACATGAGGATCATCGGGGGAGCTCTTTAAAAATACAAATTCCTGAGATGCCTCATTTAGGAGATTCTGAGAGCTTAGATCCTGAAGAAGCATCCCTGAGCCAATGCCCCAGTGGTTCCTATTGGCTCCAGCTGTTGGCTTTGACTCGGCGGGGGTGGAGTCAAGGTTAAGAGATGGCATGTGCTGATCCTTGATCACTAAATATATGACGTAGGGCAGGTCCTTTCTCTTTACTCTTGTTCCTATATTGTTTTTGTGACAGAGAGGTTTTGTTTCCCCAGGTCTAACTTTCAGAATAAAATGGAGTTAAATAAAACCTGTTGACCTCACTGCTTTGTTCGCCACCTCCCCCTTGTCTGACACCCGTGTTTTTAACTGCTTCCTCCTGGGGACCTGAGTCCCGTTTGCAGGGATAGTTAGAAAGGGAGGCATGGAAGGTCTCCCAAGCCCTACACCGAAGCCACGCTCTTGGAACACTGGGATCCCCTCCGACAATGAGAACAAACTGACTGCAGAGCTTAGAGTGCCATTCAGAGCCACATCTGCTAGACCCTGATGAGAGACATTCAAGTCTGCCCCAAGGAGCTGCCTCAAGACAGTCGTTGTTGGAAAAAACAGAGTTGTGAATCTGGGGTTGCTGCCCATCATGAGTGAGGACAACTGAGCTGGGCAAATCCCCCAGGTGGATTTAAGGCTTTAGGAAGACAACCTGCTTTCAGCTTCCTCGGGGGCAACAGATTGTACTCTCTCTTTTTGTTATTTTTTAAAGATTTTATTTTTAAGTAATCTCTACACCCAACAAGGGGCTTGAACTCACAACCCTGAAATCAAGAGTCACATGCTCCATCGACTGAACCGACCAGGCGCCCCTCTTTGTCTATCTTTTTTTAAAAATGAGTTCATTGTATTCAATAGCTTGATACATTAAGTGCCTGCCTATCTGGTTTCATTTCACTTTCAGGAAGATCCAAAACTTTGGTCATCTATTTCACTCAGAGGTATTACTTAAATGTCAGCTTTTTCTGTTTTTGTTTGTTTGTTTTTTTTGGCTGTCAATACACCATAAAGGTAACTAATTGGATCAGAGGGAAGGTGAACTAACACTCACCAAGGAGCTTTTATGTGTCAGGAAGTGTGCAATGTACTTTTGGTATGTATTGTTTCTTCCATTCTTTATAATAACCCTGGGAAGTAGGTGTTATGATCCGTATTTTATATATAAATATAAAAAATGTATGGTTTGTGGAAGCCATACAAGAGGGATACTCTCCAGAAATTAAATTTGTGAATGTATATGTGGGTGTACGTTGTCAGGGGGGGGGTTCTCCTCTTCTTCAGCAAGAGAAATTGCCATCTGTGTCACGGCAGAGGCAGGAAATCACCTGGGAACCTTTGAAAACAGCTTACCTTAGATGGGTAGGGTGGGCCAACCTGGGATCACAGGATGTGACCACTTTTACAGGCAGGTGTAAAGGAGGGACAATCGTTTGGGAAGTGTGGGTCACCAGAAACAGAGGATGATGGATCTGCAAGGTGGTAGATACATGGACTAGTATTGAACCAGTACTCCAGGGTCACTGTGGCACTGCTCAGTAGGAGAGGGGGGCTTAGCAATCAGTGCTGCCTGAGAACATGGACTTCCACAGCCTGGACTGCTGTCACCTATTTCTGTCAGAGTAACAGAGCCATCTAGATCATTCTGTGCTCCCTTAAGACTGTCATAAACATTCAGAGGAGGGGTGCCTGGGTAACTCAGTCAGCTAACTGTCTGACTTCGGCTGGGGTCATGATCTCACAGTTTGTGGGTTCGAGCCCTGCATCAGGCTCTGTGCTGACAGCTCAGAGCCTGGAGCCTGCTTCAGATTCTGTGTCTCCCTCTCTCTCTCTGCCCCTTCCCCACTCACACTTTGTCTCTCCATCTCTTAAAAAATAAACATTAAAAAAAAAACATTCAGAGGAACAGAATGGGAGGTAGACCTGGATGTCTGATCTTGCTGTTTCCTGCATATGGGGAACAAAGCAGAGCATATGAGTTGCTCCTTGAGCTTCATGACATATAAATGAGGAATCTGAGATTCAGAAAGATTAGGTGATTTTTCCAAGGTGATACTGCTGTGAGTGCCAGGGCAGAGATTTGGGCTCTGGACTGTCTGATGGTGAAGCCCATGTATATTGTGTTCTATATGTTTGTGAGCTGGGTCCCCTTCACCAGAATTGGGTGAACATGTAGAGGGTATTTTCACTTGTTTTCATTTTAAATCTTGTTTCCTTCCTATTTACCATTTCATCTTGCCTGTCTTTGGACTAAGTTCATAGAGAATCTTTTTTTTTTTTTTTTTTAACGTTTATTTATTATTGAGAGAGACAGAGACAGAGAGAGAGAGAGACAGAGACAGAGCATGAGCAGAGGAGGGGCAGAGAGAGGCGGAGACACAGAATCTGAAGCAGGCTCCAGGCTCCGAGCTGTCAGCAGAGAGCGTGACTCAGGACTTGAACTCACAAACTGCGAGATCATGACCTGAGCTGAAGTTGGTTGCTCAACCAACGGAGCCACCCAGGTGTCCCCCTTTTTAAAAAAAAAAAAAAATTTTAACGCATAGAGAATCATTTTTAAGGAAAGATACCATGTTAACTGCTATTAAGCACTTGAAAGTCTTAGCCTAAAATCACGAAGTAGAGGGGCGCCTGGGTGGCTCAGTCCGTTGGGCGTCCAACTTTGGCTCAGGTCCTGATCTCACGGTCTGTGAGTTTGAGCCCTACATCAGGCTCTGTGCTGACAGCTCAGAGCCTAGACCCTGCTTTGGATTCTGTGTCTCCCTCTCTCTCTGCCCCTCCCCTGCTCGCACTCTCTTTCTTTCTCAAAAATAAACAAACATTAAAAAAAACGATGAAGTAGAAATAAGCAGGGCTACTGGGGCTGTGTAGGACTTTAGGGTCTTAATCCATGATAGCAGGACCCAGATTCCAGGGAATGGAGTCTCTTGTGTCTTTGCCTCTGCCTGGAGCACCTGCTGCCTGCTGCTGCCCGCCCCACTGGCACCTGCATTGACAAGTGCACACGAGTCTTTCCAAACAGTCAGTCCCAATGTTCTTGGTAGAGGAGCCAAGACAGAAGCATTCTCTTAGTGGATTTGGGTGGAGTTGTGAGGATGCAAGATCTCGTGACTTACCTGAGCCATACCTGAAGGATATGCCCTAGATTTTTCAGTTAAATTAGTCTGTAATAATAAATAATAACAGACAGCACTTATTGTTTACTATTATAGACTTTTCTCCAAGTGTTTTATATGGAGTGTCTCATTTAATGCACACAACAAACCTATGAGATAAGTACTATTATCCCTACCTACAAGGGAGGAATGTGAGGCACAGAGATTTCCAAGAGACATATAGAACTGGGAAATATCCAACGGAGCAATGATACCATACAGTTTAGGGTTGAGTTTTCTGCTGAATAGAAACTATTTACATCTCTACCAGACAAAAGTCTGTAAGTTAAGAGTCTGGGTCCTAATCACATCATTTCATTCAAAAAAAAAAAACCAAAACTGCTAATTATTTCTTTTTCTGGTTATAAAAATAATGTGTTAACCTTGGAGAACTTGGATGATACCAAAAAGAATCGATCACAAAGTAGAAATTATCTGCAAAATTTATAATAAATAAGTATACTATTTTTGTATTAACTGTGAAAGAAAGTTAAATAAAGGTTCATCTTTCTAGAGAATGAAATAACAGTTTGGAAGGCATGTTAGACAATGGATTGAAAGGTGTGCATCCTTTTGAGTCCATGCAGATCTTTTCAAATTCTGTCAGGTCATATTGGACTTCAAAGCCCAACACTAGCCACTTACTGCACAAATACGTGAAACCCCAATGAAAAAGGGGCTTTCATAGCCCCAGGCAACGAAAATGCTGAACACAGATGAGGGATGGGAGCCTGAGTTAGAGATGCCATCACTTGGTAGCTGTTGGAGTTGTTTTTTGTGGAGTGCTTTGTCTTCTAGGAACATGGGTCCCTCTCTTCCACCTTGGAGTCCTTTCTCAGGCCACAACCAACGTCCAAAGATCCCTCTCCTTTCTTCTCCAGGGGCCCCAGGGCTTTTCTTTTTAGTACTAATTCCTGGGACCTTCTTTGCCCCTCTACTAGACCGTAGGGTGGGAAACAATGTCACAATGTTTTCAGCTACATTCCAGAATCTCATGGAATCTGGTTCTGTCCTGGTATCCTGGATTTTCATCTGCTACAAAAAATTAAAAAGTACACACACACACACACACACACACACACACACAGAACTAGAAGATGTATTTGATGAAGAAGGAAAGTTATCTCAGAAGGATCAGAGGTGGGTGGAAAAACAGCTTTCCTGACTATAATTCCAGAAATTCTCAACATGAATCACTAATTTGTGTGAAGATATAGGTGATCTCTGTTAAAATGAACAAGAAACCTGTAATTTGAGAGACAGAAGCAAAGTCCTAGTGTATTTAATCCCTGAGAAACAGGACAATGTCTGCAGAAGTTCTTGGAGGTGGTGAGAAAATGGCGGGATCCAGCACAGGACAGCATGAAAGCACTGGCTTTCTAGGGAAAAGGAAAGGAGTCAGTCTTCACAAGAAGGGGAATCTTAAGAGGGACACTCAAACCAAGCTGTCTTCTTTATGGTTTTGCTGAGGACTGACTCTTGCTTTCTTATCAGACTTTCTTCCAGAAAGGGGCATCCGGTGGGTATTGTGATGCACTACCCAGATGCAGGACGTGTCTCCTTCAATGAAGGACATGTCGCCCTCCTACCTGGGAGTGCTATTGGTTGAGAGTCTTCTTCAGCTGTCTCTCAGCTCTCCCAACCCTTTCAGGAATTTTCTGAATGCAAACAGCTGCCTCAGCCACGATCCTACTCACACCTTGGTGACAATCCATGTGGGGTTATAGAAGCCTGACCATCTTGCCCGATTCAGGGCGATTCTGAAGGGCATTGGCCAAGACTCTGTTATTGGACCCGCACCGCAGCTGGACCTCTCCTTCCTTCCAACTTTGCTCTCTTCCCTTCCCTTCTGTAGGAGGTGGTCCCCAGCATACTCTTGCACAGGGTTTTCAGGGCACCAAATCTGCAACAGGGATCAAGTATGGGGAAAAGAAATTAGGTTTGGAAACCACTTCCTCTAAAGGAGAGATCAAAGCTCTTGACATTCTTGTGAGGATCTAACACAGATGAGACCTCCCCTTTGCAGGTGCTGAGTGGATAGATCATTCAAAGAACTGTAATAAGCTTTCAGGAGGACCCTGCAAGTGCATTTCAGAAAGTTCTTTGTCCTCAAGACAGCTAAGCTGGCTCTCCCCTATAAGGGGAGAGGGAAAGAGTCTGCCTCCGTTCAAATCAGCCAGTGGTGTTAGTTGGCTCTTAGAATTGTGCTGTGTGATTCTGCCTCTCTTTGAAGCTGCACTTGAGATGAAAATAATCCCCAGTCTTTGTGACTCATGTCTTGTAGTTTTCCAAAAGCTGGAGCTGTGTCTGAGGTCAAGTGTTTCTGATTTGTGTTGTGCCATCTTCCATAAAGTAGGGCGAAGGATGAAGCTCCTATACTCTACATTTGTTTTATGAAGGAATTAGTCACACCTATAGTGGAGCCTGAGGGATTAGGCTGGCTCATGAGCCCCAGAGGCCCCAGCCTTTCTCGGCTCCAATATGTTTCTCTTCGAGTGTGCTTGTGCCAGTGAAGATGAAGAAGATTTTCTCCCTTTGGAAGGCTGGCAGTTTTGTTTTGTTTTCTGCCCATAAAGAAGTTGGCAGAACTAGTCCAAGATGCAATGGACTGAATGTTTGTGCTTCCCCCCCACCCCCCCCTTTCTATGTTGAGAGCTACTTCCCAATGTGATGGTATGAAGGGGTGGGGCCTTTGGGAGATGATCAGGTCATGAGGGTGGAACTCCATGAATGGGATCAGTGTGCTTATAAAAGGGAACTCAGAGCACTGTCTTGTCCTCTTTCTGCCATGTGAGGCTATAGAAGGGCCAGCCCAGAAGAGGACCCTCACCAGAACCTGACCACGCTGGCACCCTGATCTTGGATGTCCAGCCTCCAGAGCTGCGAGAAACAAATTTCTGTTGTTTATAAGCTACCCTGTCTGTGGTACTTTGTTACAGCACCTTGAGCTAAGGCACTAGACAAGGTTCTTTTTGTTCCATTTCCACATGGCAGTCAGACTGCCTAGGTGAATACACACAAAGCTTTGGGGCACCCAGATTGCAGCAGGGAGGTAATCTGTAACATTAACTGATGCTTTTCCTTCCAGTAGCTCCTTCTTTGACCCTCTTCTCCTAAATATTTCTACTCCTTCCCCTTACCAATTTATTTCTGGCACTCTCAATTGCCCCCAGGAAAGGAATGTGTATCTCAAAGTCCCTGAGAATGGCAGAAACAACTTAGATTTGGACCAAAAATGTGAGTTAATGTTTCCAAGACCAGAAAAGGATCCCAGGCTAGGAAACGAGCAGGGAGCCAGGAGAGCTTAGGCATTGATCCCCCCCCCCCCCCAAATCCCCCTGCTTGAAGGTGGAGGGAGGCGAGTAGTCAAAAGAATCACCAAAATGAGTTAAGGGATACACGAAGCAGGGTGTATTTGTGTGTTCAGGTTGCCATAAAGAAATACTACAGACTGGGTGGCTTAAACAACAGAAATTTCTCACAGTTCTGGGGACTGAAAGTCCAAAATCAAGGTGTTGGCCAATTTGGCTCCTGGTGAAAGTTCTCTTGCTACTTTGCCGATGGCTGCCTTCTGGCTGTGTCCTCACACGGTGGAAAGAGGGAGCTCTCTTGTATTTCTTTTTTTTTTTTTTTTAATGATTTTTTAAAATGTTTATTTATTTTTGAGAGAGAGAGATAGAGCATTAGTGGGACAGGAGCAGAGAAAGGGAAACACCGAAGCAGGCTCCAGGCTTTGAGCTGTCAGCACAGAGCCTGATGTGAGACTCGAACCCATGAACTGTGAGATCATAACCTGAGCCAAAGCTGGACTCTCAATTGACTGAGCCACCCAGGCACCCTTCTTGTATGTTTTTTATAAGAACACTAATAATATTGGTGTTTAACCCTAATTTACCTAATTTAACCCTAATTACTTCTTTACTCCAAATATAGCCATCAGGGGGGCTAGGACTTCAACATATGAATTTGGAGGGTGGGGAGACAATTTGGCCCCTAGCCCAGGAACTTGTTGCTCTCAAGAAAGAGACAGAGAAACAGAGAGAGACAGAGACAGATGAGAGAGAAAGCAAGCAGAATGGTTACAAGATTCTGCTAAACGGTGCATCTAGGCAAGCAGGGATGTTAGCTATGGTCCAGCACAGCACCAGAGGGGTTGAGTGGTTCTCACACACCTAAGAAGAGCCCAGAAATAGCTGGTAGAGCCAGACCAAGAGGAGCATTGCAAGTAGGAGGAAGGGATGATACAGCACTAGCTGAGAATGAGATGGAAGGATGCACATGAGGGGCTGCCTGTACGGACAAAGGACCAAATGCTTCTTCTGCCTCATCCAACTCACCCCAACATTCCACCAGAAATTTAGACAAAACTCTGGTGAAAGAAGATGGATTTGAAATCCTGGAAGAATGGGGGCTCATATTAAAATCAAGGTAAAATACAGAACTAGAACTCCTCTTCTATATATTAAAACAAACAAACAAACAAACAAACCCGTATTTCCTTTATCAGTTAGAGAATCCACCAGAGTCTTGGTCATATTCTCTTTTCTGGTCTGATTGGGGTATACAGATCAGTGACAACAGCTCATTTATTTCCTTAAAAATAATGCAAATGAGAGACTTTGTTCCAATAGTTTGAACCTCATTACTTAGCTCAGACCTGTCAAGATTCTTGGTTGCAAGATTCTTGGTTCTTCAGAATAAATTAAGCAGAAAAAGACACGGCCGTGGGACTGCCAGCATGGATAGTAGTCACCTTGACTGCTGGTTTCCTGACTCCCCTACCAGTCCTGTTTTGGCCCTTTTTCTTCCCACATTAGTGGCAACACAGAAGGGTGATGTGGGGGGTATGAGAATGGATACATAGGTATGCTTGTATGTGTGCAAAGTAGATCTGGAAGTCTACACAAGAAATTGGATAATATTGATTTAACCTGGGAGAACTGGGTAGCGGGGAAACAGAAGAAAGATTTCTCACTATATAATTTTTTTGTAACTTTTGGATTTTTATTCGTGGGGAAAATTGCCTTAATTAAAAAAAATTAATAATTCTAAGTCCCATTAAATCCAATTCAAAAATGTAAATCTTACACCTAATTCAAAGCTCCTTACCCCCTCCAATGTCTGGTGCGATCTATGGCTCCACAACCTGCAGCTGGGAAGGAGTCAAGGTCTGTTTACTCCTCCTTCTTTTACTCCTTCTCCTCTTCCCTTGCTTTTGGCTCCTGCAGGGGTGGGGTGAGGTTTGGATAAAATCTCTTAAATGGGGTGATTTGAGGTTCTCTCTGGTCTTTATGCTCTGGAATGCTGTGGGTTTCTCAGTAGCTCCTCTCCTCCCACCCTGCCTAGGGAACCCCATCTGCACAGTATCCTGATGAGTTATATGCTCTTTGGCTGACTTCCTGTAAACCTCTCCCCTACACTGTCCCCCTCCTGCCCCTGGGGAGGGGGGGAATCTTCCATGGTTTTTTATGCTATGGTTCCTTGTCCCAGCAGGAGATCCTTAGGGGGAAGCTCAGCTTTCTTTCCTGGCATCAATTTCACCCATGGGATTATTACACATCTTGCCATACCAAACAATGCCCTGCCTCCAAGTGAGGGTTGTTCTAGACAGCCTCCTGCCTGGAATTCTCCAGACAGGAAGCAGATATTAGGCTTTATGTTTAGGTCTGACATCCAAACTCAAGTTTTCCTGAATGTTCTTTGACTAGATCTACTTTAGGACACTGGGGTAGGTTCATGAACTTCTGCAGTTCTGCAAGGATTTAGCCTTGATTTAATGCCAGTCCTTTTAGTAAGGAGCCCTTTGCCACGAACTTGTCTGGTGGGGTGAGAGGAAAGGGGAACCTCAGGGGACAACTCATGACTCAAATTCCCTCATTCAATGAATTCCAGTCTTTTGCTTATTTGAGTTGCTAGGGTGTGAGTGGGAGAATCCAAAAACAATTCTGTCCTACTCTTATTACAATCTTGAGGGAGGTATCTCCTAGGCTTTCCCCCTTAGAATGTGGAGTTACTTATGGCCTTTTCCCTCATCTTTGGGGCTTTAGCCAAAGTTTGGACACACATGGAAATGTCCTATTCCACATCTGGTGGAACTTCAAAACATCATCCTGCCATGTGAAGATGAAAGTTCTTATCTTACCATTTACTGAATGTTTATAAGGTACAAAGAGCATTAACTGCTCACAACACTATTATGAGACAGGGATTTTCATACCCATCTCAGTGAGAAAAACCAGAGGTCACACAGCCCACAACAGTATGGGAATTTGAATCCAGATCTGTCTGAGTCCAAAACCAATCTGCATATAAAAATAGGTAGTATAGTTAGTGCCTACTGCAACTGTCTCCTATCAATGAGCTATAGAATTGGGGCAGAGGTGTAGTTATTCTGAATGATTGAAACACCGTCAAACTTTGTGTGTGGATTCAATAAATAAATGTATATGCTATTTCTTATCTGTCAATTCAAGAAATAATGCTCAACAAATAATGAGTTCTCTTTTTGTGCCAGCCATTGTTCTAGATGCTGAGGATACATCAGTGTACAAAACAAGCTAAAATCCGTGTCTTGTGGGAATAAAAATTCATTACAATCATACCAGAATTCTATTTCTTGTCA
This sequence comes from Leopardus geoffroyi, assembly GCF_018350155.1. Taxonomy (NCBI): domain Eukaryota; kingdom Metazoa; phylum Chordata; class Mammalia; order Carnivora; family Felidae; genus Leopardus; species Leopardus geoffroyi. The sequence goes on along the minus strand of NC_059336.1, from coordinate 99,313,611 downwards.
TCATGCATTTTACCAATTAAATAAAACTAAAAACATAACTATCATCATGTAAATGTTTAGGAAGAACTTTGCTCTTGAAAATGAGTCTTCATACTGGACCTATTTGGAAACCACTGTTTATTTTATTTCATTTGATGGGCAGGTGGATAGGGGTAGAGGGAGAGAGAGAATCTTAAGCAGACTCCACGCTCAGTGCGAAGCCAGAGTGGGGCTTGACCTCATGACCCTGGGATCATGACCTAAGTCAAAATCAAGAGTCCTTGGCTCAATCTGGGTGGGGTGAGCCACCCAGGCACCCCACCACTGATACTATTTAAATACATGATCGCAAGAACATAATACATTAGATAAGGGAGGGATTTGTGAGTAGACAAGTCCAACCCAGGACTGACAATATCTGGATCACAGAAGAAATATTGGGAAATCTCTGTTGGGTAATCCTACTCATACATCACATAGCTCAGTGTAAATTGTAAATACTACGTCAGTAAATTATCATAATTCTATTGATGAGAATGACAAGGAACCTCAGATCACGTTTGGAAGCAGGGAGAGAGATTGCTTTATCTGTTTACTCTTTGACTCCTGGACTCTGAGTTTCCTTCTAAACCACTTACAAGAATGACCGGTTTGTTTAAAAAGCAGCAGTCACATTTGATCTATAGCTTCAGTGTTCCAGGATCCCCAGGAAGAGTCACTCATTCACTTAGTGCTAGTCAAAGGCTGTATGATAGCTTGTTTGACCAAAAGATCCATATTCCAAGAAATTAAGTGTCAGTAAGGTAGTTTTTGGTCTTTCTCGTCATTTCCTTACCTTCACTGGACAATAGCATGAACTCGCATTGTTACCATCGGTAATTCTTCCAGGTCCTCACAAGGGTATGTGGTGAGGAATAATATTGGCCTCTCCATATGCCAGCCGAGATAAATGAAGGTCCAGATTGGTTTAAGGATACGGAAAGTTCTGCACTGCTCTTCGCACTTCATTCCTCTTGCCACCCCATCTCCTGGGTCTGAGTATCCCCTTTCCCGCTCGCTTCCCCTCCCGCACGCCTCCACCTAAACCACAAACAAGTCGAGGCCACCAAACTACATTTCCCACAATGCTATGCGCCGACCCGCCTCGCGTGAGGTTTTTCCCAAGCTGCCGTTGTAATTAATGTTGAATTAAAGCCACATTTCCGGGGAGCAGCCGAGTTAATGTCCTCTTCTCCGTTAAGAGAACTCTTTTCCCCTCTACCTACTGTGTCCAATGTTTGGCGAAGTCTCTGCGGCGGAATATTCATTTAGGCGACTGCCATGGCCACCCATTTCCTCTTCGAGCCTCGGCCCTTACCAGGTCCCCGGGGGCCTGGGAGTGTCATTGGTGGATGACCGCAGCTCTTGCCGCTGCCGCTGTCACTGCGACCATGGCCTCTGGCAGCAGCTGCCTGGCAGCCGCCCGCCTCCTGTCGCGCTCCTTCCTCCGTGAGTCCAGCCGAGACTCTCTCCTCCAGGTCTCCGAGAGTTCCTGGCCTCGCCGGGCCCAACGTCCCGGCCCAGGCCGTGGCTGGGCCCTCCGGGGCCGGACCTCAGCGGGGGCCTGGGAGCCGCGAGAGTGCGGCCCCACGTCGGGGACCTCCTGGGGCGGAAGGAGCTTTGCTGGAGCTTTGTGGGGTGGGGGGCGTGACTTGGGCTGCTGGCCTAAGTAGGGTGGCCGAACCGGGATTCGGGTCTGGGAGCCCTGCAGACCTGGGGGCATGCTCTAGCGCCCGCGATGATGAATGGCCGGATGGGGGCGGCATCTAGACTGCCCCTATTTGGGAGTGAGAGGTGAGGTGGTCCAGGATGAACTCAGCTGGGAGAGTTGAGCGTCTAGATTGAGAGATGGGGGAAGAATGTCTCAGTAGCAAACTGGGGAGAGGGAGTAAGGCTGCCGCTTGTTTTTGGTTTTGTTTTTGTTTTTTTCCCTGTAGATTGTAGACTTAGCAGAAAGCTGGGTTCTGCACCCCAGAGTCAGCATAGCCCAGAAGACTCCTAGAAGTTTAGGTTTGGCTGGTACCTTAACCAACTATTTGCAGTGTCTCCACCAGGCGGTGTGGACTCCTCGGTTCCTGAAAATTTAATACCCAAGGTTGCTAGTCTTTGAGTAATGCTGACTATTGAAAATTCTTGCTGTGTTCAAAGTCTCTGTGTTAGGTTGACTGTATAGGAAGAGACTTTGAAATTAACCATATCACATTTGAAGTCTGGTTAGTCCCTTACAGTCTGTGTAGTAACCCTAGGCACTTTTCTGAATCTGCTTCTCAATTTCTGTTTCCAATCCCATGAAAATAATATTTTAATGAATGTGAGACATCATCACTTGTATGGGGCACCATTATTTTGTCTACTACTAACAGTAGAAAATGATTGCTAATTAAAATTGTGCCATGCCATTATGAGTTGTCAGATGCATCCAGATTTAAGACATCTTGAAAAGTGAAAAAATGTGCATCCTGGAAATGTTGAAGTACAGGACAATCTGGGCTCACTGTGCAGAATTATTGAAACAATTTATATAAGGTACCCGGGATGTAATACACACTCAATGATAGTTTTATTCTTCCTTTCTTACACTTCACTCCTAATTCGGCTTGTACTGAGTATTGGACAAGACTTAATTCATTTCTTGAGAAGATTACATTCCAAAAGTGTGGGAGGATGAGTATGCACTTAATAGCTACCCTTCCTTAACCAGACCACATCTGGTAGGACAAACATCTGGCTAGATAACTTTGGCAAGTAGGAAAAAGTTGGGTTTATTTGGGAAAGTTTTCTGGAGATTCTTGTGTATAATTTAAAGGACAGTTGAATGTATTGTAAGCAGAAGAGAAAAAGGGATTAATTATAGCCATGTCATTCTCACCTGGGGTCCTGCTCCTCTGAGTTTCTGAAAAATCCTAGCCTCAGGTAGGTCTGCTGTCTTAGTAGGAGGAGAGTCTTAGGAGAAGTGTCTAAAGAATCAGGATCTTTAATCCACGCTTACCAATATTTAGTAACCCTTTGCTCACAGAACTGGGAGCTCTTTTTTCCTACACAGGGCCTTAAAAAACCATCAAGTGTAGTTTTCTGTTGCTCAAATGGTCTTCATTTATCCTAGTGATGTGATCAATCTGTTATTAAGAATCTGAGAATCTGAGATCTAAACTAATTTATCTCCTATATTAGAGGGGTTACAGACTATAGTGTTTAGTGCAGAAATCCCTCTAAATCCTCCAAATCTACTCAGGCCACAGTTTTAAACCCATTACCACTTTCACTAGTAAAACAGCAGCCACAACAGTTCCACCTAGCAAACTTTTTTTTTTTAGGGTGGTCACAACTTATTTATGCTCTGAGGTTAGTAGTAGAACTAGAGATGCTAGAGAATTTTGTTTCCTCTGTCCTCTTAAGTTTCAGTAGCAACTGAAGGGTACATTTGTGCTGAAGGTCACAAGTGTTGCAATATTGATTTGCTTTAGGAAAAAAACAAACAAAAAAAAAACAACTCAAACACTTTGTAGGTGTCTTCCAGAGCCCTGTTGGAATGTTTAGAAATTTTTGAGCCCAAACAACCCAAAGAACAAAGCAAGAACAAACCAGTTTTATAGTTTATGAAAAAAGGGAAAGAATCCAGTTGAAGTGAGGAAAGAAAATAAAATGAAAAATAAGGAAGGTTTCTTCCATGAGCCAGTTTAACGATTTTATAAGCACATTTGAAGTTGAGTTAGTAAAGTGTTTCAAGAAACACAAAGCTATGCAAGATCATTTTATTTTTATTTTTATTAATGTTTATTTATTTTTGAGACAGAGAGAGACAGAGCATGAATGGGGAAGGGTCAGAGAGAGAGGGAGACACAGAATCTGAAACAGGCTCCAGGCTCTGAGTGGTCAGCACAGAGCCCGACACGGGGCTCAGACTCACGGACCGCGAGATAATGACCCGAGCTGAGGTCGGACACTTAACCAACTGAGCCACCCAGGGGCTCCTACAAGGTCATTTTAAACACAAGTCAGGGATTCCTGTAGGCTGGGTCTTGTAGAGTAAATAGGGAACAGGAGGCAGTATTTTTAGTCCCTGAATTATGGTATTTTAATGCCAGAAAGTGAACTTTACAATCCAACTGGTGTCATGTCTTTATTTGGCAAATGAGGAAATAAACTCAGAAAGTTTCCTGGCCAATATCAGAATGGATATTAGAACTCAGGTTTTCTGACGCTGTAGTATTCTTTTTACTAGTACGTGCTTTGTGACACTATAGTTCCCTTCTGAAGCTGTGGTCTGTGGTGTTCTTTTTTTCTTTTCTTCTTTTCTTTTTTCTTCCTTCCTTCCTTCCTTCCTTCCTTCCTTCCTTTCTTTCTTTCTTTCTTTCTTTCTTTCTTTCTTTCGTTCTTTCTTTCTTTCGAGAGCTCAAGCTGGGGAGAGGGGCAGAGAGAAAGAATCTTAAGCAGTCTCCATGCCCAATGCCAGAGCCTGATGCAGGGCTCGATCCCATAACCCTGGGATCATGACCTGAGCTGAAACCACGAGTCGGATGTTCAACCAACTGAGCCACTCAGGCACCCCTCTTTTTCTTTTTAATTTTCATTCTTTTTTCATTTTTGGCAGCCTTGTTTTGTTGAGGTGACTACCCTGCTCAAAGATGCCACCTGCCTTTTTCATGTGTTTGCCAAGTTGTGTAAGCTGATTTTGGAATCAGGCAAATATTCAGAAGTGTAGTTGGGGAAAGGGGACCCTCAGCAGTGATGTTTCTGATATTAGTATCTGTTGCCATTGCATCTGAGAAGCAAATCTCTATTTGAGAAATATGAAATGGTCTTCATCTAAATGTACCAGCGTAGCCATGAGGAAGTAATGTGATTTTCTGACCTCAAATTCATTTTTCCACAGAAGCATAATTGGGGATGTTCAAAATAATTTCCGTAAGAATAGGAAAACAGTCTCGTTTTACCAAAGGACAGGAGTGTTGTTGCTATAGCCCCCCCCCTTTTATTACATTATAATATTTCTAAATTGAGATGTGTCTTATAATTGAGCATATCTACAATACATTGGCAGCATTTTTTCTCTCTTATTAGTCCTTAATAGTACTTCAGTAGTATTTTAGATTTGATGAAATATGGCACTTTTGGCCAGCTAAGCTTCATTTGTAAGTAAATATTAAATGAATATGTAATTTCGCATTTGAGTAGTGGATTGTTTGGGGTTTGGGAGTTAGCAGCTGCCGAGTTACTCTGCTATAAAGTTCTATAGACAGGGACCACGATAGTGTATATATTTTATACATATATATAATATGCCATTGGTAAATATCCATTTATTAAATTCATAAGTGCATGCATGAATAAATGAGTAACAAGGAACCCAGTTTGTGAGGTAATTTGGAAGAGGAGTATTTTCATGAACAGAGTCTCTGATTATTGGTTGGGAGCATGGGAGTGGTCAAAAAAGGCTATGGTTTGAGTCCCATCTGGGCAGGTGCTCTCTGGCCATAGGTTCATCATGCATCCCACAGCCATTTCATAAATGATGTGGTTGCTCTCTTTGGGGAAGAGAACTCAGCATGTGGCTAACTGGATGATACAAATTTATCACCCTTGTTGAAGGCACATCCCTCTCATTACTCAGCCCCTTTTCTCCATAGCCTTTGTTACAGTGCAACTCGTGTAGTTTTGTGTTTCTTTGTTTGATGTGTAGCTGTCTTACAGGGTAGGACTCTTCTTGTGGGTAGGACCCGAGCCCATCTTGTTGGCTTCTGAATCCCTAGTACCTGGCAGATAGCTTGGCACAAAGAACACCTCAGAGCAGTGTGGTCTTCTCATTCTGCATTGATAATCATAATGATATAGATAGCGAAGAGTGAAATAGCACTTGCTGTACCCTAGGCATCATTCTACGTGCTCTTTATACTATGAACTCATTTAATTCTCATATTGCCTATGAGGCACATAATATTACTATCCCCATTTTTCTCACAGTGAGGCTGCACATTTAAAAATGTTTCATAGGGTAAAAAGTTACAAGTATATGTGTATATACTACATAATATTTGTAGACATGGATTAGTATATTTACAGATAAACATATATAGGATATGCATGAGGACATATATGAAACATTTCTCATTGGACTTATCTTAAAATATGAATTATATGACTTACCTTTGTGTTGATGTAGGATGTTAACCCAGTTTGGGGAGCATACCGGCCACTTTGCTACCCAGTTTACAAGCATCATCTCATAACAACATCACAGAATCCTTGTGGGCAGCTGTTATTCCATTTACAGTTGGGAAGACTGAGGTTAAGGGAGATCAAAAGATCTGTCCCAGGTCAATGGCTGGTGATCAGCAGAGCATGAACTCAAGTGTAGGCCTGTTTCCTTAGAGCCCTTTTCAGACACTGCTGGGATGCAGTCCCAAGGTTAGGCTGCCCGATTTCTAAGAACCTGGAGAGAAGGCATCACCACCACGTTCCCTGGAGATGGCCTAAGGTGTGGCAGCTGCAGCCTTCACCATTGGGAAATTCTTCCTGGTGGCGAACCTCAGGCCTTCCTGCTGCCCTAATATGTAATTTAAATCACTCATTTTCTTTCTTTCTTTCTTTCTTTCTTTCTTTCTTTCTTTCTTTCTTTCTTTCTTTCGGTAATGTTTATTTATTTATTTATTTTGAGAGAGAAAGAGAGACAGAGACTGAGAGAGAGACTGTGCGTAGGTGTGCACATGTAAGCATGGGAGGGACAGAGGGAATCCCAAGAAGACTCTGTGGTGTCAGTGCAGAGCCCGGCCTGGGGCTTGATCTCATGAATCATGAGATCATGACCTGAGCTGAAATCAAGATCCAGACCCTCAACTGACTGAGCAACCCAGGTGCCCCTAAAATGCTCATTTTCTTAACATTAGTTAAGTTAGGTAGCTCATCATCTGTTGATATACCATTTGTCTGTCTTTAGTTGTGTTTCTTGTTCATGGCCATTATCCATTTTTCTGTTAGGCTTTGGTCTCTACCTTGTTGGTGCTTCATGTTGCTAAAGTTAATTCCTTGTCTGTTAATGTGTTATGAAAACACTTCCTGGTCTGTCACTGCCTTATCTCTACTTATGGTATGTTTTGCTTTAAGCGCTTTCTTTTTTCCTGTTGTGAAATAGTCTATTTACATCACATTACTGCATCTGGATTCTATTTGCTTTAATAAAAAAAAAAAGGTTAGTATGGAATTGGTACTAGATTAAGATAAAAGCTTTGAGGACTGCTAGCAGCATTTAGGGCTGGACTTCTTCTGTGCAATATTTAGAAGAATTTTAGGGAAACCTGTGATCTTTGCATGTACAAAAATGGATGTAGGTTTTTCTCCCCTTCTTTCCTGTTAAGTAGGAAAAATGAGATGGAACTTGTGACATTTAGCTTGATAGAGGTGCGTTTTTTATAGACCCTGTCTCTTGTCCTGAAATTCAGTGAACATATGTTGTACCACGACTCTGTAAGGCACTTTACCATATGGGAGACACTATGGTATACAAGACACGGGCCTTATAGTCATGGCATTTACATTTAGAAGTTCCAAAGTATTTAGATGGTACTTGAAATAATCTTGAACTAAATTTAACCTTAAATAATTTTTCTGAGAAATGCAATAAACAAAGTAGCAGATTGTGTGCACCCATCCGTACATAGTGTGTGGCATAAGTATTATATACCACATAAAAGTGTTTGCAGGTTCCATTCTTCTTAATCTCAGATCCCCTAAACATGCCCCATTATATTCACAAGTCATGAATGTCATGTGAAGACTTAAGGATTCCTCACTGTCCAATGTTTTATTTAAATGTGAACTTACATGAATTAATGCAAGTGAAATTCTCAGGGAGTTGAGTACCATTGACTCTCTTAATTGAAAGGTGAAAGGTATTTGCAAGATGGTGGGACCACTCGTGTATGCCTTGTGTTCTTGATTTAACCTTACGAAATCACTTTCTCTAGTTACTTGGTAGTTTTATAGAGGTCAGGTTCGCATTTAAAACCAAAATGTGACTGAGCATCTTTTAGTGGTGGACAGACAATTGAAGATCTGTGCTGTAAACCACTTTGCTTTCTTCAGCAGAAGTAGAATAGACTATTTTTCATTACTTTGGGCGTTTGATTGATGGTTTGAGTGGAGAGGTAATCAAGTAGGGAAAGAACATGCATAGAGCTGGTCTGACAGATTTAATGTTTACAGCAGCTAGTCGCTTGCTCTCTGCCAGGCCAAATGAAAGAGATCGGTGGGATTGTGGGAAGGAAGGGGAAGAGGTGCAGGAGTGGGGATGAGGAGAGGCTGCTTTCTTGGGGAGCCTCCAGCCTGCGATTCTGGGCCATGATATTATAAAGTAGGAAAGGATGAGGAAAAGAATGATAGAAGTAAGAATTCGGTGAGTTTTGCTTGGAATATAAGCATATTTTGCATTATTTTCATCCTGAAGCTGTAGAGGAGGCACAGATGAAGGTGAGGAGAACTATGAAGTACAGTCAGCCTCTGGACTTAGGTCCTCCTCACAGCCATGGTATCTGGGAGAATGTGCTTGGTGTAAAAGGCCAGAGATAGGGCAGGCTCCTCTGGGGTGGGGTGAGTTTCTGGGATTAAGAGAGCATTTTTGGTGATTATGGAGTACCACTATCATGGCTTGCTGGGGCACCTCAGGTTTTCCTTTGAGTTTCAGAGACTGTTTTGATTGCTAGCATCTCTCATTCAGTTGACCTACATGTCCTGGAGCAGTATTTTGGAAAAAGAGGCATATAGTAGTCAGTGGTTCCTTATCTGGGATCTCCTGTGACATGTTGATCTTTACTATGCAGGTGCACGTGTCTGGTTAGATGATCTGAGGCCAAGGGGTTGCATGGGCTAGAATTAGGGCAGATGTGAAGAGAGTTTTTAGTTGCGGAGAGATTACAGCCATTGCCGGGAACCATACAACCCTCTACTTCTTTAGGAGGTTGGAAGTCAATAAAGTAGCAGGGATTTTAGGTGTGAACTGCTGGTAGTCTGGGGCTCATTTTGGAGGTAGCCCCGGTGAGGAATCCATCCCTTAACCCTATCCTCTCTGACCTCCCAGCCCCAAACCCTCCCCTACCCCCCAATATGCACAGACTGAGTTGGGACAGGAGAGTTTATCTACCCCAGATGTCCAAGGCCTATTCCTACCACAGTACTTTTCAACTGTACTTCTGGCCCGCTTTATGTCAGTTCAGGTGAATTGTGGGTCTCTTGAGGGCTGAGACTCTTATTCAACACTTTATCCTTGATACTTGGTATCGTGGCTTGGCATAGGTGATCCACAGTGTGGACTGAATAAATGAATGATGACAACTCCAGGAACTAGGGTATGTGCTTGATTATTCTAGCATCCTCATTTCAGTACCGGTGACACCTTGTCTGGCATCATGTAGGTTTCTTGTTAGGGCAAAATATCGGGAATTTCTTGTGTTCAAACATATATTTTAGATTTGGCTCAAAGGTCATGATAGTCTATTATAGCTTAGCTGCAGCTACATCTATATGAGTGTGGGCTCATACAGTAGATGAGAGATCCCATGCACACGTGCACACACATGCCCACACATATGCATGGCAGATCTCCCAAGATCGACTTCACCAGAGGTTTAGAATGTCAAGGTCAACTGCACAGGCTGAGCAATACCAAAGGGCTAGGAAACTGTAAGGTCAGCTGCTCTTCATCACACTTTCTGATGCAGTTTTTGTGGGCACCAGAGATCTTGGGTTGTGAAGTCTTAAGCTCCATAAATCTAGGAGGTCTGGAGTAGAAGAAGAAGAAGATAGTGATCTTAGTTGTTCTGCTTTTGAGCCCATGCTTTATGGATGTAGGCAGACCTGTCTTTTCTTGGGGTGATAGGGCCACTCCTGCTCCTGTGGATGGAGAGGTGAACTGTCTGATTTCTCCTTTCTTAAGAGTGAGTATAAGAATTCTTGTGGAGGGCCCAGCTTTACCTTCAAAAAGCAAGTATTGGGGCGCCTGGGTGGCGCAGTCGGTTAAGCGTCCGACTTCAGCAAAGGTCACGATCTCACGGTCCGTGAGTTCGAGCCCCGCGTCAGGCTCTGGGCTAATGGCTCAGAGCCTGGAACCTGTTTCCGATTCTGTGTCTCCCTCTCTCTCTGCCCCTCACCCGTTCATGCTCTGTCTCTCTCTGTCCCAAAAATAAATAAACGTTGAAAAAAAAAAAAGACAAAAAGCAAGTATTGCCTTTTAGCAAGTATGCACTCCAGATACCCTGATCTTATAATTTGATCTTGTAATCGAATCTGTTATCCTGTCTGAAAATTCCTGATGGTGGACCATGTATTGAAGATTCCAGGAATAGAAAGGACTGGTGAAGCAGATTCTGTCAGGAATAGCAGTGGGAATACTTCCACAAGTATAGTGGTTGTGGGTCTCCAGCTGTGAGAATGGAGCCATTGGCAAGAATGGGTCTTAAGTGACAGCACTGGCTAGGGTGAGCCCTGAGGCTGCAAATTCCCTTTGTAGGGTCTGCTGTCCTAGGTTCAGGTGCTTGACTGTGCCCACTGTGGCAGGACTTGACCCTCAGTGCCCCCTAATGGTCCCTCGTTCAGCATACTCCAGTTCAAAAATGCAGCTCTCTGTTACCCAGCAGATCTATGTGCACACAGAACACTCCTCTCCCAGTTGAGAAGGGTGAATCTTGGCCTGTCTCTTCCCTAGAGGTACAAGGGATTCCAAAATTCAAAGTTGTTAGAAACTGAGGTATGCACAGGAGTTGAAGACTGCTCAAGAGATACCCAAAGGGCCAGATACAGATCAGTTATGGAACCTAAGGTCTGAGGATTTAGGAGGGCAACAGGCAGCGATTCAAAACAGAAAGCATGGAGTAGACTGTGGACAAATATGTCATAAGATGTTCTTTTCTAGAGTTAGCTTCTATGGGTTAATTCAATGGTAAGAGGATGGCCTGACACTTCAAAAGGGCCAGGGATGGGCTACAGAGACAGCAAGTTGGGGCTATAATGAAGGTTTTAAAGTAGTCAGAGAGCAGCCCACACTTTTATTTCATCAGTGCTTTACTTTCTACTGACTTGTGAAATACGGGAGCTGGTATTAGTAACTAAAGAGATTTATCAGTTTTCATTGAGGTAGTTTGCTGAAAATAACTTAGACATTTTTTACATGTTCTTCTCTCATCTGCTTATTTATTTCATTTTCTCTATTTCTTCTATATGTAAGGTCTGGTGTCTTACATCAGAAGATATCAAATTGAGTAACCTTGGGTTATGTATTAGACAAGTTTTATCTCTGACTTAAGATTGAATGTTAACATTTAATGTTAATATTTAATGTTATTTTGGGGAATGACTTACAGAGTAGTTCTTACAAGCTCTCCTAACAAAGTGTGCCTCTTCACTTACCTGTTATTTATAGATGTTGGGCTTTAACAGATTGGGTAAGGAAGGGGCGTCTGCCTGGCTTAGTCGGAGGAGCATGTGACTCTTGATCTCGGGGTTGTGAGTTCGAGCCTCACACTGGGTGTAGAGATTACTAAAAAAATAAGGAAACTTAAAAAAAAAAAAAAAAAACGTTGAGTAAAATGGGCAAAGCATGTGGCTGTTTAGCAAACATTATTAGTGCAAATGATACCTGGTCCCTGGATTTAATTTGAGCCATTTGTCTTTGGGGAATGAAAATTCTAAGCTTAAGCTTTTCTTTATACATTTAGAAAAGGATACAAGATTGTGGTTCTTGGTAGAGGGGATACAGGAGAAGAGAACAGTGTCCTTTTTTGTTTGTTTCTCTATTTCTGTAGTCTTTGTGTGTCACTTAAAGTTTCCATGATCACAAGATAGCCCCTGTATTAGAGGGTTTGGGGTGGTTGTGTTTTTTTGTTTGTTTTTTTTGTGTGTGTGTGTCACTAAGTTCAATTCATGGTCCAATAGTTTGGAGAAATTATAATGTGTCATATTTTCTTTACTTTTCAGGGCAACAGAATGGAATTCGGCATTGTTCCTATATAGCTTCCCGGAAACATCTCTACGTTGATAAAAATACGAAGGTTATTTGCCAGGGTTTCACCGGTAAGCAGGTACGTGTCAAGATGTTTTATAAAGATGCATACTACATACACAAAACATTTTAAACTCTTTTCTATGTTTTAATATCACAAAGGTTATAATATATGATTGTTGCAGAAAAGCATACAGTACAGCGATGGAATTATATCTTGGTGTTGGTGGTGCGGGGTGGTGGGGCTGGGTACTATAGTCAGCCTATAAGATGAAAACTCTGTTTAAACTTACCTTGACAGTCCCTCCCCAGGAGCACATAATGTTAGAAACCCATATACTCTCTTTCAGCCAGTTTAACACCACTGGTTTTCCCCCAGCACTGGAATAGATTACTGTTTCTTCAGTTGACTACTAGGTAAAGTAGATGGCGTGTGTTTAGGCCTTTTGCAAAAAACATGCACAGTTAAACACAGATCAGTGTGGGGAAATGCTTATGCCCAGAGAGGCTCCTGGGAACTGAGATACGCGGAAGAATCAGCACACCTACTTTTCTCATTTTGGACTCTCTCTGGGCAAATGGTCTTCAAGGGGGCTAGCAGGCAAAATTGCCTGAAGTGTTTTAATTTGTTCTCATTCACTTATATTCATTGTCTCTCCCTACCCCTGCTTACATCCTAGAATTTGCAAAAGTTTTAAATATATGTGCAATGTGATTCCACAATAAGATGCAACATAAGAATCTCCTTTCCTGCCTTCCTATCATTCTACGCTGTAATGCATATTCTACATTTATATGTCTATAAAGTAGATTCATAAAAGAAAAATTGAGTGTTAAGATTCTGTGTATTTAAAATTTTAATATCTGTTGATAAATTACCCTTTAAAACATTTATACAAATTTATAGTTCCATCATAATAGATGCAGATGTTTTTAAAATAAAGGAATACTACCAAATCAATTAGAAGATAGCCATGAGTCTTAACCCGTAGTATCCCTTTCATTCTTAAAAGAAGATATGGCAAGATAAAAGCAGTTAATGACTTTTTGTGTGTGATTTAAAAAGTTAATGATTTTTCTGTAATTAAAAGAATTGTCTATTCTGTGGCATTTTGGTAACCTAGGTTAGGAGTTGTCAAGTTTATTCTGGAAAGGACCAGATTATAAACATTAGACTTAGTGGGCCACACAGTCTCTCTCACAACTACTCAATGACATTGTAATAACAGCAAAAGCAGCTATAGATAATATGTCAATGAATGGGCATGGTTGTATACCAGTAAAACAGTTTTAAAACTAGTGGCAGACCATACCTTCAAGCCATAGTGTTCCAACCCTTGATCTATAGGATTATACCCAAATATTCAAGTATCTGTAACTTTTGTTTAAAAACAAAAGTTTAAAACACACTGAAAACTATAGAAAGCTTATGAAAGAAATTGAAGAAGACACAAAAAAATGGAAAAAGATTCCATGCTCCTGGATAGGAAGAACAAATATTGTTAAAATGTCAACACTATCCAAAGCAATCTACATATTCAATGCAATCCCTAACAAAATAACACCAGCATTCTTCACAGAGCTAGAACAAACAATCCTAAAATTCGCATGGAACCAGAAAAGACCCCAAATAGCCAAAGCAATCATGAAAACGAAAACCAAAGCAGGAGGCATCACAATCCCAGACTTCAAGCTATACTACAAATTTGTAATCATCAAGACAGTATGGTATTGTCACAAGAACAGACACTCAGATTAATGGAACAGAATAGAGAACCCAGAAATGGACCCACAAACGTATGGCCAACTAATCTTTGACAAAGCTGGGAAGAATATCCAGCAGAGTAAAGACAGTCTCTTCAGTAAAAGGTGCTGGGACAACTGGACAGCGACATGCGGAAAAATGAACCTGGACCACTTTCTTACACCGTACACAAAAATACTCAAAAAGAGTGAAAGACCTAAACGTAAGACAGGAAGCCATCAAAATCTTCAAGGAGAAAACAGGTAAAAACCTCTTTGACCTCAGCTGTAGCAACTTATTACTCAACACGGTTCTGGAGGCAAGGGAAACAAAAGCAAAAATGAACTATTGGGACCTCATCAAAATAAAAAGCTTCCACAGAGCAAAGGAAACAATTAGCAAAACTAAAAGGAATGGGAAAAGATATTGGCAAATGACATATCAGATAAAGGGTTAGTATCCAAAATCTATAAAGAATTTACCAAACTCAACACCCAAAAAACAAATAATCCAGTGAAGAAATGGGCAAAAGACTTGAATAGACACTTCTCCAAAGAAGACATCCAAATGGCCAACCGACACATGAAAAAATGCTCATCATCAGGGAAATACAAATCAAAACCACAATGAGATACCACCTCACACCTGTCAGAATGGCTAACATAACAACTCAGGCAACAACAGATGTTGGCAAGGATGTGGAGAAAGAGGATCTCTTTTGCACTGGTGGTGGGGATGCAAACTGGTGCAGCCACTCTGGAAAACAGTATGGAGGTTCCTCAAAAAATTAAAAATAGAACTACCCTATGACCCAGCAATTGCACTGGTAGGTATTTACCCAAGGGATACAAGTGTGCTGTTTCAGAAGGGCACGTGCACCCCAAAGTTTATAGCACTGCTATTGACGATAGCCAGAGTATGGAAAGAGCCCAAATGTCCATCGCTGGATGAATGGATAAAGAAAATGTGGTATATATATACAATGGAATATTACTTGGCAATCAAAAAGAATGAAATCTTGCCATTTGCAACTACATGGATGGAACTAGAGGGTATCATGCTAAGTAAAATTAGTCAGAGAAATATATGACTTCACCCATTTGAAGAATTAAGGATACAAAACAGGTGAACATAAGGGAAGGGAAGCAAAAATAATACAAAAACAGGGAGGAGGACAAAATATAAGAGACCCTTAAATATAGAGAACAAACAGAGGGTTGTTGGAGGGATTGTGGGAGGGGGGATGGGCTAAATGGGTAAGGGGTATTAAGGAATCTACTCCTGAAATCATTGTTGCACTGTATGCTAACAAACTTGGATGTAAATTTAAAAAATAAATAAATTATAAAAAAAATAAAAGTAAATAAAGTAGTTACAAATTGCTTTAAAATTCCATAGGTCTGGGTTTTTGTTTTTTTTTTTTTTTAATTTTTTTTTTTTTCAACGTTTATTTATTTTGGGGACAGAGAGAGACAGAGCATGAACGGGGGAGGGGCAGAGAGAGAGGGAGACACAGAATCGGAAACAGGCTCCAGGCTCTGAGCCATCAGCCCAGAGCCTGACACGGGGCTCGAACTCACAGACCGCGAGATCGTGACCTGGCTGAAGTCGGACGCTTAACCGACTGCGCCACCCAGGCGCCCCTGGGGTTTTTTAAAAAATGAACTTGGTTAGAAGGTTTTTGATACAGACTGTTCTTTTGCTTTTTTACTTTTTTTCTGAAATTATTGGCACAAAAATGAGTTATTTTCTTGAAATAACTGGACCTTTCTTCTATTCCTCTACTATCTTAAAAAAAAAAACCACATCAAAAAAAAAAAAAAAAAAAAAGGAACACCTGGAAATTTTGTTCCTAGGTAAAATTGGTTTATTTATTCTGATAACCATAAATTTTATGAGTATTAACTTCCATGTATATGTATTCTAAAGAAAGCTCATGCTTGGGGCGCCTGGGTGGCTCAGTTGGTTAAGCGTCCAGCTTTGGATCAGGTCATGATCTCGCGGTTCTTGAGTTCGAGCCCCGCGTCGGGCTCTTTGCTGACAGCTCAGAGCCTGGAGCCTGCTTCAGCTTCTGTGTCTTCCCTTCTCTCTGCCCCTCCTCTCCTCATGCTCTGTCTCTCTGTCTAAAAAATAAATACAAACATAAAAAAAAAAAAAAAAACGCTGATGCTCACCTAAGATTTGAAGTACATTTTATCACTCCTCAGCCAATTAAAATCATTTTCAGTCCTCTTTTGGTTATATATTAATTGTGTTAGCATATAATCAAATGTTTGATTAATCCAAATTCTCTGCATTAGTTTATTATATATGATGTTTTTGTTTGTTTACTAAACTCTTTTTGATCCTATGACATCTTATCCTATGACCTTTTTTTAAAAGAGCAGTTGTCCATGGTATAAGCAATATTTGAAACTATCTGTGCTTCCTGAATTAAGTGATGGTTTGCCTAAATATTGAAAGCCAAGGTGGTTTCAGTGTCTTTCAGTTACTTGCAATTGCATTGTTTCTCATTTACTTTTTTTTTTTTTTTTTAAGTAATTGGGAACCTTACTTGTCTCATATTAGTTAAGATTCTGTTATTATAGAGATAACAATGAAGTCTGAAATTTTGAGTTTATCTTCATAGGAAATCTATGTTTTGTCTCGTGCTTTTTTTGGCGTATACATTGTTCCACGTATGAATGAGGAGTATTTGTATTTCAGAGTGGATTTCAACAATGCACATTTCCAGTAGGTGGAATTTCTGGTACTGGATTTGAACTCCTAAAACTATTTCTATTCTTACCTGGATGGTGATAATGGGGAAACTAAGGAAAATAAGCTTATTAACAGCTTTTAGCCCTACTTAGGACTAAAAAATAAGTCCATTTGAATTTGTTTAACAGAGTAGTAATCTAGGGCAGTGCTTCTTAAGCTGTCTAGAGTGAAAGACCAATTTGGGTGTTTGTTTGCTTTTAGTTTTCAATCTAATGCAGACCAATATTTTTAGCAAAAGAAAAGTTACAACAATATCATATTGCTATAAAAGTTGGCAAACACTGTCATTTTTCTTTTTGTTTTTTAACTTATTTTTTCTTCTTGTTTTTTCATTTTTCTTTCCTTTGTTTTTTGTAATTTTTTTATTCTTTTTCTTTTTGTGTTTATCTCACTGAAGACCAGCTAGAGTCTACAAACTACACTTCGAATAGCACTGCTTAAAGAGAGAGCATTGGCTTGTGGTTCTTTTCAAAACTCCATCATTGACTTTAGACAAGTTAGTTAACATGCTTGGGTCTAAGTTATCTATTTTGAAAAGTGAAGAAGTTGAATCAGGAAATTTCTGAAGTCCCTTGTGAAGTCCCAATTACTATGCCTGTAATAGAATTTGAGTAGTTGGGTCAGCATTTTAAGGTCTCTATAGAATGACCATATAGATCCATTCAATTTCAGCAATTGCTTATTGAGTGCTTACTGTATGTCTTGTGTTGGTTTAGGTGCCATTTCTCAGTGAACAAAGTAGTAAGAAATCACTGCCTTCTTAGAATTTATATTTACTGGTGGGAGGGAGAAAAACATGGCAACAAAACCAATGAGTAAATTATGTGGTTTGTTAGAGAGTATAAATGCTTTCTGGAAAAAATAAGCCAGAGGTAGAAGTGTGTGTATGTGTGTGGGGTTGTGGTGGTGTTCAGGTTGGGGAAGGGGGGATTTTACGTCAGGTGGTCAGGGGAAGCCTGACCTGAGTCAAGATCTAAGGGAGATGTGAGAGCAAAGCAAGTGGATGGGGATCAAGGGAAGTGCATTCAAGGCAAAGGGGACAGCAAGGCCGTGAGGTAGGAGTGTGCCTGTTGTGTGTGGTAGCCACAAGGCCAACGTGACTGGAGTAAAATGAGCAGTGGGAGAATAGTAAATGAGGCCAGGCAGTGAAGGAGTTCCGATGTGAGGATGCAGGTTGAGTATTGACTTACGGGCCCGTATAAGGAGTTTGGTTTTGACTGTGAATGAAGTGGAAAACCACTGGAGAGTTTTGATCAGAGGAGTGTTAGGATCTTGCTTATGTTTTAACAGGATTATTCTGGCTGCTGTGTTGACAACGGATGAAAGGGAGCCAAGAGCAATATTCTTTCAAGAGTTGATGGTGACTTAGACCATGGTGGTAGCAGTAGAAGGGATGAGACACTGTCAGGTATATTTTGAAGTTAGGGCAATACTGTGTCTGATGTGAGATAGAAGAAAAAGAGAATCAAGGATGACTTCAGTACTTTTGATCTGGCATCTGTTAGGAGTGGAATTGTCATTCACCCAGATGGGGGGGAGTGGGAGGGGAGTGTGGGGGGTGGGCAGGAATTTGGTTTTGAGCACATTCAGATGCCTGCCAGTTAGTTCTCCAAGTGGAAATGTCATGTGGGCAGTTGACAGTGTGAGTTTGGAGCTCAAAGAAAAGGTTTGGGTTGGGTATGGAGGTGTGTGTGTGTGTGTGTGTGTGTGTGTGTGTGTGTCTGTGTGTGTATGGGAGGAGTCGCCAAATGGATTATTGCCATTATAAGGGATGAGATCCTCAGGGGCCAAATTTAGATGCAAAAGAGAGGTCTAAGGAGAGAGAGAAAGAAGAGGACAACCAGGGGAGGTAGAGCCCTAGAAGCCTCGTGAAAAATAGTCTTTCAATTTATGGAGACATTTTTGGTTGTCACAACAGCTGAGTGGGGTGGAGAGGAGGGTGTGGTACTGGAATCTACTGAGTAGAGGCCAGGGATGCTGCCAAACATTGTGCAAAGCACAGAACAACTTTCTATAATAACGAATCCACGGGACCCAAATGTCTGTAGTGCTGAGGTTGAAGAGGGAGAGTGAATGGATAGGGAACTACGGGATGTTGGCTGGGCAGCATTAAAAGCTTGCCTTAAGGTTAGTGATCAGTAATTTGAAGTGAGATCAGTTAGCATGGTTCTGTTTTTTTCTCCAGCTACTGGTTGACTGCACATGTATGATTTTAGAGTAGGTAGGGAACTGGATTTAACCAAGATTGTGATTTTGTTAGATGTGTAAGTTGAAGTGAGAGAGAGCCAAGGTTGTTGTGTGTTTATAATGATTGACCATGGATTTTAAACTGCATAAATGAGGGATCTGAGGACGTCAGGAGCTGGGGAACAGTGAAAAAGAGGTGTTAGTTTAAGTAAACACACAGGTGTTTCTGACCATTAGCTGAATTTGAAAATTGAATAAAGGGAGATCCCCTTTAAAAAAAAAAAACAACCAGGCACCTGGGTGGCTCAATCGGTTAAGCTCAGGTTATGATCTCACAGTTTGTGAGTTCGAGCCCCACATCGGGCTCTGTGCTGACAGGTCAGAGCCTGGAGCCTGCTTCAGGTTCTGTGTCTCCCTCTTTCTGCTCCACCCCCACTTGCGCTCTGTCTCTCAAAAATGCATAAACATTAAAAAAATTTTTTTTTTAAAGACTCCAAACAACACCTGTTTTGGCTTTGCAGAGCCCTGGATTGTTTCAGGGTTCAGAGCTGGGTTTAGCAAGTTGTTGAGAATGCTGGATATATGTTACTATCACATTCTGGGAAATAGTTAACCTATTTGTTTTTCTTTTCTAAGTTGCTGAAGATTGCCTTTAGGCTTCCCAGCCTGTCTTTTCTCATGAGTCTTGCGCTTTTTTTCCCCTCAGGGCACCTTTCATAGCCAGCAGGCACTGGAATATGGCACCCAACTAGTTGGAGGAACCACTCCAGGGAAAGGAGGCAAGACACATCTGGGCTTACCAGTCTTTAATACTGTGAAGGAGGTAATTAATGGTACTGAGTTTGCTAATAAAGAAAAGCAGGAGAAGAGCAAGCACACTTTGGATAGAGATCTTAATTGTGTCCCTTTCAGGAGAGTCACTTGCTATTTTAAAATCCAGTAACGTAGAAACCAGTAGGTTCGATTTAGTCACCCAGACTCAGGATGTCTTCCCCACAGCCAGTGTCATTTTCTTTATAGGCATTCATATGAGCTGGTAAGGGGAGAAGTGCTGTAGGTTGGCTTCTGTTTGGCTTACAATCCTTTCCTTACTCTTCCTCCAGGATGTTAGCAGCACACATGTCAGCTTCCACCCCCTAACACTTACCGAGAAAGGGCTCTTTGCCAGGCACCGTGCTACGTGCTTTATATACATTGCTTCATTCAGGCCTCGTCACCACCCGGTGTGGTGCAGGTGCCGTCACCATCCCCATTCTGAAGACAAGGATACATGCAGAGAGGTTAAGGGTCCTGCCCATAGTTCGTGGCTGAGAAGTGGTAGACTTAGCATGGCTCAGGGTAAGCAGTTTGGTGTGCCTGTGAAAAAACTGAGCTTTAAAGTCAGACTGACAAATCACAGAGCCCTAGTCTCTTCCCCAAATTGCCGCTTTCTTAGTCATTTTTAAAGTATGTTGAACTAAACTTTAATTCCGTGTTACAAAATTAATATTTGCTTATTGTAAAACTTCAGATGATATAAAAGCATGTAAAGTTAAATTTTTCCACATCCCAGATTTTACCTTTCTCGAGAGCTCATTTCAGGCCAGTGTGTATTCTTTCATTTTCTTTCTGCACTTGCATGAATATATAGGAAAGTAATAGTATTATAAAAGAAACGATGGTATAAATTCTCACCTATTTAATAAAAAAATCTAGGAAATAAACTTAGTACTTGGGACCGATGTACTGGTGATAAAAGATGCATCCCTCCCCATATTCTTAAAAGAGTTTTAAGACATGTTTTCAAGTATCACATTTTTTAAAAGTACAGATTTATACTTAATCTCTTTTTAGAATACCAACTTCTAATTGAAGTGAATTTATATTCTCAATCCTAAAATGTAGGAAAAAAACATAATTCAAATTCAGAATTTTCATTTTACTTTAAACTTGAAAATAGGTTGTACTATATGTGTATATGTATGTTTTAAGTGTACTGTACTTTAAAGAGTAAAAAAAAAATAGTTAAAATCATATGTTCTATAGAAGAATTTTAAAGTCTTTTTGCTTTAAATTCTCTTATGGCTGACTTCATGACCTCAAAATAGAGAGAAGAGCTGTTTTCATAATTCCTGTAGGTAGATTTGACTTTTTCATGGGCCTTTTTTTGCTTTCTTTTAAAGGAAGTTTTTGTTGCTAAGCAACCCATTTATTATTCATTGTGATACAAATAAATATGACATTTGTAACATTTTGTAAGTTCTTTGACAGATATTGTATTTCTTACCTGTTTTGCACTGAGAAAAAGCTTTCTGAGTGAACAGGATGGATACCTTTCATCCAGTATCGCTTGTTAGCACAGACCCTGTTGTCACAGTCCAGCTTCTGATGGCATTTGTGGCCTTTAAGAGGTAGAAAACTGCAGGGTATATTTTCCAAAAAATACGTACATCCCTATGATCTGACTTCTTTTTGTTCCAACCTAGTTTTTTGTTTTGTTTTGTTTTGTTTTTTGTACCCCCTTCTCTGATCACCTTGAACCGAGTTTTTTAAAAAAAAAATTATTTTTAACCCCTGGCATCATTTGTTGATCATCTGTCAGCATCCTTTGACTTTGTTCTTCTGTCATTGTCAAGATACTTTTTATTAGGGATGCCATAGAGAAAGCTCCTCAGTGTCTGGGGATATAGGGAATCCTTCAGGGATGATTCTGAAAGATACTGTCTTTTACTTCTGCCCCTTCTAAGAGCTATACCTGTGTGTTCTATAGCCTAGTATTCTTCTCCATTTGTAAAATCCCATGACACAGGCTTCCCAAAGGTTTTGCTTTATATCTTGATTAAGTTATATTTTAACATTTCTAGGAAGGCAGCCTGCTATAACTGAAAAGAACAGACACTTTGGAATCAGAGATACTTAGATCTGAATCTTGGCTCTGCCACTCACTTCCTAGTTATGCCACCTTGTTGTGTAAGTTATTTACTGTCTCTTTGCCACAGCATCTTAATTTGTAGATGGAAATACTAAGCATACAGGCTTGTGGTGAGGCCTTAACAAGACCTGTCTTGAGCCCTCTTGCAGGGCTTCTCACAGAACAGGTTCTCTTGGAGAATCAGAGATCACCAACAATCTCTGTCTTCAAGGAGCTTCCATTACAGTGGAAGAGATGTGGCCACACCTAGAGTTGGGTAGAAGGAGACATCTGTATTCGTATATGTGAAGACTACAGAGAGAACCATGGTCAAACTGATGGTCTTTAAGTGCTCTGCATTGTGAGGGGTGATGTAGAATAGACCCTCATGCTTATTTGACCCACATTCTCATTCTATGGCCATTTATGCATTTGTATTTTAGTTTATTTTAATTAATGTGCATTTAAAGTAAAAATTGTGAGTGTAGAAAAACACATCATTTTCAACGTCTTTTGACAACATTTATCAAGTATGATATGTTTTGAACAGCCATTTGAGATGTGAGTCCTGAGTCTCAGCGGCTTACTAGTTCTTTCGCTCCTGGGGAGGTATAGGGTGTTTGGTACTGAGTAGGTGATACGGTGTCTGGTAGAGCAACAAAAGTAAACATGGCCGCAGGAATGAGGGTACACAAACGCAAGTCAGGCATACCTTCAAGTTTACTGACATGCCGTCACCTGAGAGAATGGGTCATCCCAGAACCTTTCAATTCAGAGCAGCATTCTAATGGGGCAGAGGGGAGGCCCTGCTTGGTTCTGCTCTTTTCTGACAGCATAGTGATCTTGTTAGTGGGAAGAATGAAGACATCCAGTGTCGCCTGATGGTGTCTTTTCCTGATCCCAAGACATTATTAAAATCATGGTATTGAATTCATTTTACAGTGTTTACAATTTTCCCCATAATAAAGTGCTTCGTGGTTAATGTTTCAGGCCAAAGAACAGACAGGAGCGACAGCTTCTGTCATTTATGTTCCTCCTCCTTTTGCTGCTGCTGCCATCAATGAAGCTGTTGAGGCGGAAATGCCCTTGGTTGTGTGCATTACTGAAGGTATCCCACAGCAGGACATGGTGCGGGTCAAGCACAAATTGCTGCGTCAGGGAAAGACCAGGCTGATCGGGCCTAACTGCCCTGGAGTCATCAATGTAAGTGTAAAAACAAAAATAAGCCTGGATTTAGGCTTTCACAAGGCTAACTAGCTTTGAGTCAGTCCAAGTGTGTTTGTGTGTATGACTTATTAGTTACAGGTTGTTGTTTTCACTTTTCTGAAACTGTGATTTCCTTTCCTTCAGCCTGGAGAATGCAAAATTGGCATCATGCCTGGCCATATTCACAAGAAAGGAAGAGTTGGTGAGTATGTTTCTTACAGATTAAAGAAAAAAAAGTTCTTTGCGCTAAGCTCAGAATTCACAAAGAGAATTTGTGCCTGGGCAAATCAAATTAATTTTAATTAATTTAACTGTCGTGGAATTTACCAGGTATTTTGTAGTGAATCAGTTCTCTATCCTGAGTTGAATGAGTTTAAGAGTCAATAATAATTCTGCAGAATCAGTGAAGATGTTTTTTGGAGTTTTTAGAGATTCTTTTCCTGGGCAGCATGCTATGGATTCTTTCATGTGCTTGTATGTATCATGACTTCATTTCATTTTACTACTAAGTGGTAGTCTATTGTGTGATTACAGTACAGTTTGTAAATTGTCCTGTTGGTGCACATTTGGGCTGTTTCTAGGTCGAATCATGATGACTAAGGATAAAGTGATATTTGTGTGAATGTCAGTGAAGTAGTTTATAGGACTGGGTTAAAGGTCATGATTTTTCTTTGTTACTAAAATCCCTTAGACCTGTCAGCCCTTCTGCCAGTAGGGTACTTAACCAAATTCTTGTATTAAGGAGATTCTAGAGAGTTCCATAGTCTATCTGAGGTTTAGTGGGGACCTGATTCATGTCATCACTGGTGCTCTTGTAAATAGGTGAGCACTCTGTATACTCTTAAAGCTACTGCTAGAGACTGAAGTGAGCACGTAAGGAGTGTCCTGTGCCAAATTGCCTTTCTCATCACTATCCTGCTTTCTAAGGTGCCTGCCTGTAAACCTAAAAACAGCCACATGTGACATACTTTACCCCTCCATCCTTTAAAAATTTTTATTTTATTATTTCTTTTAATGTTTATGTATTTTTGAGACAGAAAGAGAGCACGAGTGGGGCAGGGGCAGAGAAAGAGGGACACACAGAATCTGAAGCAGGCTCCAGGCTCTGAGCTGTCAGCACAGAGCCCAACATGGGCTCAAACTCTAAAACCATGAGATCACAACCGAAGCTGAAGTTAGATGCCCAACTGACTGAGCCATCCTGGTGCCCCCTAAAATTTTTATTTTAATTAAACTTTATATACTTATGTAATTGTAGATTCATTTTTTTGGCCTTATTTTTAATTATTTGTTATTTTTAAAAATAAAATTTACTGTCAAATTGGCTAACATACAGTGTGTAAAGTGTGCTTTTGGTTTTTGGGGTAGATTCCCATGGTTCATCGCTAACATACAACACCCAGTGCTCATCCCAACAAGTGCCTTCCTCAGTGCCCATCATCCATTTTCCCTTCTCGCCCACTCCCCCATTAACCCTCAGTTTGTTCTCTGTATTTAAGAGTCTCTTATGGTCTGCCTCCCTCCCTCTCTGTTTGTAACTTTTTTTTCCCCCTTCCCTTCCCCCATGGTCTTCTGTTAAGTTCCTCAAGATCCACTTATGAGTGAAAACATATGATATCTGTCTTTCTCTGACTGACTTATTTCACTCACCACAAAACCTTCCAGTTCCATCCATGTTGCTGCAAATGGCATGATTTCGTTCTTTCTCATTGCCAAGTAGTATTTCATTTTATATATAAACTACATCTTCTTTATCCATTCATCAATTGATGGACATTTAGGCTCTTTCCATAATTTGACTATTGTTGAAAGTGCTGCTATAAACGTTGGGGTACATGTGTCCCTGTGATTCAGCGCTCCTGTATCTTTTGGATAAATTCCTAATAGTGCTGTTGCTGGGTTGTAGGGTAGTTGTATTTTTAATTTTTTTGAGGAGCCTCCACACTGTTTTCCAGAGCAGCTGCACCAGTTTGCATTCCTACCAACAGTGCAAGAGGGTTCCTGTTTCTCCACATCCTTGCCAGCATCTATAGTCTCCTGATTTGTTCATTTTAACCACTGACTGGCCTGAGGTGGTATCTCAGTGTGGTTTTGATTTGTATTTCCCTGATGATGAGTGATGTTGAGCATCTTTTCATGTGTTGGTTGGCTATCTGGATGTCTTCTTTGGAGAAGTGTCTATTCATGTCTTCTGCCCATTCTTCACTGGATTATTTGGTTTTCAGGTGTTGAGTTTGGTAAATTCTTTATAGATGTTGGATACTAACCCTTTATCTGATATGTCACTTGCAAATATCTTTTCCCATTCCATCAGTTGCCTTTTAGTTTTGTGGATTGTTTCCTTTGCACTGCAGAAGCTTTTTATCTTGATGAGGTCCCAGTAGTTCATTTTTGCTTTTAATTCCCTTGGAGATGTGTTGAGCAAGAAATTGCTGCGGCTGAGGTCAAACAGGTTGTTGCCTGCTTTCTCCTCTAGAGTTTTGATAGTTTCCTGACTCACATTTAGGTCTTTCATCCATTTTGAGTTTATTTTTGTGTATGGTGTAAGAAAGTGGTCTAGTTTCATTCTTCTGCATATTTCTGTCCAGTTCTCCCAGCACCATTTGCTAATGAGACTCTCTTTTTTTCCATTGGATACTTTTCCCTGCTTTGCGAAAGATTAGTTGGCCATACATTTGTGGGTCCAATTCTGGGTTTTCTATTCTATCCCATTGGTCTATGTGTCTGTTTTTGTGCCAGTACCATACTGTCTTGATGATTACAGCTTTGTAGTAGAGGCTAAAATCTGGGATTGTGATGCCTCCTGCTTTGGTTTTCTTTTTCAAGATTTCTTTGGCTATTTGGGGTCTTTTGTAGTTCCATACAAATTTTAGGATTGTTTGTTCTAGCTTTGAGGAGAATGCCAGTGCAATTTTGATTGGGATTGCACTGAATGTGTAGATTGCTTTGGGTAGTATTGACATTTTAACAACATTTACTCTTCCAATCCATGAGCACGGAATGTTTTTCTATTTCTTTATATCTTCTTCAATTTCCTTCCTAAGCTTTCTATAGTTTTCAGCATACAGATCTTTTACATCTTTGGTTAGGTTTATTCTTAGGTATTTTATGGTTCTTAGTGCAATTGTAAATGGGATCAATTTCTTGATTTCTCTTTCTGTTGCTTCATTATTGGTGTGTAGAAATGCAACCGATTTCTGTACATTGATTTTGTACCCTGCAACTTTGCTGAATTCATGTATCAGTTCTAGCTGCCTTTTGGTGGAGTCTTTTGGGTTTTCCATGTAGAGTATCATGTCGTCTGCAAAAAGTGAAAGTTTGACTTCTTCTTTGCCAATTTTGATGCCTTTTATTTATCATTTTGTTGTCTGATTGCTGATGCTAGAACTTCCAACACTATGTTAAAACAACAGTTGTGAGAGTGGACATCCCTGTTGTGTTCCTGATCTCAGCGGGAAAGCTCTCAGTTTTTCCCCATTGAGGATGATATTAGCTGTGGGCTTTTCATATATGGCTTTTATGATATTTAGGTATGTTCCTTCTATCCTGACTTTCTTGAGGGTTTTTATTAAGAAAGGATGCTGTATTTTGTCAAATGCTTTTCTCTATCTATTGACAGGATCATATGATTCTTATCCCTTCTTTTACTAATGCGATGTATCACATTGATTGATTTGCAAATATTGAACCAGCCCTGCAACCCAGGAATGAATCCCACTTGATCATGGTGAATAATTCTTTTTATATGCTGTTGAATTTGATTTGCTGGTACCTTGTTGAGAATTTTTGCATCCATGTTCTTCAGGGATATTGGTCTGTAATTTTCCTTTTTTTGTGGGGTCTCTGGTTTGGGAATCAAGGTAATAATGCTGGCTTCATAGAATGAGTCCAGAAGTTTTCCTTTCGTTTCTATTTTTTGGAACAGCTTGAGAAGCATAGGTATTAACTCTGCCTTAAATGTCTGGTAGAATTGGGGTGCCTGGGTGGCTCAGTTGGTTGAGCATCCAACTTCGGCTTGGGTCATGATCTCACGGTTTGTGGTTCGAGCCCCATGGTTTGTGGTTCGAGCCCCACAGCTCAGAGCCTGGAGCCTGCTTCAGATTCTGTGTCTTCCTCTCTCTCTCTCTCTCTCTCTTCCCCACCCCCGCTTATGCTCTGCCCCTCAAGAATGAATAAATGTTAAAAAAAAAAAAAAAAAAAAAATTAAATGTCTGGTGGAATTCCCCTGGGAAGCCATCTGGCCCAGGACTCTTATTTGTTGGGAGATTTTTGATAACTGATTCAATTTCTTCACTAGTTATGGGTCTGTTCAAATTTTCTATTTCTTCCCGTTTGAGTTTTGGTAGTGTGTGGGTGTCCAGGAATTTGTCCATTTCTTCCAGGTTGTCCAGTTTGTTGGCATATAATTTTTCATAGTATTCTCTGATAATTGCTTGCATTATTTTTATTTTTATTTTTTTAATGTTTATTTTTGAGAGAGAGAGAGAGAGAGAGAGACAGAGCATGAGCAGGGGAGGGGCAGAGAGAGAGGAAGACACAAACTCTGAAGTAGGCTCCAGGCTCTGGACTGTCAGCACAGAGCTCGATGCAGGGCTTGAACTCACAAACTGCAAGATCATGACCTGAGCTGAAGTCAGACACTTAACCAACTGAACCACCCAGGCACCCCTGATAATGCTTGTATTTCTGAGGGATTGTTTGTGATAAATCCATTTTCATTGGTGATTTTATCATTTGGGTCCTCTCTCTTTTCAAGAAGTCTGGCTAGGGGTTTATCAATTTTATTTTTTCAGAAAATCAGTTCTTAGTTTCATTGGTCTGTTCTACTGAGTTTTTTTGGATTCTAATTGTTTATTTCTGCTCTAATCTTTGTTATTTCTCTTCTTCTGCTGGCCTTGGGGTTTCTTTGTTGTTCTGCTTCTAGTTCCTTTAGGTGTGCTGTTAGATTTTATATTTGGGTTTTTTCTTGTTTCTTGAGATAGGCCTGGATTGCAATGTATTTTCCTTAGGACTGTCTTTGCTGCATCCCAAAGGGTTTGAACTTTTGTGTTTTCATTTTCATTTGTTTCCATGTATTTTTTAATTTATTGTTTAATTGCCTGGTTGACCCATTTATTCTTTAGTAGGATGTTCTTTAACCTGCATGCATTTGGAGGTTTTCCAAACTTTTTCCTGTGGTTGATTTCAAGTTTCATAGCATTGTGATCTGAAAATGTACATGGTATGATCTCAATTCTTTTATATTTATCGAGGGCTGTTTTGTAACCCAGTATGTGATCTATCTTGGAGAATGTTCCATGTGCACTCGAGAAGAATGTGTATTCTACTGCTTTAGGATGAAAAGTTCTGAATATATCTGTCAAGTCCATCTGGTCCAGTGTATCATTCAGGGCCATTGTTTCTTTATTGACCCTCTGTCTAGATGATCTGTCCATTGTTGTAAGTGGAATATTAAAGTGCCCTGCATTTACCACATTCTTACCGATAAGATTGCTTATGTTTGTGATTGTTTTATATATTTGGGTGCTGTCAAACTGGGTGCATAAACGTTTATAATTGTTAGCTCTTCTTGATGTTTAGACCCTGCAATTATGATATAATGGCCTTCTTCATCTCTTGTTACAGTCTTTCATTTAAAATCTAGTTTGTCTGATATAAATATAGCTACTCCAGGTTTCTTTTGACTTCCAGTAGCATGATAGATGGTTCTCTATCCCCTCACTTTCAATCTGAAGGTGTCCTCAGATCTAAAATGGGTCTTTTGTAGACAGCAAGTAGGTGAGTCTTGTTTTTTTTATCCATTCTGATACCCCATGGCTTTTGATTCGAGCATTTAGTCCGTTTACATCCAGTGTTATTATTGAAAGATACGGGTTTTGAGTCATTGTGTTATCTGTAGGTCTCATGCTTGTAGAGATATCTCTGGTCCTTTGTAGTCTTTGCAACATTCCACTCACAGAGTCCCCCTTAGGATCTCTTGTAGGGCTGGTTTAGCGGTGATGAATTCCTTCGGTTTTTGTTTGTCTCAGAAAACCTTTATCTCTCCTTCTATTCTGAATGACAGGCTTGCTGGATAGTGGATTCTTGGCTGCATATTTTTCCTATGCAACACATTGAAAATTTCCTGCCACTCCTTTCTGCCCTGCCAAGTTTCAGTAGGTAGGTCTGCTACTACCCCTATGTGTCTACCCTTGTAGGTTAAGGCCTTTTTGTCCCTAGCTGCTTTCAGAATTCTCTCTTTGTGTTTGTATTTTGCCAGTTTCACTATGATATGTCATGCAGAAGATCAATTCAAGTTATGTCTGAAGAGAGTGCTCTGTGCCTCCTGGATTTCAGTGTCTTTTTCCTTTCCCAGATTGGGGAAGTTCTCAGCTATGATTTGTTCAAGTACACCTTCTGCCCCTTTCTCTCTGTCTTCTTCTTCTGGAACTCCTATGATACAGATATTATTACATTTCATTGAATCACTTAGTTCTCTAATTCTCCCCTCGTGGTCCAGACTTTTTTTATCTTTCTTTTTCTCAGCTTTCTTTTTCCATAATTTTATCTTCTATTTCACCTATTCTCCCCTCTGCCTCTTCAGTCTTCGCTGTCACTGCCTCTACTTTATTTTGCACCTCATTTACAGCATTTTTAAATTCATCATGACTGTTTTTTAGTTCCTTGATCTCTGCAGCGATAGATTCTCTGCTATCTTCTATACTTTTTTCCAGCCTAGCGATTAATCTTATGACTATTACTCTAAATTCTTGTTCAGTTTTATTGTTTATATCTGTTTTGATCAGTTCTTTAGCTGTCATTTCTTCCTGGAATTTCTTCTGAGGAGAATTCTTCCGTTTCATCATTTTGACTAGTTTTCTGTCTCCTATGTGTTTTAAAAGCTTGTTATGTGTCCTGCATCTGTGAGCACCACTATATTAAAGAGGTGTCATAAGCTATCCAGGGCCTGGCCCTTGAGGAGGTGTTTTTTGGAGTGTGTTACTTGCTCTCTGTTGTTGTGACTCTGGTTGTTTTATCTCCCTACCTGTAGTGATGTTTTGAACCCTCCACCAAGTGTGCTTTGATTTGTTTGTTGAAGTAGCCCTTTAACAGTATCCTGGGGTAACACAAGCCCACGAAGATGAGTGCGTTCAGTGCACCACATTCAGTGCAAAAAACCAAAACCCGCAGAGCCGTTCTGGCTCCGAATGTGTGGCGTTCTGCCGTGAGGCAATGCGCTGCAATGCACGCAGTCATTGTTTCTCTGTAGGCTATGGAGGCGTCATAGTAGGGGGACTGAGGGGCGCAAGGGATCACTCCCTCCCACTTCACCTCCCAGAAACACGGGGACTCCAGAAACTTTTTGCACCAAAGACGTCTTCACCCCACCATCACTCTGAAACACCGTCACCTAATAGTAGCATTTCTTCCATTGGCTATTATTTATCCTGTTTTGCTCCCCTTATCCCTCATGGGGCAGGTGCTCTCTGGGAGCAGTTACTGAGGTCCTTTATAACTCCCCGCCCGGTCTAAAGGGCTGTCTTCCTTCAGCCTTTGGGGTAAGGGGCCTATAATTGTAAATTCCCATGTAGTACCATAGGTCCCTGAGGATCTGTCTGCTTTTTTCCCTGGTCTGTTTTCGCTCTGTCATTCAAATTGGGTAATTTCCATTTCACGGATTCTTTCCTCTCTCCCCTCCTTTATGCCATTGAACTCATCCACTGAGCTTTTAGCTTTGGTTGTTTTATTTTTCACTTCTGAAATTTACATTTGGGTTCTCTTTATATCTTCTATTTTTTTGCTGAGACTTCAATTTTTTTTTTTTTTTTTTTTTTTTTTTTTTTTTTTGATAAGGGCTTTCTGTTTTCTCATTTGGTTTCAAGCATTTCATAATTGTTTGTTTAATGCATTTTTAGCATGCCTTCTTTAAATCCTTGTTAGATAATTCTTCATCTTGGTGTTAGCATCTGTTGATTCTCTTTTCATTCAGTTTGAGTTCTCCCTAGTTCTTAATATTCTGAATGATTTTTGATTGAACCGTGGATAATTTGTGTATTATGTTATGAGACTCTGGGTCTTTTTTGAACCTCGTATTGACACTGCTTCAGCAGGGATTGTTGGGGGAGGCGTCTCATTACTACCAGGTAGATGTAGAAGTCCAAGTTCCCTACTTGCTTCCATTGATACTGGAGTGGGTGGGCTCTTCCTTACTGGGGATGACGGTTCTGCTCCCCTGCTTGGTCCCTACTGACATTCAGTGGGGATGGCCTTGTTATTGTTGGGTGATGGTGAAAGCCCTGACTCTCCACAGTGCCTTCTCTGAGACCAGAGAAGAGCCTCCGTACTGCTGGATGAAGATAGACATGCAGGCTCCCCACATGGTTTCCACCGACATGGTGGGGGTGGGGCTCATTATCATCTGGCACACATGAATGTTCTGACTGCCTACTTGGCTTTCTCTTTCACCAACCTGGAAGGTATGTTGGGGTGCCTCAGTGCAGCTTCCTAAATGTGGAAGTCTAGGATTCCCTTTTGGCCCTTTGCTCATATGAGTGAGGGTGGAGGCACAGTTTTTTCCTGTAGTGTTTGGTTGGTATGGTATAGTTATTGCCTCAGAGTTTTCTGTTTTCTTAGGCTGTCCTTGACTGTTTTGCTGGAGAGAGCAAGCTTTGGGGGAAGATGCTTTTTTCCATACCCTTATGTGTTTCTGGAATATTGTCTGCTTTAGCTCCATATCTAGGATGCATGTGGCAAAAGAAAACCCAGGGAGCTCACCGGTGTATCATTTCTTGAGTCTCAAAGTCCCTAGTCACCTTGCCTTTTTCGTCTCTTAGAGATTTCTTGTATTTGTTTTCTATATAATGCCCAGGGATTTTACTTAACAGGAAGAACAGAGGAAAGTACTTCTACTCAGAAGCAGAAGTATCCTTGTGATAGGTATTTTTCAGTGATAGCCTCTTTTACTATATATACTGTAAGGATCATAAGAGTAATCTACCCTAAAAACATGACTTTTGTTACTGTCTGTGTATGCAGTTTGCATTTATGTAATTTACATATCATTTCTATAATCAGTTGAAAGCCCCTTAGAAAAATGATAACATCCTGGTGTTACTATGAGTATATAGCGATGATAACACAGAACTTTGCTTAAGCATGTAAATATGCTGTATTAAAGTTGAAGTAGCTTGTGGTTATGGTTTTTGTCTCAGTCTGACAAGAATTCTACTTGCCCTGATAGGGGGATCATATTGTTAGAAGAGTCTCTGAGTTCTTAAGAAGTGCTCTAAGGCAGAAGTTTAAAGAAAGCAAATCATGGACATGCTGGAAGTATTCACCACCCCGTAATCCTTCCTCTGTTTTTAGCCCATACAAAGTTTTGTGTTTTATTTAAAAAATTTTTTATATAATATATTCTGACAACTGAAGTTACTCAGTTATTCTCAACCTGTTATATATAGGGATTCACCTATTATATACAGATTGTGGCATGAAAGAAATTATCTTCCCTGTAGCTCAGCCATGCATGGTGAACTACAGTAGAGAGGACATCTAGGTACCCCCACCCTCATCCCCACATGTACGTACCTTGTCCACATGAGAACTTAGGCACTTTCTCATAGGCCCATGGTATGAAGGGAATTAGGTAAGATAGACTTGAACTCAGAGGGATCTTGGCCTTATTCCCTAGTTATCTTTATATCGATTTGAGGGGCACCTGGGTGGCTCAGTCAGTTAAGCGTCCGACTTTGGCTTGGGTCATGATCTCATGGTTTGTGAGTTCGAGCCCCACATCAGGCTCTGTGCTGACAGCTTGGAGCCTGGAGCCTGCTTTGGATTTTGTGTCTCCCTGTCTCTGCCCCTCCCCTGCCCTCTCTCTCTCTCTCTCTCTCAATAAATAAACATTAAAAAGTTTTCTATATTGATTTTTTAAAGTCTATATATTATTTGAAAATTAGTAGAAAAATAATTGTGGGAAAGATATATAGCATTCCTAAGTGTGACTAATGCTGGTTTGCAGGCTGATTGTTTTAGTGGCTTAATAGTTTGGGTATGTATAAATCTAACCGGTTATTTTCTGCCACTCTAAGCAGGAATGTACTTAGCAAGTTCATATTGATACTACCCCTTTCATACAGATTCTTAGAGCAGGTAATGTAGGTCTTTCCTACACTGCTT
Organism: Leopardus geoffroyi; assembly: GCF_018350155.1. Classification (NCBI taxonomy): domain Eukaryota; kingdom Metazoa; phylum Chordata; class Mammalia; order Carnivora; family Felidae; genus Leopardus; species Leopardus geoffroyi. Next base: position 99,280,662 of record NC_059336.1, on the reverse strand, counting down.
TGTTGACGTGAAATGATCCTAACTAATGGTGTACTCTCCCCTTGGTCTAACTTTTAAAGCTTCCCTGCTTTAATTTAAACCTTTTCTTCTTATTTCATCATTTGAAGGTATTGTTGATTTGGATGGCAAATTGTGGAATGGGTTTTTTTATATACTTGTATTTGTGATATGATAGTCTGTCATATGAACATAACCTAATGTTTTTAAATTCTCTTCCTTTAAGGTATTGTATCCAGATCTGGGACCCTGACTTATGAAGCGGTTCACCAAACAACACAAGTTGGACTGGGGCAGTCTTTGTGCGTTGGTGAGAGATTTTTGATAAAATCATTTTACTGTAACACAGTGTCTTAACTGAAAGAGTAGAGGACTAATTATTATTTTGATTTTTTTGTAAGAAGTTTTGATAACCATTTCATTAAAAAGATGGTGTGATCTTAAATTTAATTTGCCAAAGTGTGAAGCACCACCATATATTTTCAAGATTCATGGTCCAAGGTTTGACTTTCATGGTGAGGAACAAGCATCGTGAGACATTTAGCTCTGGAAGAGGCTTGGTGCCTGAAAACACCACTTACTTGACTTGCTGTGAAGAAATGGTTCTTCATTAGGACTTTTGTTACTGTAATTATCATTTTGTTGCCATTGTAAACTGTTATTTATGCTTCACAGTTAGGGAATTCTTTGCTGTTTGTTGTCTTATTCTTAAGGCAACCTTCTGAGGCACCTCTGAGTTGAAAAGTTATACTATTGTAGCTTTATTGGTGAGAAAATCTATGTTGAGGATGATTGAGCTCCCAGAACCTCTTTTTTATCTCATTATACTGCCTACCTCTTTTAAAAGTAACAAGGTTTTACATTTTAAAATAATTTTAGTATTTGTTGCCAAAGCCAGGCAGTTTTCTCATTTTTATAAATATTTCTTCAAATTTTTAGAATAACTTTTAAAAGCCTTTCAAGGGCCGTCTGGGTGGCTCAGTCAGCTAAGCGTCTGACTCTTGATTTCAACTCAGGTTGTGATCTCATGATTCATGAGATCAAGCCCCACGTAGGGCCCTGTGCTGACAGCGCAGGAGCCTGCTTGGGATTCTCTCCCTCTCTCTCTGCCTCTGTCTCTGTCAAAATAAATAAAATTAAAAAAATAAAAGCCTTTCAAGAATACCTTTTTATAATAAATTATACAATATAGCCCTGGAGCATTATTAGGATTGAGAGCCATAAAATCACTATTGGAAACCTTAATTGAGCTTCTCTGTGTACAAAGCACAATCTTAGCCACAAAGTGATGGAGAATAAGAACAGGTTTGAAACAGAGTTGCCAAAGTCATGTTCTCCAGTGTCTGTTTTTAATTTGTAAAATGCTAATAATAATGCCCATTTCACAGAGAGGTTAGAAGAATTAGGAAATGGCAGGTCTAACGTGTGCTGAGGCACAGTCCTTGACACACATTTGGCACTCAAATGCAACTTCTCTTCAGAGGTGCATTGAAAAGTAGGAAATCAATCCTGCTTTCAGTAAGTTTACAATGTAAAAATTTTGTAAAGTGTCAGCCAATCTGTTGGGAACATTTACTTTAATCCTATCCAAGTAGTTGTCTTTAAATGCTTGTGCTGTAGTCATTACCCTGGATCTAAGGGAAGAGGGGTCAGTGCACCCCCAACTCTATCCCTCACTGGGACTTGGGTCTTGAAACTTGTATGCAGTTTCTCTGCAGTGTGCCTCATCTAATAGTTACTTTGTGCAAAGAAATTTGTAAAAGGTTTAATCAGAGAAGAGACATTCTTTTGTCTTCTGTAGCTTGCAGCACAAACACACATTTTCTTAAAATGCTTGAAAGAGTTATTTGGGAATAATTTTGTGGGAGGGAAGAAGCTTGATAAAGGAGCTAAAACAAAAAGAAGGTAGTCTTTGTGAGTATCAAAAGGCAACCACCATTTAGCATTCATGTAATATTAGAAACAAATAAATGTAGCACTTTGTGATTGTTTTTAATGTTCAATGCAAGAGTGATGATACATTTTAAAACAGTGGTGAGAGGGGTAAGCAAAGTAAGAAATGAGTTGAAACAACATTTCTAAGCCTAATTTTTGTGGTTTGTCCTTAAATTTTCTGCTGGTGTTGATATTCTTCAACTTTTTCAGGCATTGGAGGTGATCCTTTTAATGGCACAGATTTTATTGACTGCCTTGAAATCTTTCTGAATGATCCAGCCACAGAAGGCATCATATTGATTGGTGAAATTGGCGGTAACGCAGAAGAAAATGCTGCAGAATTTTTGAAACAACATAATTCAGTAAGCTTGGGTTTGGGTTTGGAAAAATATAGCTTCCTGCACGTAGACACTTCCTGAGCTAGTCGCTGCTGCACTGCTGTTGAATCTTACTTTCCCAACTTTGCTTTTGCAGAGGTTGCTAACGGCCTCCATTCATCCTTCGTCTCTATCCTCTTGGTTTTTCTCCTGGTTCTTCTCGTCTTAATTTTCCCCTGGATTTACTTTCTGTGCCTGTTCCTTAAGTGCGAATGACTAGTGTGTATAAACATCATACTTCATGCAGTTTCCAAAGCAGAAGCCTCAAAAGCATCTTTTACTTCCCTCTCATCACCTGTTTCCACTCAGTTATTACCAAGATCTGGCCTCAGTAATACACTGAGATTCAGAGCATCGTCTGTTATTGCTCCCTTTGCTCTGGTTTCAGCTGCCATCTTACCTCATCTGCACCGTGTCTGTAGTTTCCTCCTGATAGTCTCTACTCCTGTTCCTCAGCCAGCACTCCCTCCCCTTCTCTCCTGGGCCATCCTGCTCATGGCCACCCAATTATCTGCCCTTCGGAAACGCAGACACTGGAGCCTCATGACCCCTGGTTTTATTGAACCATTACAGTTTCCCATTCCGTATCGGATGAAGTGTGGACTTAGCATGTTATTCCAGTCCCTACACACCTCCCTAACCCTCTTCTCCAGCTCCATGTCCCATCTGACATGCCAGTTGTTTTCATTCCTGCTTGTCTTCGCCTGTTCCCTCTGCAAGGCATGCTTAATATCCGATTCTCACTCTGGTCTATGTCAGGGACAACAGGGAGCGGCATGTTGGTGCCCAGCCCAGTCCCCTGGCCCGTGAGGCACCAGTAAGTGGTGGATAAGGAGAGAATAAATAGATTGTTAGGAGTTTGGGGTAAAATGTTACTAGAGTGTCTCGAATTCAAATAAGTTGTAAAGTTTGAAATTTAAGGAAAAACTGACTTCTCTTTAGGAAAGAGGTTAATATGACATTATTACCATGTTCAAGTGAATTTTGGAATGTATTTAGACCCAGCTCTGAATCTCTTGAATAGCTTAGAATTTAGTGTGAAAAGCTAAGCATATACATTTTACTTCATTTCGTGTATGTTTTCTTATTCCTGGCTAGTCCTTATGGGGCTAATTTTTATTAAGGACCTACTGTGTTCAGGACTCTAGGTTGAACAGGTGACATAAAATACTTAGCACAGTACCTGGCACAGAGTGAACCATGTTATCTGCTGCCACCATTACTGTTTTAGTATTATCATCATCATTACAATGATAGTAGTTATTGGTAAAAGTGGTGTTGTTTAATCTTGACCCTTTGAGTAAGATGTTTTTGTCCTTTTATGAGTAAGGAAACTGACACAGGAAGGTTAATAACTTGCCAGTGGTAGGTGTACAACAAATGAGCTAAGGGTGGGATTCACCCCCCCAGGCCTGCCTGACGTGTCCATGATCCCATGGAGGGATCAGGAATTGGATTGCAGGGATTAAGGGCAAGGGTCAGCAGCCCCGGGCCTCTGATCAGACTACACTGACCTCATCCTGACTGGTCTTTCTGTTTTGGGGCTTTCACATTTCTCATTATTTCTGTATCCTATTTGCAGACTACACTTCCTCATAGTCTTTTTAATTGTATTTTTCTCTTCTTAAAAAATTTCAAGTGACTCTTCTTTGTTTATAGGACAGACTATAAACTTGTCTGACATTCTAGGTTCATCAAAATCTTGTTTCTTTCTAGTGCAGTATTCTCACTCTGTGAGTATGGGGACAGAGGGATCAAGTAGAAATTAGTGCCACTCAGCGGTGCCTGGGTGATTCAGTCACTTAAGCGTCCGACTTCAGCTCGGGTCATGATCTCATGGTTCGTGAGTTCGAGCCCCGCGTTAGGCTCTGTGCTGACAGCTCAGAGCCTGGAGCCTGCTTCAGATTCTGTGTCTCCCTCTCTCTCTGTCCCTCCCCCGCTGCTGACGCTGTCTCTCTTTGTCTTTGAAAAATGAATAAACCTTAAAAAAAAATTTAAAAAGAAATCAGTGCCACTCAAATATGAGATGCTCATATAACTGCAGAGCCCACACGTGAATGAATAATTGACCTGTAGACTCTTTTCTTTTTAATTCTGTACTATAGTAGATGCTGGGCATACAGAGCTAAGTGAGAACATAGTTCCTGCATTCAGGGAATATATAGTTTGGGAAGGGAACACAAGGGAAGTCAGTCACAGCCACTGTACTTAGTGTAACAGTGGAGACTTGTTAAGGGCACAGCAGGGTCCCTGAATGGAAGATGATCAACCATGAGGGCATTTGTGGAGACTGTGGGAGGAACAGTTGGAAAGGCTCATGGGAGAAGAGAAGACTTGAGCCAGGTCTCAGAAGTTAAGTAGAAATTTGCCAGGTGTCCAAGGAGCGGGGAGAGCATTCTCGGCAGCGGAACAGAGGCCGAGCAGCCCGGAATTGCTGCACGGTGAAGAGCAGGAGGAGCGGTGGGAGACAAGGCCGGAGTAAGCAGGGTCAGACCACACAGGCACTGGCGTGCTGGCACCTTAGCACAAGAAGCAACCTTTGTAGTAATCGTTCACTGCCTCGACTCACAGTTAAAAAACAAAACACAACTGACTTCATTTAAGAATGTCCTTGATGAAGCAGTGGAGATTATTAAGTTTGTTAAATCCTGACCCATAAGGCAGTATTTTGTGATGAAGTGGGAGGTAAAGCAGCTTTCCAGTTGAGTTGTGAGCTGAACTAGCTGCTTTTTTCATGGAACACCAGTTTTACGCTCCAGAACGCCTGGCAGACACACAGGTATGTGGACTGGGGTGTTTGGCAGAACTTTTCTCAAAAATGAACAAAGTGAACCTGCCATGTCAAGGAAAACAATTTGTAGTATTTGTTGACAGTGATAAAATTTGAGCTTTCAAGTGAATATTCATAGTTTGGAAAAGTCGCTTCTGCCACCGTGAACTGGATGACTTCCTCCTACTAAAGACTTTTCTAATGAGATTGATAATGATGAATGTGGTTTGTTGATACTGAATGATGAAATAGATCAGCATCCGGAAAATGTACATAACTCAGTGAACCTATGCTTTTCATCTGACCAATGAATCTTACAAAGTCATTATAGGTAAAAGATCCATTCAAACTGTAAGACAGATCAATGGATTTTAAAGTAACAAAGGACAGAAAGTTCATTGCTATGGTTTCGGATTCCAACATTGCAACTAACCTTTAAGAAATTACCACTTGAAGAGGTTTGTGTAATATCAAAGAAGAATATCCACAATTATCTGACAGGCTATTAAAATTCTTCCCCTTTTCCAACCATGTATGTATGTGAGCTCAGATTTTCTTTTACTTCAGCCAAAATAACATATTATGATAAATTGAATGTGAAAGCAGATATCAGAATCCATTTGCCTTTTGTTAAATTTGACATTCAGGAATTGCAAAAATGTAAAATAATGCCACACTTCTGAGGAGAATGTTTTTTAAGATTGTTTTCAAGTTTTTATTTTTATTTTTATTTTTATTTTATTTTATTTTTTATTTTTATTTATTTTATTTTTTTAATTTACATCCAGTTACTTAGCATATAGTGCAACAGTGATTTCAGGAGTAGATTCCTTAATGCCCCTTACCCATTTAGCCCATCCCCCCTCCCACAACCCTTCCAGGAACCCTCTGTTTGTTCTCCATATTTAAGAGTTTCTTATGTTTTGTCCACCTCCCTGTTTTTGTATTATTTTTGCTTCCCTTCCCTTCCCTTGTGTTCATCTGATCTGTGTCTTAAAGTACTCTTTTGAATGAAGTCATATGATATTTGTCTTTCTCTGACTAATTTCACTTAGCATAATACCCTCTAGTTTCATCCACCTACTTGCAAATGGCAAGATTGCATTCTGTTGATTGCCGAGTAATACTCCAGTGTATATATATATATACCACATCTTCTTTATCCATTCATCCATCAATGGACATTTGGGCTCTTTCCATATCTTGGCTATTGTTGATAGTGCTGCTATAAACATCGGGTGCAGGTGCCCCTTCAAAACAGCATACTTGTATCCCTTGGATAAATACCTAGTAGTCCAATTGCTGGGTTGTAGGGTAGTTCTATTTTTAATTTTTGAGGAACCTCCATACTGTTTTCCAGAGTGGCTGCACCAGTTTGCATCCCCACCACCAGTGCAAAAGAGATCCTCTTTCTCCACATCCTCGCCAACATCTGTTGTTGCCTGAGTCGTTAATGTTAGCCATTCTACATTGACAGGTGTGAGGTGGTATCTCATTGTGGTTTTGTTTTGTATTTCCCTGATGATGAGTGATGTTGAGCATTTTTTCATGTGTCGGTTGGCCATCTGGATGTCTTCTCTGGAGAAGTGTCTATTCATGTCTTTTGCCCATTTCTTCACTGGATTATTTGATTTTTGGGTGTTGAGTTTGATAAGTTCTTTACAGATTTTGGATACTAACCCTTTATCTGATATGTCATTTGCAAATATCTTCTCCCATTCCATTGGTTGCCTTTTGGTTTTGCTGATTGTTTCCTTCTCTGTGCAGAAGCTTTTTATTTTGATGAGGTCCCAATAGTTCATTTTGCTTTTGTTTCCCTTGCCTCTGGAGACGTGTTGAGTAAGAAGTTGCTGCGGCCAAGATCAAAGAGGTTGTTGCCTGCTTTCTCCTCAAGGATTTTGATGGCTTCCTGTCTTACATTGAGGTCTTTCATCCATTTTGAGTTTATTTTTGTGTATGGTGTAAGAAAGTGTTCCAGGTTCATTTTTCTGCATGTCGCTGTCCAGTTTTCCCCGCATCATTTGCTGAAGAGGCTGTCTTTATTCCATTGGATATTCTTTCCTGCTTTGTCAAAGATCAGTTGGCCATACGTTTGTGGGTTCATTTCTGGGTTCTCTATTCTGTTCCATTGATCTGAGTGTCTGTTTTTGTGCCAGTACCATACTGTTTTGACGATTACAGCTTTGTAATACAGCTTGAAGTCTGTAAGTTTTTATTTTTAAATGATATTTATGTAATTTCTTAGTTTTAATTTGAAATACAGGAAATATCAGATATAATTTACATAAAAGTTTTTTTGGGATTGTCAATTTTTGTGAGTGTAAGTGGTTCTAAGACCACATGATTTGCGAACTCCTGGCCTAGGGGAAGGTGATCGTGCCTGAAGGAAGGCACTCAGATTTCACTGAGTTCAGGTTCAGCCTTTTACAGGCCTGTCTGGCTACCTTATTGCATCTGGACTCCTATTATCAACAGGATATTTTCATTCACTGTGAAATTTTACCATATATTAAAAAAATTTTTTTTGGTATCTCTTAACTAATTGATAATATTTTATGTTATTTCTTTAACTGTATTATAAGTCTAGAGAATTCCTGTGTAGATTTTTATTTTTAACCTCAGAATCTAGTATGGTGTTCTTTACGTATCTAGGGGTTGCATAGTAGAATGGATTTTTATTAAATAAAACTAGTCCTGATCTTCCTTAGACTTTGTAGAACTGCAGAGGACAAAGGGCCCTTGGCCAGCATTCTGGTTTAGCTGTTTCATTTCATAGATGAGGAATCAGAGGTTTACAGAGCTGATGTGTCTTGTCCACAGTCAACCAGCTTTAGTCAATAGGAAATTGAGTCTGGTGACTTCTTGTCCTGCATATTTTCCAATCTACCTTCCACCTCATCTTTTTTTTTTCTAGCAAACTTATTATGGGTAAACTAATAATGAATTAAGATACAAAATCAGGTTGAAATAAAACAACCTGATCTAGTGTCTTAATTCATTATCACAAATTGCATAACTTCTATTTTTTTTTTTAGTGTACTTTTATTTTTCAAATGAAAGAATCTTATATGTATTTGTAAAATAGTTTGTGGACAGCCAAGTTGAAGTTTAATACCTAAACAGACAAAACATTTACTCAGGATTCTCTTCCTGAGATTGTGTGAAAAGTCATGTCATCTCAGAGGAGAATGCAGGGGCTGCAATTACAGCTTAATGTTTGTGCTGCTTCTCTTAGTGAGGATGGCCGGGCCCTGCCCAAGCCATTTGCCATTTACTTTCAGACTCAGGAATTTGAAGTCCAGTTTTGGTCAACTTCTTCATTACAGTGTTTAAAATATCACTTTCCAGGGTCCCAAGGCCAAGCCTGTGGTATCCTTCATTGCTGGTTTAACTGCTCCTCCTGGCAGGAGAATGGGTCATGCAGGGGCGATTATTGCTGGAGGAAAAGGTGGAGCCAAAGAGAAGATCTCTGCCCTTCAGAGTGCGGGAGTTGTGGTCAGCATGTCTCCTGCGCAGCTGGGAACCACCATCTACAAGGTGAGCCATGACAGTGACCTGAGGTCTCTGAAGTTACAGGCCTTCTAGCACGCGGCCACACTCACTGGGTGCCCAGAAACTGTGGCCCTTTCCCCTGGGTCTTATCTGTTGCTTTCTTTCTGGTGTACAATTCAACAGGCACCAACGGCTCTGTTAAGGCCCCAGTGTCCTAATTAGGCATGACCAGGAAAGACATTCTGATTTTAAGACATTTAACTTCTTTAAACATTGCAATTTGTTCTTTTGTGAGGGGCAAACTATGATATACAAGAAAGTATTTCAGATTCCATAAGTGCCATGAATTCCATTTGGGGGTAGTACAGGGCATTGCCTTGCATTTCTTTTTTTTTCATTGAGGGCCTTTGGGATATGGCTACCCTGATCTCATAGGTTTCTGTTTCTAGGGAGAGGGGTTGAAGGCTGAGTGACAAGAAATGAAAGCTGAATGAGGAGGGAGTTGATGGGGAGCAGGGAAGGGAGATCAAAAGAAGAGGTGGGGGTTTCCAGATCTTGAGCATCTGGCCCTGGCTGTGTTCGGATGCCATTGTTTGCAGGTTGGAGGAGTACCTCTTAACCATATGCTTTGCTTTATCGTTTTAAATAGCATCTTGGTTTCAGATGTTCTAAATGATTTGTTATCTTCCTTAATCTCTTTGCAATGAGTTTTAGCCTCTTCAAGTGATCATTTAAAGCTCTCTTTCTCTTTATTTTTATGACAGTTATAGCCTGGACAAAAAAGCAAAGCAAAAACCAAACATTTTAAACGTGTTGAGAACAGGCAGCAATTGTATTCCCAGGAGGGAACCATGTTTTGGCTCAGTGATTTCTGCCCTTGTCTTAGGGGTAATTAAATGGACTCCTTGTTTTGTTGAATCTTTGTGTTATCCTGTCTTTTGAAATAAGACACTGTGTGCTACAGTTCTGGGTGGTTAGTGAGTGTGTGAAGATGAAGTTTATTTAAAAGGGGGAAAAGCAAATGCTTACATTCACTTTTGAGACTTGCATTACCATTTTTTTCCAGTAGGTGGCAGCAGGCAACTACACATTGGTTTTCTAATTATTACAGTCTAGAGGAATGTGATTTTCTGTATTGTTTCCTTTTCAGATATTTCTGAGGTGCACTTGACATTCTGTTCAAACCTTAACTGAATCTGCATTTAGTCTCTTTCTCAGAGAAACGAAGCAAACCTGTTTCCATTGCCTTATTAAAAAGGCCAGTGTGGTTCATGTATGGCATTAAAGGTTTGCATAAGTAGTTGAGTTTGTAAACGCTTAATAATAATACTGCAGTAGAAAAATAAGTACAGTTCAAAGCTGCTCAGCCTCTGTGTTTGGGAGACATAAAGTTGAGCCTCTGCATCTAGTTTAGTGAAATTCAAGCTGACACAGCCTAATTTGAAAGCTGTTACATTGTGTTCAAGCACCTTCATCCTGCTACATTTCACTTCTGTAATTTTTGGTTGTTCAAAGGATTCTAAAGATAAGAGGTTTCAGAATCACTTTGACCATGAATGTGATTTGAATCTTAAATCTTTTTATCCCTTCTGTCTTCTGTGTCTCTCTGTTTCTGAAGGAGTTTGAAAAGAGGAAGATGCTATGAAAGGAAAACCAAGAAGTTGCCTAAACCTATGGAATGAATCATTATGGAAATATGAACCCGTGGCTATTTGCGCCTGTTGTCCCCTGATTGTCAACCTGTGCGCCTATCGCTGGTCTGTCTGTACAGCAGAAAGCCAGAGCAAGGTTCAGAACGTCCTAGATTGAGAGGTTTCCATCGCATCGTATAGCAGACAGCCAATAAAGCTACCATTTGATTTGAATATGGTTTTGAAGCTTTTTATTGTCCCGATGAGGTGGGTGGGGAGGGTGAGAGAAGGGGAGGTGTGTGTGTTGGGGGGGGATATTGTGTGTGTTTTAACGGACTCTGTGGAGAACACCGTAACCAACTTTTGAGAGAATGAGGCTGTAAAAATTTCAGTACGGCATTTGTCTAATTATCTTAGACCCAGAGTAACTTTAGTTCTCTTTTGAATCCTAGTTTTCTCATGTACATATATAGTACTACTATCTTTCAGGATAGTTTTGAGAACTAGAGCATATATAAAGGCAACTTACTTGTTGTCACTGCCATTATCATCATCATCATCAGGATTACAGGCAGAAGCCCATCTTTGTTTCGCTTGAGAGGTGGAAGGTCTTCAGTAATGCTGTGTTTTCCTGTGGTTCTGCAGAGGGCTCTCCCCTTCCCCATCCAGAGCCTACTTCCCTTTGCTTGCGAATTAAGACATCTGCTGCAAGGAACCAGGACAGTGGGTAGCCATCCTATACTTTTGTTTAAAGCGGAGCTTGTTAACAAGGAGCAATTCCAGTGGATATTCTCAAATTGTGTAACTGCCCTGAAGGAAAACAAGAGCTACAAAAATAATGTTAGGGAGGAGCCCCTGAAGAAAGACTGTGGGGAGGCCTTCCTGCGGAGGGGCTAAGAGTTGGGACCTGGAGGCTGAGAAGGTTCCAGCCACGCAGCAGGCCTAGCGCCCGGGCAAAGGCAGGGAGAGGGGAAGAGCTCACCTTGAGGAGGCGAAGGGACACTGGTTTTGTGGGGCAGTGAGCCCTGGGAGGAGCTGGGGGGGCTGGGGAGACAGAGGTGCTTCTGGCACTCCCATGACCATGCCCAGGCTGCTGAGGGCACAAAGAGCAGGATTTTTTTTTTAAATCTCAATACCCAGGGTTCATTGTCTTGCCGCTTCGAAGAATGAAGAGGTGGACACAAAATAAAATGAACAGCGGGCAAAGGTTTTCAGAGTATAAGATTAGAAAGTAAGAACAGTATGGAAGTTCTCTTTACAGAGAGAGGGCATTTGAAAGCGAATGCCTGCAGACTATAGGCAAGGGTCCTTGTTTTATAAGGTTCTGGTTGGCACCCCCTCCCCTTCTCCCTTGTTCCTTCTCAGGTTCTGCCCTCATTGGCTGGACAACTCTAGGTACTGGGTTGTCTATTCCTGATTGACTCGATTCCGTCGTGTGAGGAGTCAGACTATGGTCATACTCATACTGTCCCTCATATAACATAAGTTTCGTGGTTTGCTTATTTTAGTTAGGTATCTTGATTGTCAAATTCCTGAGGGGAAACTGAGGGGGAGTAGGTGGTATCTGTTAACATTCTTAAGAGGAAACATACCTGAGGGGGTTTGCTGTGGTCAAATCCTCCCAGCATTGTTCCAAAATACGTGTTTTCCCCCCTGCCAGGGACCTCAGGTCCTAATCTTTCCCTCTATTTTATCCTATTTTTCCCTGTCATAGATGCAGGAGAGCAGTCAGCAGTTTATTGCATTAATGCCGCTGAGGGATGATGGTTTCTTGGACCAGAATGGTGGCAGGAGAGGGAGAGGAGGGTGGCTGTTCAGGTTAGAGAGATCTGTCAGGAATGAACTGGACTGTACCTGGTAAGTCATCGGACTTAGGGGGTAAGGATGAGAGGTGAGACAGCACATCAGTCTCCCACTTGAGCAGTGAGACAGCTTGGGCCCTGGCTTGATAGAAAAGGAGGAAACTCAAGATGGAGTGTTGAACTTGAGCTTTCCTCCCTGTGACAATGCCAAGGAAGCCACGGCAAATGGAAGTCTGGGCACCCCGGTTTGTCTTTGTGCACGAGTCACAGAAGCCACAGGCATGAATAGAGCATCTAGGGAGAGGGAAGAAAGGCCTGGGCCGTCCAATCTCTGAGCATCGCTATGCCATCTGGAGGTCAGACACCGAGACGGAGCTCAAACCTACCAGCTACACCAAGAACGGTACAGCCTGCCTTCTAGAGGGCATGGCTATGAACTGGAGGTCTTTTTGATGCTGAATCCTCCTATTCAGAGTTCAGAGTAGCATCTCTATGATCATCCCACGAAACAGTCCTTCATTTCACACATCTTTGTGAGAATTTGGTGCCAGATTTCCTTTGGAAACTGTGGAGAGCAAATGCCAACTATGACATAGAAGGGGACGCCAATGAGGGCTTTATGATCCCAAACTGTACTTTTGAGAGGAACAGAAACATTTTCTGTGGAGTATGAGGATTTACCAGGCTTTGCCTCTTTTTTCAAAGTGGCATTCATCTTAAATGTTATATATTTGAATTGCAAGGCCTAGGCTGGAAGTAGGGAGGTGAGGGAGCAAGGCCTTGTGGGGAATTTGGAAAATAGTGGAAATCAGTACTGATATAACAGAAAGCAGATGGGACTTCTTTTTTTGTTTTTTTTTTTTTTCCAAGAGAAAGCTGAGAGGTAAATGGATGATAAAGTTAACTGCAAATGATGACCGTTTATGACCCCGGATTCCTCGTTGAATCCAATGAATGCTATGGAGTCTGCCCGGAAATACATATCCCGCATCCCCTGGGTGCCATGTTAGAGCCCTAAACTTAAATTCTTCCCTGAGGCATTTGTCTTTTAATATTAAGCTCTTGGAAAGGGAACTTTACGTGGAAATTACAGAGTTCATTGCGCCCTTCCTCCTTGAAGTCATTCTATCCTATTCGAGCAGCTCATACCTGCCGGCTAGAAAGATGAGCATTGGGAAGCCCCATGGAAGCCCTTTTGCTTGTTTCTGACCTGGCTGGTTCATTTGGTCCTGTCTTCTCTGGGTTGTGACCTTCTGGCCCTTCATTTCCTACCTTGGTTCCTGGGTTTGTTCCTGGACTGGGCATTAGAACCTGTTCTCTCATGTATTTGAACTTTGGTTCCCCTCAGTGGGTTTTGGCTTTGATATCTCTTTGGCTTTTAGCACTCCGCACCCTGGGTTGTCCCTGGTAGGCGACTGGCAGATGGCACACTCTAAAGTGAAGCACCCAGGATCCGGAAGAGTGAGAAGCCATTACCACCTTTATGCCTGAACAAACAAGGAGAGGAAGCTGTTTTCCCAAGGTGAGACCAGGAGCTGTGTGAGAGGGTCCTGGCAGGTGCTGTGGCCCTGAGGAGAGGATCCCAACCACTGCCCGAGTCAAGATCTGACATGGTAGAGGTGAGGGGAATGGATGCCTTGATCTCACACCCCTCCTGTCCTCTGATCTCCTGCCAGTGCAAGGACTGGCTGGACCCACCTGGAAGGCAGAGGTGGGCAAGTCCAGGTGATGCCATGCATAGTACAGTCTCCGGGGCGGGGCGGGGGGTGCGGTGCACAGAGCAGGACTCGACAGGGCAGAGAAGGGTGGAGAAAGGATCCCGAAGGGCACACAGAAAAATCACAATTTTACCCACCCTGACTTCACACTTGGACAATACCCTCGCCAGGGCAGCAACAAGTCCCTTTGGGGAAGAAACTGGGGTGGAACTAGATACCAGGTACTGTGGCAGACCAGCATGGGCACATTTGGGGCAACACCTGATGTCCCCAGGGAAATCTTTAGTGGAGTTTTGCATTTTACTCTATACTAAATAGTATTCCCCAGGGGAAAGAAATAGTTAATTGCGTGCTCTCTGAGCTGTTGAAAGATAAAAGGACCTTAGGTTTTGTGAGTGTCCCATGAGACAAGTGAGGCTGGCTTTAGGATGTTCTAAGAAGTGAGGTTGCTGCAGAAGGGCATCTTGGGGCCCAGGAGGTGAAGGGCCTGAAACCCAGGAGGGGAGAGGTCAGGAAGCTGGGTCAATGCAATGTTTTCAGAGAGTCCAGGACTCATGCTCTGTAGTCTCCCAGAATCTGGAGCAACTGTGCAGTTGTGAATTCCTTGGTCCCGGGCTGTTCTCTGGAAGACACCTGGCATGGGGCATTTGGCCCAGAGAATAGCAGGCAGGCCAGGACTTGTACCTGAGGCTCAAAGGCAAGTGGCACTGGCCAGGGAAGAATTCTCTTTACATGAGTTGCAGACAGTTTGTCATTGTCCCTTGACGCCTGGATGACACAGAGTCACCATAACAGAAAAGATCTGACAAATATTGACCTAGCCTCATTTTGCAGGTGGGAGAGCTGATTTGGAGGTTAGGCCTAACATCGCAACCAAGTTGGTGGCAAGACTGACGTTTGAAATTTGAAACTGGTGCCCCTCCTGACTCCTGGCCTGTGCCTCACTAGAAGGGCACGAGGAGGGCACCAGAGCCAGCCATCACAAAACAGTTAGGGGAGAACAGGAGGTGCTTAGAATAGACAGCATGTTCAGGGAATTTGAACATACAGAAATAGTTATTTAAGTAGTGTGAATATGACTATGGCCCACCTTCCTTGAGTTTCATATATTCTTTTTTCTTTTTCCTTTTTTCCCCAAAGTTCATTTTTATTTATTCTGAGAGAGATAGAGAGCAACCACGGGAGGGGCAGAGAGAGGGAGACAGAATCCCAAGCAGGCCCTGTGCACTGTCAGTGCAGAGCCTGCTGTGGGGCTCGAACTCACGAACTGAGAGATCGTGACCTAAGCAGAAGTCAAGAGTCAGGTGCTTAACCAACTGAGCCACCCAGGTGCCCCTTAAGTTTTATATATTCCAGAAGTGGGTTAGGCTCACCATGGCAGGGGGTAGGGCTGGACAGTGCTCCGTGGCCATCAGATGGAGTAAAGCTGGAGAACCGAGCAGGAGTGAGAACCTGGTTTTTGGTCACAGAGCTAGACTCTTCTTGCTAATGAGCCGACCACTAGACAATTGGGGTGGATGATTCAAGGTGGACTGGGCAGCTTGTTGGGACCAACAATGTGATCTGGTTGGTCTTTGGTGATCCCTAACAGCCGGAGAAGGAATAAGCAGTGATCCAGAGAAGAGTGTGAGAGATGCAGGTGACAGGTTTCTAGGGATGGGGTGGGAATGAGGAGATAATGAACCCAAGGAAGAACCACGGGGGGAGAAAGAGTCATCTACAAACACCATCCAAGACTAAACAGGGCAGAGCCAGTTAATGATAGTGTTGGTCAGCGCAGAACTTTCCTGCTGTCCTACTCTGAGCCCAGAAGGGTGAGAAATAAAGGCTGGCAAGTGTGGAAAAGGGTGAGGGGGAGGAAAGAAGCCACTGTGCCCTGTCCCTAGTGCCTGACTTCCTGCCCACTGGGTGGAGGTGGGGAGTGGGGGTGGAGATGGTGACCGAGAAAATGGTGAGAAGCCTGACTGCTGGATGGATATTATTGGTTATTACTTGGAATTGGAAATCTGGAATTCTGAAGCAATTTGTGACTTAAATTAGTATTAAGATTTTGAATTTTTTTAGTGGGAACAAAACAGTCATCAGAGATGGGGCACCTGGGTGGCTCAGTCTAGTGACCAACTTCGGCTCAGATCATAAACTCACGGTTCATGAGTTCGACTCCCTCATCAGGTTCTTTGCTATCAGCTCAGAGCCTGCTTCGGATCCTCTGTTTCCCTTCCCCCTCTCTGCATCTCCCTGGCTCATCCTCTCTCTCTGTCAACAATAAAAAATAAACATTTAAAAAAAAGAAGTCATCAGGAGTAAGAAAAATAAATAGCCCTCTGCTAGTTCCTAGGACTGCCACAACAAATTACCATCAACTGGGTGATTAAACAAGAGGAATCTATTCTCTCGTGGTTCTGGATCCCAGAGTCCAAAATCAAGATGTCAACAGGTCTGTACTCCCTCTAGAGGCTCTGGGGGACAATCAGCAGTGTCTGGCAGCTGTTGGTATTCTTTGGGGTTCCTTGGCTTGTAGCTATCTCGCTCCAGTCTCTGCCTCCATTTCTATGTTACCTTCTCCTCTTCTCTTGCATCTCCCCATGTCTCTCCTATAAAGACACTTCTCACTGGATTTAGGGCTCCCCTGGTAATCCAGGGTAATCTCTTCATCTCAAAAGCCTTCATTAATTACATAAAGCAAAGACCTTTTTTTCTGGAATTAGGATGTAGATATCTTTTGGGGGCAGTGGGACAGCATGCAGTCCCTGAGACCTCCCAAAGCTGTTTGCCTGGTCATTCAGGCCTCCTGCTCCTTCCAGGGGTGGGACTTGGGAATACACAGAGAATGCTAAAGTCTGAATTTGCATTTTATTCTGAAAGCTCCAGGGAGGCCCTCCAGGGACGGGATCAGGCATATTTTTTTCCATGTAGCTGGAGGGAGACAAAATTCAGGGTTTATTGGGTGCCTTGTGGGAGGACGCCAGAGTTGGTTTGTTTCTTCTTCTTTTTAGAAAACTCTCAATGTGGGGCACCTGGGTGGCTCAGTTGGTTAAGTGTCCGACTTTGGCTCAGGTCATGATCTCACGGTTCATGAGTTCAGGCCCTGTGTACAGCTCTATGCTGACAGCTCGGAGCCCGGAGCCTGTTTCAGATTCTGTGTCTCCCTCTCTCTCTGCCACTCCCCTGTTCTCTCTCTCCCTCCTTCTCTCTCTCTATCAAGAATAAATAACATTAAAGAAGAAAGAAAGAAAGAAAGAAAGAAAGAAAGAAAGAAGAAAGAAAGAAAGAAAGAAAGAAGAAAGAAAGAAAAAGAAAGAAAGGAAGGAAGAAAGAATAAACATTAAAAAAAGTTAAAACCAAAAACCTTAATGGAATATAGACCAGATCATCAGCTGAAAGTGAAAGGGTGGAGGAGATTTGTTGGAGCCTTGAAGAACAAGGAGAGCATGTGAACTGTCCTCAGGAGAATAGTAAAGGCAACCAGTCAAGTCTTGATCACATCACACTTCAACGAAGTGCTCATAATTGTTCCCTGACTCAAATCTCTCTTCTGTCTTTATCTTCACACCTGCCTCTCTGTTCTTGCTTAACAACCTTCAATGAATCCTTATTGTTAAGACAGTGGAGTTGGAAGTCCATAGCCTAGTGAGACTCACCATGACCTGTGTCCCAATGGTCCCCCTGTGCCTGGATCTGTTCAAGTGATTTCTCCTCAGATAAGCCAGGGGGAGACAATATTTTTCTATAATGAACCGCACAGTAAATATTTTAGGCTTTGCCAACAACAGTTTCTGTCATGACTCCCCAACTCTGCTGTTGCAGTTGAGAAAGTCAGAGATGATACTGCATGAAGGAGCACCAACCACCTTATTTGTTGACTCTGAAATTTGAACTTCATAGAAATTTCATGTGTCACAAAATATATCTTTGTTTTTCTACCATCAAAAAACATATAGCCCTTTCTAAGCATGCCTTACGAAGAAATGGCAGTCCAAATTTAGCCCGTGAGTTAGTGTTTGCAGAACACTGACAAAAAACATGTATGTTCTTTCTTTCACTCTGACCACCCTACCTGCTCCAAATTCATCTTCTTACAAGTCCTTTACTTTAACCTAAATGCTTTCCCCTCCTTTTCCTTCAATGTTCTTCAATCTCCCACTTGCTCCAAAGGTCTTAGGGACTATGCATGGTATTTGACTTTCTGTAGCCCAAACTGTCTGTGCTCCTCACGAAGTTCAGCTGGGTCTGTTATTTGTCTTTTCTCTATCTATCTTATGCCTCCCAAGCAGACTGTATATTTCTGGAGGGAGGGCAGAGCTTGCATTTTATGTCTCCATGTGTCTCATAGAGTCATGCCCTACACCTACTTGGTGTTCAATAAATATTCAAGAAAAAAATGGTACTTTTTAGACCCTACTCCAAAGGGCTCAAAGGGATTGTTTTATGCACAAAGTTCAGAAATAAAAAGCCAAACCCCAGCAAAATTGCTTCCTTTTGCATTCTTCATTTTGATGATGTCTCTAAGGTGTGGTTTCCTAGATTCTTTATGCCCCTAATATACTCCAAATTACCTTATATTTCTGTTGTATCTAATAGATAGGAGGTGACACATAAGGGTACGGGGCCCCCGGTCACCAAGGGTCATATACCAAAACCTGTCAGAGTAATCTCAAAAACAGACCACACTAGACATTTTATTAAAGGCTTTTCCCTTATACCAGGTAATTGTGCACCATAAAATAAATTCACACTGGAAAGAAGCAACAGGAATTTGGGGTGTGTTGAATGTTAGGACAATTAGGACAGTGATTAGGAATACTCTGCCTGGGGCGCCTGGGTGGCGCAGTCGGTTAAGCGTCCGACTTCAGCCAGGTCACGAACTCGCGGTCTGTGAGTTCGGGCTCTGGGCTGATGGCTCAGAGCCTGGAGCCTGTTTCCGATTCTGTGTCTCCCTCTCTCTCTGCCCCTCCCCCGTTCATGCTCTGTCTCTCTCTGTCCCAAAAGAAGTAAATAAACGTTGAAAAAAAAAAAAAAAAAGGAATACTCTGCCTGAAACTTCAGTGTATTATTCGGACACAAGCACTATTTGGAGGTCATTGACCAGATATTATTTGAGATGCTGCTATACTCTGGGAAGAGAGGATGGGGGAAAACAGCAGATTCTGAAGATTCCAAATTCTGTGCCTCAGGTATAAACTTTGCCCCACCTCCACTGCAGGGACATTCAAAGTCAATCTGTTGAAACTTCAACCTGAACTCAGAATAGCCTCCACGCTATTTTTGCAAAGTAGAGGTGTCTCCCTCTAAAAGCATTTTTTTTTTTAATTAAACAAGGGCTGACCTAACATTTCCTCCCTTCCCTTGAAGTTCTTCATTCCCTCAGTTACTTCAGGGCAGCCCATGGGAATCCAGCCTTTGCCACCATAGCCAAATCTTGCTCTCAGACTTCTCTGGTGGAAAAGACAGCTACCACACTCCTGAAACTCATGTGTAGACATTCTGCCCCTTCTTCCCTCACCAGGCTTTATCTCTATCTACAAAATGAAACTAACGAGTTTCTAAGTACACCTACAATGCCTTCCACAGAGGGGCAGTTCTGTGTGGAACCTGCAAAGATGCATCAGCAGCAGAATGCTGGCGATCACTCCCACCCACTGCTCTCATGAGGCAGTCTCTCTAGAAGACTCTTGGAGATTGTCCATTTTGTAAAAGACTTTATACTTTCTGGGAGGTCATTAACTGTGACGAGGTCACTAGTCGAGACTTACAAAGGAGACCGAAAACCTTCTCTTACTTGAAAATTGCTAAGGTGAATGCAAGATGGCAATCCATAAGGCCAGGCGTATCTATCTAATTCACAGCTGTATCCCTGGAGTCTGGTATAGTACTTGGTACAAAACGGATGTGAAATACATATGTCTCTTCGGGTCATGCTCATAGTCTATTAAGTACTTGGTAGTTTTCAACAAAAAGTGATACACTTTGGATGCAACCTAACAAATACATAAATATCTGTTAGATGACTGAAAGAATACTGATTGCCCACATTACTGCTTTCTTTGGCATGCTGGCCTGAATGGGAATGAGTGTGTTTAGAAGGGGGTGTAAGTTTTAATGAGGCACCTCCAGGAGAGGCTCCCCAACTCCAGGCAGTGGGAGGTATAGGGTTGGAATGGAGATTGTGGGCAGACTTCCCATGGAGCCAACCAAACTTAAGCCTCAAGCCTCTTTCCCCTGCCCTTCCAAGGCTCTGCAAGGGGCCCTGGGCAACTTTGTATTCCCCATCTCGTATTCTTTTCCTTTATAGCTTCATAAGCTTCAGGCCTCCCAAAACTCAGACCTGTCCTGGGAATTTCTCCTTAGAGTCCCTCTTTGATTTCCATAAGACCAGTTTTGGTCAACATGTATTTCAAGCCTCAGTTTAAAAGACCTCACTGGTGAGAGTATTTCCCAGACTGTTCTAGCTTCCACTCTCTCATCCCCACCCCTACCTCACTCCCAGCTGCCACATTCACCTTCCTTTGGTTTTTGTAAGTCACCAACCTCTTTCCCACCTGTAGGACACATGAGATCTTATTCTCTTTGTGCCCCCTGCCCCCCCCCCCCCCATTAGCGTGACAAGGTCCTTCCCAGCCATTCTGCAGCTCTGTCTTCTCAGACCCTACATTTTAACCCCCCCATCCCCTTGTTCATTCTCTTTCAGAGTAGCACCTGCTAGTTTCCACCCTTGAAATCATCACACATGCTCAGCTCACAGTTACTTGTCTGCCTCTCTGCTTTATACCTATCTCCCTGCAGACTCTAAGGCTGAAAGTAGAGATGACTCATTCTATTCACCCACATTTATCATCTCAGACTCTGTCTGGCATATAGTGAGTGCACAGTGAATATTTAAATTTTTTTAACGTTTATTCATTTTTTGAGAGACAGCATGAGTGGGGGAGGAGCAGAGAGAGAAGGGAGACACAGAATCCGAAGTAGGCTCCAGGTTCTGAACTGAGAGCACAGAGCTCGACGCGGGGCTCGAACTCACAAACCGTGAGATCATGACCTGAGCCAAAGTAGGGTGTTCAACCGACTGAGCCGCCCAGGCACCTCAGTGCACAGTGAATATTTAATGAATAAATGAACAGATGCTTCCACATTGCCGAGTGAAGATCGCATTGCTTTATGGCTTAGTTTGTATTTGTTTATTTCCTTTGTCTTTATTATTATTATTTCTTTCACTGCACATTTCTGTTCTTAGACGACCATGCGTTTTTATTCTTTGTGTCAGGCACATAGATAAGTGCTTCGAAGCGTAATAACAATTAGGAAAAAAAACCCTCTTATGTTCTCCCTGGTGCTAGTGAAGAATACATACAGTGAGTTATCCTGCTGACTGTTTGCTCTGAGGCACCTAAAGCCTACATTGCTCTGATTGGTTTGTTTTCTGCTGGAGTAGCTGAGCTGGGGAGAGAATCTCTGAGCCCATGCTGCGCCTGCTTTCTGCTTGCCTGTCCTTCTTGGTGACAGGCTTTAGAAGTAGGAGGCGAGAAATCACATTCCTTCTGTCGGCAGGTCTAAAGAGCATCTGAAACACTGGACTGGTGATCCTCAACTTGCTGGGGAGGATTTGAAAGAGCACCAATGCCTGGGCCCCACACCAGAACAGTTACGGCGGGGTCTTTGCGGTGGGTCCACCATGGAGATGTTTTAAAAGCTTCCAGGTGAGAGAGAAAGACAAATACTGCTTGGCACCTCTTAGTTGTGGAAGCTAAGAACAAAGTCGTCCTCACAGAAACAGAGTAGAATGGTGGTAGCCAATGCTGGGAGGTGGGGGAGAGGCAGAGATATTGGTCACGGGGAACTTATAACTTTCAGTTATAAGTTAAGTGAGTTCTGGGGATCTAATGTGCAGCATGGTGACTACGGTTAATAATACTGTTATTGTATGCTACAAGTTTGCTAAAAGAGTGGATCTCAAGCACAGAGGTAACTATGTGAGGTGATGGATGTGTGAATTAACTTGATTGTGGTAATTATTCCAGAATGTATACACGTATGAAGCCATTACATTATATGCTTTACATATATCCAATTTTGCTTGTCAATTTAACTTCCATAAAGTTTGGGGAGAAAGAAAGCCTCCAAATGATTCTTTTGTGCAGCCAGGACTGCAAACCACTGGCCTGGAGGAGTAAACATGGCTGTGGCATTTGCTGAAGAGAGTTTCATACAGTCTTGACTGTAGCAATGCCATGCACTTGGAACCAGTCTAAGTTTTTTTGTGACAAACAAGCAGAGAAGCTTTGCTCCAAGGCTATAATCTACTTCTACTTCTCTCACAGATGTATGGAAGAAATAACCCCAAAGAGTCCGTGTGGCCTGGAAAACTTCAGAAGAGAACAGGACTTTGGGACCTGGAGATTCTCTTTTGATTCCCTATACTTTTTCTGTTGTCAGTGGGGCAGGCAGGATTTATGATGTCTGCAGTAGGGCTAAGAGGATTTGAAACTTGATTATTTGAGGTATCAGGGTATTCAAGAGAGAAATCTCAAGTTTCCAGATGCAGATGTTCTTGGTATGGGAATCACATTTGGAGAACCGTTGGTTTATTATCCTAAGATCATTCTGTCTTAGGTTTCCTAATGACAGATCACTTTGAGGCAACTGAGGCATCACTGAAATGTGTTTCTCAGATGAGAGGGGAGATAAACAGCAATCCACTGAGCAATCCATCAATCTGCTCACTCGGCCTTTCTTCATCCTCTCCATCAACTTAAGAGTTGCTTCCTGGAACCAGGCTAGGAGCAAGTACTAGGGCTTGATGTATACTTTGGCCCATCATTTTATTTTGGTAGATTTACAAAGTATTTCCCATCTGATATCTCATATAGTTCTCTAGAAAACAAGATGCTCCATTCTCCTGCTTCTTCTGTTTACTCATGCCATTTACTCATGGCATTTCTTCTGCCATAGAACTTCACTCCTATCTATCTATCATCTATCTATCTATCTATCTATCTATCTATCTATCATCTATTTATTTGTTTGCTCCGGTGCTGAGCCTGGTCTTCACTCAACATTTACTCTTTAATTCAAGAACTTATCACTATTTGACTAGAGTCTGTGATGCTGAGTTCCAATTCTCAAGAGAGGGAGTATTTGATTGGCTACCTACACCTGTGGGTGAGATACTCCTGGGTCAGCTTCCATCTCACCCTTACCTCATACCATCAAATGGGAAACTGAGGTGGGGTGTGCATGGGTGGAGGCCCATTCAGTAGGGTCATTGTACAAGAACAGGGGTCAATAAAGTTTTCTTAAAAGGGCCAGATAGTAAACAGTGTAGGCTTTACAGGTTCTATAGTCTGTGTTGCAACTACTCACTTTTGCTGTTAGAGCACCCAGGTAGCCATAGACAGCGTATAAGAAAATGGGTGTGGCTATGTTCTGATACAACTATATTTACATAAATAAAATTGGACTGTATTTGACCCCTGGACCATAGTTTTCTGACCCCTGTGTCTGAGCATCCTAAATGCTTTTGACTACTTAACAACAAGTAACTTAATCATAATTTTTCTCTCTGTTAATTGTGTCACTGGAAAGGCTTACAGAGCTCTCAAGGCAGAGATGCCATTGTCTATTTTGTATTCCTCACAGCACTAACATGGCAAGTGAGGCACATTGTGTCCCAGCAATTGTTTTGTAATGGGTGTAAAGACTGTTTGGATGAGCCATTTGGACTTCCTAGAGATTGGCATAATGTAAATCCAACCAGTCTGTTTCATAAAATTAGCCAAATCTTCTAATCAGAACACCTGCCTTAATGCCTTAATTTTCCTTATAGAAGCCAAATGTGATGCATGTTGGATATTATTCACTAAAAAAAATTTCTCCTGATTGTTTTGATCCCACAGATGTTAGGATTCTTTGTGAAGACTTCATTCATTCTTGAGTCCCTGGCCAAGAATGGGGCAGAGTAGGGATCTGCTGAGGCAAGTGTTCTTACTCCAGCTGAACATTTAAACATTAATTTAATTAATCGAATAATTTAATTTTAATTATCACTTGACCAGCTTTTATCTTATTTTAAAAAATTAAAAAAAATTTTTTTTAATGCTTATTTATTTTTGAGAGAGAGAGAGGGCATGATTGTGGGGGCGGGGTGGGGGGGAAGAGAGAGGGAGACACAGAATCCAAAGCAGACTCCAGGCTCCCAGCTGTCAGCACAGGGCCCCATGTGGCACTCAAACTCATGAACCATGAGATCATGACCTGAGCCAAAGTCGGATGCCTAACTGACTGAGCCACCCAGGTGCCCTTCACCTGACCAACTTTTAAAAATGCCAGCTGTGGGGCTCAGTTGGTTAATTGTCGGACTTTGGCTGAGGTCATGATCTCACAGTTTGTGAGTTCCAGCCCTGCAACAGGCTCTGTGCTGTCTGCGAGGAGCCTGCTTCAGATCCTCTGTCTCCCTCTCTCTCTGCCCCTTCCTTGCTCATACACACACACTCTCTCTCTCTGTCTCTCTTTTTCTCTCTGTCTCTCTCTAAAAATAAATAAACATTAAAAAAAAAAGCCAATTGCCGGGCTGAAGGTTTTTTGAGGATGATGCCCAGGGATCATGTCTTACTGCACGATAGGGGTTGGAAAGCTAAATACTGTATTTACTACAGTTCCTTCCATTTGGGTTCTACAAATGACCCAGTCATAGTAGAATGACTATGTCCAAGCAGACATAGCCTTGAAAGATTTGAAGGAAAAAGCAACCATCATGAGGCAAATATAGTGGCGGAGGTCTTTAGCATTTTTCTGCAGCAGCTGTAGCAGAGCCCCTACTGTCTGGTTTCAGCTTTGTGGGTATTGAGAAGCATGGTATTTCATTTGCGAGGGAGGTGTAGTGGTCGTCATGCCAGTAGGTGGCTTCCTGATTGAGGTAGAAGCAGCAGTTCCCTGGTGAGCAAGTTCTGCTTTGTTCTGAGGGTCATCATCCCTGGAAGCTCAGCTCAATTGTGCCAGGGTTTCTTTGTAAAAACTAGTGAAGAATAGGGCAGAAACCAGTGAGTTGCTTCCGCCCTAAAAGAATCTCCTATCTCTTACTTCTGTACAGTTGATACAATCAAAGTCAGCTACTGAATCTGGTGGTTGGGCGCGGGAGTGCTTAATTACAACGCGGGTTGAGCTCTTAGCCTCATCAGATTGCATGTGAACGTTGGAACAACTGTGGGAAGAAGTAGGAACTTAAAATTGGAAATGGCCACCTTTGGGAGGATTTGGATGAGTCAGAGAACCCAGAGCCCCCAAATCCTACTGAGTTTCCTCTGTTCCCAAAGCCTCTATTTCCAGACTTCCTTATATCTTGGGCTCTGCAAATGTCCTAGCTTCTGCCTAGCAGACATAGATAGCCCCATGAGACTGGGCAGGCAGTCTCCATTCTGGAAGGCAGATGTCTCCATTCTGGTAGTGCTAATCATGGCAGAGGCAGTGTGATCCTGGAGGCAGCAGATACGGTGGCAGCTTTCTGATTCCTCAGCTTTCTTTCTAAAATGGCAGAGGCTCCCTCAGGAGGTGAGTTCCACTGTATGGTTCTGAAAGTTGCTCCTAAAATCTCAGCCACAAGCCTGCTCTCCAGGTATTTCTGCCAGCCACCTAATAACAGATAATAAATTCCTTTCTGCTTAAAGTAGCCAGAGTGAATTCTGTCCTCTGTAACGGAACCCTGATACAGAGGGGTAATAAATCAATTCATCATCAGTTTTTCTAGCCACTGTGGAAATGGCCCATAACAACCATAGGAAAAAGGCAGGTAGGCTCTGCCTGAATGCCTCCAGGGACAAGTTTCTTAGGCCACTCATTCCATTTTGAACAAACTCCAATTATCAAAAAAAATTTTTATAGTTGTCTGGAATCTGTCTATTTGTAACTTGATCCCATTGATTTAGTTTCTTGTTAGCACATTGGTTGGGTTTGCTGTTAGTCACTTGGACAAGAAAAGCCTTGTCCAAGCTAAAAACTCAAATTCCTTCTACCTGTTTTCTCTATAATATGGTTCCCAGATTCCTCCACACTGCCTACAACTAGTTGAGGAGGAGAGGAGAGGAAAGGAGAGGAGAGGAGGGGAAAGGGGGGGGGGAGGGGAGAAGGGAGGGAAGAGGAGGAGGGTTAGTGAGCCTTGATGGGGACCATTAACACTGTCTGAGTGTGGTGAAATATGCTGAGACAAATGTTTATGTAGGAAAGAAAAAGCAAAAAGGGGTGGAGGATGCATCTGTGATTAAAACCTTCTTATACAGTAAGAGTCCCAGGACCAGCTCATGGTTATTTGTCAGCCTCATTGGAACATTTCATTTTCACAGTAATTTATCTTTCATCTATTAGTTCATCTTTCTGTTGGTAAATTAATGTCCTTCGGTTCATCCACTTGATAGCATGCATTTTGTTATTTTACCCAAGGGGGAGATATCCATATCGAAAAAGAAAGGTGAAAGGGGAATAGAAATTAAAAACAAATCTAAAGTAATGGGGGATTAAATAACATCCCCCTGTTAGTTTTATTTCTCAAACTAGTTACCACTGTCAAAGAATAGTTATTCATATGCTTATTGTCTGTGGTCCTTTGCTAGAATGTACATTTTAAGAAGGTGAAGAATTTGTTTTGATCCTTGTTGTATCCTAGGAGTCTGGTCCAGAACCTTAAACAGAGTAGATTCCTTTTCTCTCTCCGTCACTCTCCCTCTCTCTCCCTTTCTCTCTTTATATGTATATATAAAGTGTGAATGAATGTTTGCAGACACAATGATAGGAAGAAAAGGGAGGCAGAAGAGCAGAAGGGAGTCTGTGTTGGTATAACAAGTTATCACAAACTTAGTCACTTAGAACAACACATTTATTATCTCATAGTTCACATGGGTCAGGAATCTGGGAGGCACTGCTTGACTGAGTCCTCTGCTCAGGGTCTCACTAGACTGCAGTCAAAATGTTGATTGGGCTCCATTCTTATCTGGAGGCTCATCTGACAAAAGATGTCCTTCTGAGCTTACCAGGTTGTTGGTAGAATTCATTTCTTTGCAGTATAACTGTGGACCCCAGTTTCTTTCTGGTTATTAGCTGGAGGCTGCTCTCTGTTTTTAGAGGTAGCCCAGCAATCCTCTGCCACATGGTTCTCCCATGGGCAATTCACAGCATGGCTGTTTGTTTCCTCAAGGCCAACAGAGAAAGTCTCTCTTCACTCTGCCAGGAGCCTTATATAATGTAATACGATCATGGGATTGACATCACCTTTGTCATATTCTATTGGTTAGAAGCAAATCACAGGCCCTGCCCACACTCAAGGGGAGGGATTTATACAAAGGTCACTCCTCTGGGATCACCCTAGGGTGTGCTAACCACAGCAGCACAGGGAATATTAGAAATGGTCAAGGACAGAGAGATTTGGCTTTTGTTTCTCAAACATTTCTTTTTATGAGATTCACCCTCCATTTTGCAATCAAAATATCATGAAGCTCAGAGATTCAGTTTAGAATGTCCCTGATCTTACACATTTTAGCAACTTCCAGGGTCTGAAATTTTTGGTTTGGTCAGTGATTCACACTATGTGAGTTCCTCCAGATTTTAATTTCTCTCTGATGAAGAAGAAATTGCAGGGTAGATGTAGACTGGATTTGGCTCCTTGGATTCTTAAAATTCCAAGCTGAGAAATTAGAGCACCCAATAGGGACAGAAGGCTACCAGTGATTTCCAAAGAGGTGTATGGTTGTGGGACTTTTCTCACAGAGTGGCTTCATTTAGTAACCAATGGGTCTGGACGGGTCAGACAAGTTGCTTAATGCAGCTCTGCAAAAAGACATCCCTAAATCCTGTGAAATATCTCCTTGCCACTTGTCTCTCTTCTACAGTGGTTGAGTAACCAAAATGTTAGTCCTTGCCCTGGTCAAATGGGAGAAGGGCTTGCCTACAAAGCCTGTGGGTATATAGCTGAAGATGTAGCATATATATTTGAAAATCACAAGAAAAGAGAATGGATTGACTCTCCATTTGAGAGCTTTTGAGGAGGCTGCTGAAGACCTAACATATTTAATTGAAGCAAAGATGCCATCAATTTTAAGGCACGATATTACTTTATATGCCTCTAAGGAAGAAAGCAAAGCCCTGGCAATTAAACAGTAAGCCACTGATGGTAAGACACATCACTATTTCAGAGGTATTAATGTGTGCAAAAAAGGCATGTCTTAGAATGGAGGAATATGGTTGGATTCCGAAGAGCAGACTTATATTGTATTGCCTTCAGAAGCCCTGATTCTCAGCAGAACTGGGGTCTAGAAGACCCAGGAATGTGACACTGACTAGTCTGCTGTCACTAGGAAAAGAAAACATTAAAGGTTGAAATGTCCTTAGAAGTCATGGAACCCAGCCTCCCTTCTAGGGCAGGAGACGCTGTGCCTCTGTTTCTAACAGATGGCTTTCCAGTCTCTGTGGAAATATTTTGAGCACTGTAGAACTCACTACAGTTGTAGTAGTGTACAATCTGGTTGTATTGTGGGGTATAATTTATCAGGTAACAGGGTCCCACTTTAAACTTAACTATGCTTACCTTCATTCAGCTATGTGGGAGAATGTCTGGATAATTTCAGGGTGAGCATCACCTGTAAAGTGAAAAAATGGAGATCTTGTAGGGGAAGCTCATGCTGAGTGAAGAGGGAGTTGGGCTGAGAAGGTACACCATGACAGTGCCTCAGTTTATTTATTCTTTCTTTCCTTTAGTGAGAGTACCTACCATATGCCGAGGTCTAAATCAATGACAGACAGACATAAGTTCCTGGTTTCCACTCCTCTCAGCTTGTAGCTCTTCTAACTCTAGCATGAACAATACAGAAGAACTCTGATCAGACATGTTTGTCTTGAATACCTGCATGTGGTCCAGTTGACCACTGCCCAGTGCTGCTGTGATGTAGCAGAGAGGTCACTGGCCTTTCCCTTTTATAGGGACCTTGACACAGCAGATGGTTTGGGTGCCACTGGGTGGGTGTCACCTGGAGATGAGGATGTACCACAGCACATTGCTTTGCTTAGACCTCAAAGAGCCAGACTGAGGGAGTGCCTGAAACAGTGGGGCATTATTGTAGTGGAACGGGACCTTGAGATTTCTGTCATAGAAAACTGAGGGACAGAGCCAGTTACACATTACCAGCCAGTACGGAGTAGCCCTGCTTTGACCATGAGCAAAGAAATCTGTAGAGAAACATGGATTATATGTTTACCAGTTGTACTCATAATAACTTACACCAGTATAGTGAATCTGAATTGTCATTAATAAAATATTAACATGTTACTAAAACTTTGATAACAATAAAGTACGAATGCATTTTATTTACTTATATTTGATAGTTCATAACCTCACTTTTCTCTGCTGTAATTAATGAGTCCACTGTTCAAACTCTTTAGAGAGCTGTTCATGGATCCCTGTGTCTAAATTCCATTTTAAGAAATATAACTAGACTCTCAAAAGTCTGTGCCAATGACTTGCTGATGGTGATGGAAAAAGCTAAATGCAAAGAAAATTATTTTCTTTTGAATATAAAAGGCACATTTGATTTTTTATCCTGGGTGAAGTCAGAGATGTGAATAGGATGAGAACAATATCCAAATTGATTGCAGCGCTCAGTGTTGTGACAGTTTTTCTGAGTTAGGCTCTTGCAAGTTGATTTATACATATTGATTATTGGCATCCCAGAATTTTAGCCATCTTAAAACATTTGACTCTTCTCATTTCCAGTTGTTTTTCTCTTCCTTCATCATTCTCTGTCTTGGTAACATAAAATTTCATTTTGGAGGAGTCTTCTATTTTACTTTTTGTGCATTGTTATATTAATATTTCTTCTCTGGGTTCTTAGAGTTCTCCTCCACAGTTAGCCCCTTTTAAAAATTCCTTAAAAATGTGTGTCTTTTCTTAAGTGAAAGAAAGTTCAAAAAGGCATAGATAACTTTGTACAAGGGAATGAAAACATAGTCATAATTCTTATAAATAGTTTAATTTTGGCTTTAATTTATGATAAGTATTTCAGACATTCAAAAGATGTACATGGCAATATACTGAATACCAAGATACTTGATTCCCAGATTAAGAAGTATAACATGAATGGGGCTCCTGGGTGGCTCAGTCAATTAAGTGGCCAACTTGGGCTCAGGTCATGAACTCAGAGTTTGTGAGTTTGAGCCCCCTGTCAAGCTCTGTGTCGGGTTCAGAGCCTGGAGCCTGCTTCAGATTCTGTGTCTCCCTCTCTCTCTGCCCCTCCCCCGCTTGTGCTCTGTCTCTCAAAAAAGGAATAAATGTTAAAAAAATTTAAAAAAAGAATTATAATCAACATAATTGAAACCCTTGTGTACTTTTCTGAAATGCATTCTTCATGCCCCTCCCCCCACAGAAGCATCATCCTGAATTTATTATTGCCATGCATCTCTTTTACATATTTACATATAATTACATATTTAACTTGCCTTGAATAATATACATTGTTCTGCATATTCAAAAATTTTACATAGATGGTACTTTTGCATGAGTTATTTTTTGCAACTTGCTTTTTTCATTCAAAAATATGTATTTATGATTTTTATCCATGTTGATATATGTAACTATAGTTCATTTTAAAAGGAGTATGTTATTCTTAAATCCCTCAATTTATTATCATTCCCCCAATGATGGGCATTCAGTTTATTTCTGATATTTTTCTCTTTTTATATGTTATTACAACAAATGCAATAAAGTTGCTTACGCATGTTTCTTTGTGCTCATGAGAGGGGGTCTCTCCTAAGGAAACTGGACTAAATTGTGCCTGCCCAAGTTCATGTGTTGAAGTCCTGACACCCAGTATCTCAAAGTGTGACTGCAATTAGAGACAGGGTCTTCAAAGAAAAGATTAAGTTAAAAGGAGGCTGTTAGGGTGGAAAGTAATCCAATTTGACTGGTGCCCTTATAAGAAGAGGGGCCTAGGACCCACAGAGAACACTGGGGATGGGTGTACTGATAAGTCCACAAGAGGGCGGCTATCTGTAAGCCAGGATATTGTTCTCATCCTACTCGTATCTCTGACTTCACCCAGGATAAAAATCAAATGTGCCTTTTATATTCAAAAGAAAATAATTTTTCTTTTCTTTCCGTTGTTGACACTACCCAATCTGTGGTATTTGTTATAGCAGCTGGAGCAGGCTAATACACTCTCTTAGCGTGAAACTGCTGGATGAAGGGATGTTTGTGGGTTCAGCTTCTTGAGCTGATGCCATACCACTCTCCAAAATAATTGATGCAAATTAAACTGCCACCATTGGACCTCTTCTGGCAGCACAGACTCACCAACATCAGAAATAGTGTTGACAGGTATCTTATAATTTTAATTTGCACTTGACTTTTAGTGAGGTTGAACATTTTTTTTTAGGTTTATTAGCCATTTATGCTTTCTATCTCTCTGTAAATGGCCTGTCTGTATATTTTTGCTTATTTTTTTTTATTGGATTGACTTTTTTTAAAAAAACAATTGATGGGTGCACTCTTTTACTAATACTGTTAGTTTTGATCTTAATAATTTTCCTGATTGTTTTGTTTGCTTTATGTTTCAGTTACTAAGAGTGTTTTTAGCTACTTCAATAGTGGATTTGTTGGGTTTTCCTTGTATTTAAATTTTGCTGTACAAATTTTGAGGCTCTTGTCAAGGATACACGAATTTAGAATGGTTGTATCTTTCCAATGAGTTAAATCTTTAAGGACCTTTTTTTTTTTAATCTCTCACAATGCTATTTGTCCTAATGTTTGTTTTGTCGGATATTAATATTGCTATATTCACTTTCTTTGGTTTTGATTTCCCTACTACAATTTTCTATTTCTGTGTTTTCCATTTTTCTGAGCACTGGTGCTTTTAAGCATTTCTTTGTAAACAACACTTAGGTGGATTTTTTTTATCCCTTCTGAAAATTTTTGTTTTAACTTCAGAATTTAATCCAGTTATATTTATCATAATTATTGGTATATTTGGATTCATTTTGTGAATCTTAATTTTTGCTTTTTATTTGTCACATTCTACCCCCCTCTGTTTTCTTTTGAATTAAGTGTTTTCCTTATTATTTTTTCCTTTACTTGTATCAGAGTTTTATTCCCCCCTCCATGTTTTTATCCTGCATTTGTCCATCTCCTTCATGAGGTATGTTTAAAGATGCCTCAAGTGCCCCATCTGTATTCTTAATTAACTCTAAAATTTGCCTCCTGCCCCCCTCCCTCTCCTTCTCATCATCTTATGGGTCAATTATTGCAACATTCTTTCCTTTTCAGCCCCATGCTCTACTCCCTCCTAGAGTACTCTCTGCAATACAACATCTGCTTATAACTCTCCAATGGCTTCCATTTTGTTTTGGATCAAAGTCGAATTTCCTTCCCATGGCAGGCAAGGGCTATCATGCTCACCAGAAACTGCTTCTCCTGCAACTCCCTCGAATGGGCCACCTGCTCTGGCTGCATGGCCTGGAATCCAGCCTCCTCATGAGGACTCCATGCCTCTGCACATGCCGCTCCTCAGTGGGATGCTGTGTCTTCTCTAGCGACAAACTTGTGTGCTTACCTTTCATGCCTCAGTTCAGGATCACCTTCTCCATGAAGCTTTTAAGGACTTTTGAGTCCAGGAAGATTAGTGGCATCTTCTCTGTTTAACAGCACCCAGTGCATGTCTCTGTCACTAGTTATGGTTCTGATCACATCTGTTTGGTAAATGCTTGTTTAAATGTCTTGTCTTTTCTAGACTGTGAACTCTTAATGGCAAGAAGCATGTCTTTATTTCTATTCCCAGGGTCCAGCACAGTACTGGCCTGATTTGTATTTGTTGAATAAATAAATACAACAATAATATAATGTTACTATAAAGAAAAAGAATGTGTTTTATAAATTATAAATCATGTCACCATCACTTCTGATGTTTGTATGCTTTTTTTTCTGTTTCAGTGAGAATGACTTGCCTTCCCAGCCACATTGTGACTTTATATGGGCAGAGGCTGTGTTTTATAGATGGTTGGTGATATTTCGGTATCACTACCGCACAGTGTTGAGTATATAACAAAACCCCAGAAAATATTGTTTGATTGGTGAGAGACTAAGTGTACCATACCTTCTGATCATTTATATTTTACTTTTTATTTAAACCTTTTTATTAAAATAAAGGTATGACAATTAGTACTAATAACATACTAGTTACTTGAATAAGGTGAAATATGGAGACATGTGGAAAAAGGTTTAAATGCCAAGGGACAGGTCCACCCCCTTTCATTGGAGCCAATGGTACATGGCTGCCAGGTGCCATAGTCAGTCTCTGCCTATCTCCAGTAACCCAGGCTCCTGGAGAGATTTTGACATCTTGGGGGGATCTTGAAACTTCCTCTGGTTTACTCACTAATTTTAATCTTTTTTTTTTTCCTTCTCAGAAACAGAAAAGCTAAGAAAACCACGTATATTCACTCTTAATCTGTACATACTCTTCTGAGTACACTTTGGTTTTCCTTTTACTTTTCAGGAGAGATTGCCTATCTTGTTAATGATATAAAAATGACTTAGGATGAAGTCCTTTAATAGCCAAAAGTTGATTAGGCTATTGTCTCTCAGCAGTTAAAAATAGTGCTTTAGAGGGGCGCCTGGGTGGTTCAGTTGGTTGAGTGTCCAACTTTGGCTCAGGTCATGATCTTAGGGTTCAGGAGTTCGAGCCCCGCCTCTGGCTTTCTGCTGACAGTTCAGAGCCTGGAGCCTGCTTTGGATTCTGTGTCTCCCTCTTTCTCTGCCCCTCTCCTCCTTGTGCTCTCTCTCTCTCAAAAATTAATTTTAAAAAGTAGTGCTTTAGACTGCTGGTTGTCAAAGTGTGGTCCCCAGAGCATCAGTATCAGCATCATCCAGAAACTTGTTAGAGATAGACATTCTTGGCCCCCACTCAGACCGGCTGACTTAGAAGCTCTAGGGGTGCAACACTCTGTGTTTTAACAAGCTCTCCAGGGGATTCTGTCTGATACATGCCAAAGTTTGAGAACCACTGCTTTAAACCTTCAGCTAAGGGTCTAAAAGGAATAAATACCTCCCTCCCCCATTTTTTCCCCTCATGATTATTTTAAAGACTTACAAGACTTTAAAAACAGCACATACCTGTTTTTAAGCCGTCATACAACAGTATTAGAGCAAGACATGATTAGGTCACTTAGTAGCCAGAAAGGCAGAGTACAACAGGTATTAGACCTGACCAGACTGGAAGTTGGCTTTGTGTTCACATCCTGCCTCCACTGTTTACTCCTTGTGTGACCTGGAGCACTCAGCCTCTCAGTGGTTCTGATTTCTCCTCTGTAACACTGAGATCATGGCAGTACCTATCTTACGGGAAGGGTTGTTGCTAGAAATGAAGGGCTCATTTTGAGAAGTGCTTGGCATAGTGTCTGGCACACGATGAGTGCTCTGTAAATGATTGTTAAATATAACAAATGAACTTGGAGCCAAAGATTTCATAATCTGGGATAGTCCCCTATGAGAGGGACACAGAACAGGTGGGTGAAACAAGTCACACCCCCTCCGGAGTGGCCTTTGCCACTGCCTGTTGATGGCCACTGTCTGCATCTATCAGGCCATTGCTGTTCTCCCAGATGCTGAGAGAGAAAACTGGGCCACCAATGACTGCAGAGGACAGGAAATCTGTATATATTTAAGCAGCATTAACACTTGTGCTGCTCTGAATCCTGGAGAGGGAGGCAATAAGAAATGCACTTAGCCTTCATCGGGATGTGGGCGATGTCTGATATCCCGGGCCATAATATGGCCAAACCTTAGATGTCAGAACTTTCACATGTACTTCTCTCAAAAAAAATCCATTCAACATGAACTAGGCACCAACATCCATTTCTGTTGGTTGTTGGTATATACTCGATCACTTGGCAGTTTTGATGTATTTTAACCCAGCTTTCAGCTTTCTGTAATCTCGCTTCATCAATCCTTCTCTGCTCAGGCATGTCTGCCTTCATTTGGCAGACATGGCAGGTTTTTCATTTCCCCCATGTAAATGACTTGTTTATTACAGTAGGGGTCCCTGGTCTTTGGAAACAGCTTTCAGATATCCTCACATAGAGCTCAGAAAGGGCTTCATGAATAATAATGCCCAAGTAAACCTGAGATGAGCTTGGACGTTGCCTCTTTGAAATTCATACATCATCCTAAGTGCCATCATTTAAATAGAAAATGTAGAAGGTTTCCTGGGAAGGCTGAGTCTGAAATATGCTTTCTTTACGAAATTTATCATTTCAGCACAAAACAAACAAACAGCGGAAAGCAAAGGTGGGAGCATGTGATTCCTGGTATGTGTTTTACTTGAGCATAAAATTTGTTTTCCTGATTGTACTGGGACTTTTCACAGCCCCTGGTTTTAACTTTTTAATTTGCATTTCTCTTTCTACTAAACGTTTCTCAGCTTCCTTTGAATTTATGGTAAAAGCCACAAAACCAGAGATGAGAAGACAGCCATCCAAGGTAAGTTAACTCTCAATTCCATTTGTCTTGCGAGACAAAAGAGAATTGTTGATTCTTTTGTAGCATGGGCTTCAGTTTCTGTCTAGACCACAGGTCCTCAAACTTGGCTGTACACTGGAGTCACCTGGAGTCTGTTATAAATACCGATGCCCAGGATCCATCCAAGCTGTTCTGGTCTGGGAGTGTCCTGGACACTGATTTTTTGAAGATGCCCAGGTGATTCTAGCATGCAGGAAAGTTTGAGAACCACAGAGTGACTACATGGATTTGGAGGTGGCCAGCCATTCATGGAGAAAATCCTATGACCCAACCAAAGTGTATTTAAAGGTGGACTGAGTGGCCTCTGAGGAGAAAACCCATCCGGAGGGAGGAAGGAGCCAGTCTTACGCAGGTTCGATTCTGCTTCAGGGTATATTCACTTCACTCTGTCCCCTGCCTCCTGTTTTGGTTGCAAAATCTCAGACCAGCAATTCAGACCTCCTCAAGGCTGGAGGTCAGTGGCGTAAGGGGCCTGGTGAGTCAGAGTGGCCTTCTGCAGAGCCCTGTGTCATTTGCAATGGGCAGTGTGGTGTCAGGAGAGGTCTGCACCGTGTGGTCTGTGGAGCAGATGCTGCATCTGGCAGAAATCCTGGAAGAATGGCAGATTTGTCAGAGCACCGAGGTCCCGTACACTGGCAGGTAACAAGGTAAACTTTGCTTGAGCTCCAGGTGTGTATCTACCAGCAGGTGAGGCCTGGGGACTCAGTATAGTTTATCTGTGTAAGTAAGGATGCAGATATAACTATGCTGTTCTATACAGAAAATCAGAATGCTACCTTCCTGACCAGAAGGGCTTAGCTCCTCTGAGGAATGGTTAGATTTTAATAGTATGCCCTTTGTCTGAATTGAGGAAATAGCCACATAAGAAGGTTTGGGCCATTGTTATGGAATTGCTGTTAAAGAAATAGCTCATTAAATCCTTCGATGGTCCTCATAAGGCCCCAGGTGATAAATTCCTTTTAGAATTCAAGAATGAATCTATTTTGAGTACTGGTATGCCTCCATTCCTGAGATAATAAGAACTTTGCAAACCATTACAATTCCTGCCCTCCTCTCCTCCTCAGCCTTCAAGAATCTCAAAACCGAATACAATGCTTACTTGCAATGAGTACAACCTCTGGTGTTAACAACTTTGAGTCCTTCTCATTACAGCTTTGCTGTGGTTTAATAAATTTTTCTATGTGAGTCTTTGGTTTTAAACCACACTAAAATATTTTTGTTTTTATTGTTTAAATGTTTATTTTATTTATTTTGAGAGAGAGGGAGCATGAGTGAGGGAGGAGCAGAGACAGGGAGAGAGAGAATCCCAAGCAGGCTCCATGCTGTCTATGTGGGCCTGGGGTGGGGGTGTAAGGGGTAGGGGGGTGAGGTGGGGCAGGGCTCAAACTCTCGAACCTTTGATATGCCCCGATTCGAAAGACCCCTGAAAACAAACCACCAGAGTCCAGAGTCAAAGCCAAGAGGCAAGGGTCGTTTATTGCATCGAACCCGGACCTCCGCGCACTCGTTGCTGGTGACGCTAAGAGGCCCCGAGCGAGGTTTTTACAGCACTTTTATAGACCGGCACAAACAGGTTATGGGGAAGTTAGGGATTTTTCGAGGTTACAGAGCTGTTATTGGTTGACATTTAAATTTGAACACTCAGCAGAACTTGATTGGTTCCCGCCTTTAGGTCAAACCACCACCGGGCACGCCCTGGCTGGTTCCAGGAACAGCTCAGAAGCTGGGGGGGGGGGGGGGGGGGGGTCTTTTCCTTGCAGTTGTGGGTACACCTGATAATTTTTCTTTAGTCTCTCACCTTGAGATCATGACTTAAGCCAAATTCAAGAGTTGGAGACTTAAACGAATGAGCCACCCAGGCTCCCCCACATTAAAATATTTTTAAAAGAAGAAAAGGGAAAATATAAAAATCTTGATTAAATAGTATCTGATTTTTTAGTTTTTTTTTTTAACAGCTTTATTGTGGCATTATATACATAATAAACTGCACATATTTAAAATGCAATATTTGGTAAGTTTTGACATAACATATATTCCTGAAACCATTACCACGATTGAGATAATGAACATATTCATTACTCAGCCCCTCCCCAAGTCTCTTCCTGTTCCTTTGTAATCTCTCCCCTATCTCTCCCTGTCCCTAGGTGGCTTCTGATCTGCTTTCTGTTACTATAGATTGGTTTGCTTTTTCTAGAGTCTCACACAAGTTGATTCAAACATTATGTTCCTTTTCTTGTCTGAATTCTTTCACTCAGCGTAATTATTTTGAGATTCATTAATCTTATTGCACACATTAATAATTCATTTTTATTGCTAAGTAGTATTCCATTGAATAGATACATAACTAATTGTCTCTACTCAGCTGCTGATAAACATTTGGGTTACTTCCAGGTTTTAGCTACCATACATACAGCTGCAATGGACCTTCATGAACAAGTCTTTGTGTGGACATATGCTTTCATTCATCTGGAGTAAATACCTAGGAGTGGAATGGCCAGAATGTTTGGTACTTGCACATGTAACTATTTTATTATTATTATTATTATTTGATGTTTATTTACTTTTGAGAGAGAAAGTGTGACTGTGTGCAAGCCAGAGAGGGGCAGAGAGAGGGGGGACAGATGATCTGAAGCAGGCTCTGTGCTGACAGCAGAGAGCCCGATGTGGGACTCGAATTCACAAACCGTGAGATCATGACCTGAGTCAGAGTTGGATGCTTAACTGACTGTGCCACCCAGGGACCCCATATGTACCTATTTTAGAAACTGCCAAAATGTTTTGTGAAGTGGTTGTACCATTTTACATTCCCATCAGTGGTGTATGAAAGTTATCGTTGCTCCACATTCTCCCTAAAACTGGTATGATCAGTCTTTTAAATTTTAGCCATCGTGATAGGTAAGTAGTCATATCTTATTTTGGTTTTGACTTGCATTTCCTAATGACTAATGATGCCAAATATCTGTTCCTGTGTTTATTTGCAATTCATATATCTTTGGTGAGATGGCTATTCAAATCTTTTGCCGGTCTTAAAAAACTGAGCTCTTTGTTTTCTTATTATTGTGTTTTGAGGGTTCTTTATATGTTCTTGGATATAAGTCCTTTATTAGTTATGTGATTTGAAAATATTTTCTCATAGACCGTGGCTTGTTATTTCATAGAATCTGATTCTTTGTTTCTCTTTTAAGTTTATTTATTTTATTTTTCAGAGAGTGTGAGAGGGGGACAGGAAAGGGCGGACAAGAGGGAGAATCTCAAGCAGGCTCTGCACTGTCAGCACGGGGCCTAATGCAGGGTTTGATCCCATGAACTGTGAGATCATGACCTGAGCCAAGATCAAGAGCTGGACACTCAACTGACTGAGCCACTCAGGCGCCCCTAGAAGCTGACTGTTAAGTTTACCACTTAAGTCACTACAGCACAGTCCAGGCATGTGAGACTAAGACAGTGGTGTTCCAAATTACGACCCTGAGACAGACATCATCTTGCCCTACGGTTATCTTTACTCAATGGCCTGGGTTAGTGTTACTGGCCCTAAGCTGTGTCATCTTATAAGCCTCACTTTGCCTCTGTCTCCTCCAGCCTCTGCCTGCCTCTCAGCCATTATCAACATATTGATACCTGCTCACTGAACGGCCCCTTATTTGCTAAAATAGCACTTATTAATCTTTGATCCGCATGACATACAAGAGATGGGAAGAACCTCATCTTTTTCTCAAGAGACTAAAATCTGGCTCTGTTGGGCTTGCGGAGAGGGAGAACTCAACAGTCTACTTCTTGTATTTAGGTTGGATCAAATGAAATTCCTGCCTTTTTTGGTTGGTCAAAATGTATCAACTATAGGTGTATTTGTTTGGGGTTGCTGTCTCAAAGTACTGCAAATTTGGGTGGCTTAAGTAATAGAAAGCTATTGTTTCACAGTTCTGGAGGCTAGAAGTCTAAGATCAAAGTGTCAGCAGGGCTGTTTAAGGGCCTTGAGGGACAATCTGTGCAGGCCTCTCTCCCAGCTTCCAGCAGTTTGTGGGTGATTGTTGGCCTTCCTTGGCTTTTAGCTGCACCACCCCAAACTCTGCTTTATCTTCATATGGTGTTCTCCTGAATCTGTGTCTCTGTGTCTGAATTTCCCCTTTTTATAAGGACACCAATCATACTGGATTAAGACTCACCCTAATGACCTCATTTTAATTAATTATACCTGCAGTAAGCCTATTACCAAATAAGGTCACATCCTGACATACTTGGGTTAGGGCTTCAACATACAGATTTTCTGGGAATGTAGTTCAACCCATAGCAATAGGCAGTTGCATATGGTTTAGTCTAACAAAAACTTTCAATCTACTTGTTTTTAGCTCCTGACTTCATTATGCCTTCTGGATTGGTTCCTCTAATTCCTAAACTTCTCCAGGGCACCTTGGAGCCAAATTGGCTGTGTCTCATTAGTTTCCTCATCCCTCCACCCTATAGGAACTTAGCGTTGACTTTCCTTCTCTAGGTCTGTTATGCCATTTGACATTCATCCAATGTCAAATTTATTGAAGCTGAGTTGTTGTTTTAAAATCTTTGGTCTTAGCTTAGTCAAAATCTGGGGGCAGTGTAAGGATCTGTTCAGAAGTTCTCCTGTGTTTAGAATGGGAGTTTAGTGTCAAGACAATGGAGTTTGGATTCAGAACACTTAGGTTTGGGCCATGACTCTACTATTTACTAGTCCTATGGAACTGGACAAATTGACAGCTCATGTTCCTCACCTGCACAATATGAAAACAGTGTTGCTTGGTGTCTACATGAATTGTGGAGAAAAACGGGGGGGGGGGGGTAGATAATTTTCATTAGCATAATTTGTGTATGGTAAGGCGTCATCTAACTATTAATTGTTAGGACAGAAAGAATTATTTTGCAGTTGTGGAAAACTACAAAACTGGTAATAAATATGTACTGAGAGGTTACTTTGCACAGTTACAGTTCTTAGCCTCTTTACACATTGACTCCTTTAATCATCACAACTACTGTATGAAGTAGTTACCATGTAGGTTCCATGAGAGAGAGGGGGAAACTGAGGCACAGATGGGCAACATTAATATTCTTTAGAAATACCCTGTTCTGCACAAGACCCTCCACAGAACACTCTGCCCAACTCTCTTTTTTCACACTTCCTTTGATGTCAGGGAAAGTAATTTCTCTCTTCTTCATTTATAGTTTCTTTTCACCAGGGGCTCTGAATCCCTTCCCTCTGTATCTCAGGAAAACTCCCAGTGTCCCGAATTCCCTCTCACTCCATATCATGCCAGTTTCCTGTGTTTATAGGTTTAGCTTTTTACCCATCCATAAATGTACAGGAGTCTTTTAAAAACAGGAACTGTTGTCTCTTTTACCTATCTCCATGGCCAATATTTTTATAAGAGTCAGGGACCAGTGGGATAGAATGAAAAATAGGTCAGTTGTTTCTGTGTTTATATCTAGAAATGGATTATTGCTTTGATAAATCTTTTGGCCTTTGAAGAGCCACTTGAAGGCTTCTTTGCATGTTCTCCCTGGTACTCTAGTAGCTCTGGGGGTGACAGGACCAACACAGAGAGTGTGGGAGGGGAAATAGAAAAACAAGGTGGGAATTAATCAAGGCGCCAACAGTGATGTCTCCTTTCTTACAGACATGGAGTCAAGCCAAAGCTGGTGGAGGAATAAGTTTCAAATTGGTTGAGATGTTGAATCTTAGATATCAGCGTAGACTGGAGTCAAGAGGCTGTGCCGTAGGGCAGTTGAGTGATGGCAGGTGAGAAATGAGAGAAGCCTAGACTAGTTAGAGAAGAAAAAGGAAATGGTTGATTCTGGATCTACTTAGAGGGCAGAACACATGGGATCTGTGGTTAGGTTAGGTGTGGGGTTAAGGGAAAGAGAGGAGTCAAGGATTACCCTTAGTTTGGGAGCCCGAGCAACTTGGCAATGTTGGTGTCATTTACTAACAGGGCAGGAGCAGATTTGGGGGTAAATCCTGTAGTGTGATTTTAGATGTGATGTTTGAAATATTTAGATGCGATGTTTTGCATAGGCTATGGGATATAGAAGCAACTATCTTTTTTTGGCTGGAAGGTTTCCCTCTTTGTCTAGATTTAAAAGCTTTCTCTTGGTGTGAATTTTCTGATGTATAAAAAGCTCTGTAAACCAGGTGAAATGAGTGGTGGCATGGGTTGGTTCGCAACTCTTCCCACATCCATCACACGCAGGATTTTTCTTGTACTAATTTCCTAATCAAAGATGGCAAATTATTTCATGCTGCCTGCCAAAATGAAAAAATAGTCCTCATTAACAATTTCATGTGCCATGCGTGGAATACTAATAAATCAATATGATTTACTAGACGATATTTAATAGAAGTGCATTTTCATCACTAATTCTAATAAAAAATAATACAAAGATTTGATCAATATTGATGATATCATTTTTAATTTGTTTTACTATATAAAGCTGTTCTTTTCTTTTGGGAACAAAGCAAAGTTATTTTTGACTGGATATAATTTGTAGTAGAACAAAGACGTCAAGAAAGACTAGTATTTGAAAGAATGGTCAAATAAAAATTTTATTCCTTAAAAGTTATAAAAAGTATTAGGTTATGCTTTTGGACACTACAACCTCGATTTGTAGATAATACAGCAAAAGCCTTGATGTCACTGCAGTTAATAGGTAACATCTCAGGTTAATTCAAAATTTGGTCTTTATTTGCATTTCAATTCAGCTCAAAATTAAATACATATAAAAGCTATTTTTGTCTTTATTTTTCAAAGCTTAAACTTACTTATGGCTTTCTAATAAATCCATCATTCAAAAATGGTTAATCCATACAGTTGACAGACAATTATTAAACACATACTGTGTTTCAGACTCTAGGTTAAACACTGAATACACACGAGTGATAGGAATAAATAGACAAGACTTCATGGAGATTACATGATTGTTTTGGTTTCAGATATAAAGATATGAAGCAGATCTCTATTATATAATTTGAAATGCTTACAAATTTTAATAATTTTATATATTTTAAATATTGGGATATTATTTCTTATGTTTACTTATATTTTTCTGGCCGATTGACCTATGATTTAAAATGTCTTTTTGCAGAAAATAACATACAATGAATTGATTTAAAGCACATAACACGTGAGGATTTATCTCTGTTTTACAAAATTCTACTTAGCAATTCACAATTATTTCAATCATGTATGTCTTCCCTCTTCTTTTTTGTAACTACTAAATTTGAAAATTCACCTGGACAGTGTAATTTAAAAAAAATCAAAGTTCCTGTTAGTTTCTTTTAACAGAATTGTAAGATGCCAATAAAATCATTCAAGAAGCCAATATTAAAATATTCACAATTCTCAAGCTCAAAATCAAATTATGACACTCAAACCAAATGGAAAGCCTTTGAGTTGGGTTTTAAAAGTCATTTGTAATAAAACAATAGAAGAGCACACTTGATGGAATAGAAAACTACACAGACTAAGATTTCCAAACAACATGAACATTCAGCTTTGTATCGAATCATTAGGATTATGCTTAGGTGAGGCATATAGCGTGCACTGTTGTGTGGCACAACATCAGTGTTGTCAGATGTCGTTATAGTCATAGACTTATGGTCGTCTGATTCATTATGCCATTTTGTAGTCTCCACAGAAAAACTAAGACAGCTCCAAGTTCATTATAATAAAACCCAAGTGAAAATTCAGATTAATAAAAACTCCAACATTTAAAAATTCATTTTTTAAAAAATTTAATTGAATGCCAGATGACTTCATTAAAGTAAAACATTAATTTAAAAATCTCTCCTGTGATAATATTACCAAATGAACCTTCACGTGTATTTGTGTGCATTTGTATATACAGATATAGATGTAGACACACATGCACTTACAATTCCTACTTGAATGTATATCAAGATAGATGTTGGGGCGCCTGGGTGGTGCAGTCGGTTAAGCGTCCGACTTCAGCCAGGTCACGATCTCGCTGTCTGTGAGTTCGAGCCCCGCATCGGGCTCTGGGCTGATGGCTCAGAGCCTGGAGCCTGTTTCCGATTCTGTGTCTCCCTCTCTCTCTGCCCCTCCCCCGTTCATGCTCTGTCTCTCTCTCTGTCCCAAAAATAAATAAACGTTGGAAAAAAAAAAAAAAAAGATAGATGTGCTTCCATATTCTTTTTTTTTTTTAAATCCAAGTTAGTTAACATATAGTGTACTAATGATTTCAGGAATAGAATTTAGTGATTCATCACTTACATATAACACTCCATGCTCATCCCAACAAGTGACCTCCATAATGCCCACCACCCATTTAGTCCATCCCCCCACCCAACACCCCACCAGCAACCCTCAGTTTGTTCTCTATATTTAAGAGTCTGTTATGGTTTGTCTCCCTCTGTGTTTTTATCTTAGTTTTGCTTCTCTTCCCCTACGTTCATCTTTTTTGTTTCTTAAATTCCACATATGAGACTTCCACATTCTTTATGTCCATATGTTTTCCCCCTCTCAGGATGAATTTCTGATGATGAATAAAGAATTTATTCTGGGGGAATTTTCTAATAAGCTAGAATAAACTATTTGTATGGCCTTCAAGTTGCCATAATCTGGGCTATCTTGCTTGGTTAGAGTGTACAATCAGTTCTTTAGAACTCAGAGAGTCAATCACTGATTCTTGTCTGAGGGCAAAGGCCTGACAACTTCTGTAGCTGGAGTGAAATCATGTCTCAGGAATAAGAATATCACACTTGGAGTCAGGAGCCCTCCCTTGGAGTTCTAATTCTGCTACCACCTCAATATACGAAACCAAAGCTTCCTCAGACGTTACTTTTTGAGTATATAATTAAATTATATTAATGGCCCAATTTCACTTTCTTCTCACTTGAATTATAAAAGACCTCATAATCCTAAACTAAATCCCTCCCTCGAGGGTATCTCATGCATTTGGTGACTATCAACTGGAGCTCTTCTTCCAGAAAGCCCCTCCAGATTGATCCACATTTGCATTTGGACTCCTCAAATGTATTGGAATGGAATTTTCTGCCTTTGTTATCTGTACTCTATAGCCACAATGCTTTGTGTGTTATGTGATATTCTCTGAA
Source organism: Leopardus geoffroyi (assembly GCF_018350155.1). Classification (NCBI taxonomy): domain Eukaryota; kingdom Metazoa; phylum Chordata; class Mammalia; order Carnivora; family Felidae; genus Leopardus; species Leopardus geoffroyi. The sequence goes on along the minus strand of NC_059336.1, from coordinate 99,236,305 downwards.
TCAAATGGGGTTTTCATATCAGCAGGAATCTCTCACTGCAGATGCTTACACGTAACACTATACCCTCTCTCTGGCAAAACAAAATCAAATGCAATGCCAAGCTCCATTTTCTTTTATAGTTGTGGTTGCGACCTGTATGGCTGCACCATCCGGGAGCAGAAAGACAGATCATTCATCATTAAATGGCCCCAGATAACAAAGTAAGAGACATTCTGAAGTTTCTACTGAGGTTTTCAATGAGAAGCTTCCTATGTCTGTCTAATTTTTGTCTGTGATCCCACTTTGCAACAACCTGTGGCCAGATTCTTTGTGTTAGAGTCTAGAGGCTTGACTCATACTTCAGGTAAGAGTGCCTAAACACAGTATCAGTATATTAAGGTGATCCAATGGTATGCACTTCTAGTTATTATCATCTGCTTTTAGCACTAGCTTTCCTTCACCCCCACCCTCCTCCCCTACCCAACAAAAAGACGTCTTACATTTCTCCCTTTTTTGGACCAGACAGCCACTCCTTCAAAAGTTCCATGTCTCCAACAGCACCTACAACTTAGGCCAAATTCTTTCCCTCCACTTCGGATAGATTGACTTCTTTAAGAGACATTACTCCTATCTAGTCACAACAGGATCTGTGCAGAACTCCTGGACCCCAGGAGATTTACTCAGAAATTTAGTATTCATCCACATCCAGAAAGAAACTCAGAAATTTCGAGAATAATTAGTCTTTTCTTAAAGTTTATTTATTTATTTTGAAAGAGAGAGAAAGTGTGAGTGGGGGAAAGGCAGAGAGAGAGGGAGAGAGATTGAATCCCAAGCAGGCTATGTACTGTCAGCGGAGAGCCTGATGAGGGGCTCAAACTCACAAGCGATGAGATCACGACCTGAGCCAGTCAGTTGCTTAACCGACTGAGCTACCCAGGTGCCCCAAGAATAATTAGTATCTTAAACATGCTCTGATACTATCAACTTTTGTGTGTAATGCTGCATCAGAAATTATTGAGCCTTATGAAGGCTGATTGGATCACCCAGGATTTTGTCCTGCCCCACTTTCTGACAAAACTTACCACCCACCATGAACAAAGTGAAGGTAGATAACGGCTGACTATGAAACATGGATCAGCTCTTTGATAGACTTTCATGCTGTTCCAGTACTGCTCTCACAGCTACCTCTGTAACTAGCTTAGCTCACAAGGTCCAAGAACAGCATAAATTCATCTGTGTCCACTGACAATCAAAAATCAGTAAATGAACTTGCTCCATAGTTGAGTATAAGTTGGCTTGCCAAATTATAAAAACAGAAATCCCCCTTGTTAAACGGATGCTGTTACCAATCAAAAGCTTTAAAGCCTCCTGGTAAAGGGGTAGGAAAACTTTAGAGGAAGGATAAAAATGGCAATGGAGTAGTGGCAAAGAGGCCCCAGATAATATCTGGCAAATGGGAAAAATTACTTGAAAAAGAAAAACCCAGCAGTTAATTAGAGTCATCTGCCTATACTGATTTTTGTCCCCAAAACTTTCACTCATTTCCTTTTTGCTTTCACAATAGACCAGCCCAGGAAATAGTAACATCATCTCTGTTTCTCTTCCCCCAATGACATTGAATTTAAGTGCCTTATTGACTTAGGGACCAGACTTAGGTATCCTTCAATTTAAGGGCTTAAGATTTCTCCCATATTCTGTGAACTTCTGATGTATGTAATGCAGTGGAAATTTCCCATCATATCATCCCATTCTGAAAACACCTCTCTGACCAAAATATTTTCCTTTTAAGCTTGTTTTCTCCCACCAGTCTTTTATATCTTCTGCAAAGTGAGATACCCCTCATATCTGAGCAGGAATTCTTTGTATGAGCTTACTTAAGCTCTGAGCACCTCTGCTCATCAAGGAATATTTGCATCTACATCTTCCCACACATTTTTTTTTTGCCTCAAAGCATAAATGATGTCAGACTCACTCATTCTGCCTTCTAGTGAAAATCAGTGGAAGTCTTATCAATCCCCTCCCAAATGATCTGAAACTGCTTGAAGCTGGAGTCAATCATATTTTTCTTACCCTATTCTGCCAGTTAAAAACCCAAAGTCTTGGGGCACCTGGGTGGCTCAATTAAGCATCTGACTCTTCATCTCAGCTCAGGTCTTGATCTCAGGGTTGTGAGTTCAAGCCCCATGTTGGGCTCCATCATGGGCATGGAACCTACTTAAAAAAAACAAAACACAACCATAATATGTCAAAGACACACTTTCCTATAGGATCTTCAAATAGTAGGTACTCAGGCTTGCCTGTGCTATGTATTCTGTCATAATACAACCCACAACTCAAATATTTTTGTGATGTATTTTGTTACAAATTTCTTTTTTATAATAATGGATTTCAACAGGTAATTTCTGTTGACTTTCTTCCTATTAAGGTTTCCATTTCACCTAGACCAGAATTTCCCAAGACTAAAATCCAAAATCTTAAAAGTGATTTAGATTGCATTAGGTTTCCTGGAAACCCTGTTCTCGTTCAACACATTAGTGACCTAGTGTTAGCCTTTCTCTGCCTAGAAGCCTGCAAATAAGATGCTTTCATCTTGCTTCTCTAGCACACAGGGCGGCAAAACCCTCTGATGACTAATTATAGTAAAGCCAAGCCTGCCCTGAGCTGTCTATGATTTTAGGAAATGACATCTATCTCAGCAGGATAGAAATGACTTCTATCTCAGCAGGATAGAAACACTTTTTATCCTGATTGGACACTATCCTTAGGACCCACGAGCCCTGCAGCCTCATGATGCACACCTTTGCTTTATGTGGCCAGGTATGGCGGGGAGTGGAGACAATAATGTGTTTCAGTGACAAAGGTTCTTTCACATTTAACTGAAACTGATAATCCAGAACAAACAGTAGCATCATCTTTCTCTTTGACCAAAACACAATCCATTTTAAATTGTGGGTTTTCTTTTCTCTTGGTCATAGTACTGTCACTCAACCAGTACTAACTCCGGCCTCTTTGTTTTTGATAAAAGACCCAGAATCTCATGATTATCTTCAGGTTAACCACCCATGTGATTAAATCTCATGAGGTTCTCCAAGTCACCCCACTTGAAAATTATGATCTCGTCTCTTCTTAGATGGGTCTGGTTCAAGACTCTCAGAGACATCTGAGATGAGGTTGTAGCATTTCCCTTTGTCTTCTTATATTTTGCTCAAGGGACCAAACTCTCCCCCTATTGCCCAACCTAGGGAGGTACCTCTTCTTTCCATAAATCTTTTAGCATTGTCGATTATGCACAACTGCAGAATCAGTATGGATTTTCACTTCTGCAATAAGCACAATCTTTTATATAATTCTACTGAAACTGCTATTAAAGTCTGCTGTGCAGTGGAAGCCTTTGATGAGGTTCTACATAATCTCTGGACATGCCCTTGTTTCTATCCCCACTTCTCTAATAATTTTCCCTGATACTTTCTGCTTTCATATAATAATAATGTCACTTCTACCAGTGCTGCCATGAGGGGCCAAGTTCTTCATATTGGATCCATAATCTCTCAGCAAGATGCTGCTGCTCCAGGGAAATAATATAGACTCATTGTCAGATTGTGTTGGCACCTCCCTGTCCAGGAGGCATGACCTACCCTAATGGCCACTGTTGAAGTCCCTGGAGCATGCCAGTCAGCAATTACCCTGGTGGTTGTTAGTTTCTGCATTATTTTCTTGCTTGGTCTATTAATAAAGTGAAGGAGATTTGAAAAAAAATAGCTGTAACAGAGTGAAGAGGGTTTGATTCTCCAAATAGGTAAAGTATTTAGGTATTGGGTCTATGTTAGTTTGCTTGGGCTGCTCTAACAACCACAATCTGGGTGGCTTACAAAACAGAAATTTATTTTCATGCAGTTCTAGAGGTTACAAGTCTGGAAATCTATATGTTGGCAGAGTTGGTTCCCTCTGAGGGCTGTGAGGGATGACTCTGCTCTGGCCTCTCTCCTTGGTTTGCAGATGGCTGTCTTCTCTCTGTGTCTCTTCACACTCTCTTCCCTGTATGTGTGTCTGTGTCCAAATTTCCCCTTTTCATAAGGATAGCAGTCATATTTTGGGGGGGTTTCTTTCTTTTTTTCTTTTTAAAATATAATTTATTGACAAATTGGTTTCCATACAACACCCAGTGCTCCTCCGAACAAGTGCCCTCTTCAATTCCCATCACCCACTTTCCCCTTTCTCCCACCCCCAATCAACCCTCAGTTTGTTCTCAGTATCTAAGAGTCTCTTATGGTTTGCCTCCCTCCCTCTCTGTAACTTCCCCCCCCCCCATTCCTCTCTCCTATGGTCTTCTGTTAAGTTTCTCAAGATCCACATATGAGTAAAAATATATGATATCTGTTTCTCTCTGACTGACTTATTTTACTTAGCATAATACCTTCTAGTTCCATCTACGTTGCTGTAAATGGCCAGATTTCATTCTTTCTCATTGCCAAGTAGTATTCCATTGTATGTATAAACCACATCTTCTTTATCCATTTGGCAGTTGATGAACATTTAGGCTCTTTCCATAATTTGGCTATTGTTGAAAGTACTGCTATAAACATTGGGATACATGAACCCCTATGCATCAGCACTCCTGTATCCCTTGGGTAAATTTTTAGAAGTGCTATTGCTGGGTCATAGGGTAGTTCTATTTTTATTTTTATTTTTATTTTTATTTTTATTTTTATTTTTATTTTTTTGAGGAAGCTCTTTGTTTGAGGAAACTTTTGAGGAAGCCACTCTGTTTTCCAGAGTGGCCGCACCAGTTTGCATTCCCACCAACAGTACAAAAGGGTTCCCATTTCTCCACATCCTCACCAGCATCTATAGTCTCCTGATTTGTTCATTTTAGCCACTCTGACCAGCGTGAGGTGGTGACAGCAGTCATACTGAGTTAGGGCCCATCCTAATGACCTAACTTTAATTTGATTATCTCTGTAATTTCCAAATAAGGTTCTGGGGTTTAGAACTTTAACATGTAAGTTTTTTGTGGGGAGGGATACAGTTCAACCCACAATGGGCTCTGTCTCCAAGTGCCACACAGTTCACACTATAGACAATCATAAATATATGTACACCTTTGAACCCTAATCATGGACAGGAATAAAGCGTTTTTCCCCCATGGGAGTTTTATTAACACTGAAAAAATTTAGTAAATATAACTTATATGGCCTGGCTTGACCCTCCCACAATGAAGCCCATGCATTGGACATATCCAAGTGTTACTTCCAGTTACTGGAAAAAGATGAATAATACACTCTGTAACCTTGAGAATTTACAGAAACAACAAAGAAGGTCATGACTAAGTGTCAGTACAAGTAGCATAACTACTAAAGGAGATAGCCTCTCAGGAAAGGATAAATATGCATTTGGAAAAACATGTTGAAAGAGGCGTGTTTGAGCTTTGGAAGACAGATTAAGATGTAAACAGTTGTGGAAGGAGTTGATGGTAGAGAGAATTTCAGACAAAAAACTTATTTACACACTCTTTTAAGAGTTTCTGGGGACTAGATCATAAGGAGACTTGTGTGGATACAGTAAGCTTTTCCTTTAGTGTTTGGGAGGAGTGTGGTATGTGGGATGGGATGGGATTGTGAAGGCTCCACTATTTATCCTAGAGATTACTGAACACAACTGAATGTTTTTGAGGAAAGGATGACTTGAGCCTATAACCATCAAGTATGTTTGCAAAGTTATAATGATGTCAACACAGAATGTTGATAGAATGAAAACTATGAAGATCTCTAGTGGGCAGGTGGGGAAGTGTGTGTGTGTGTGTGTGTGTGTGTGTGTGTGTGTGTGTAGATAGAGAGGCAATGGTGTGAAAGAGAGCCAATATAGGAAATCAATGGATAGTGATGAGAAGGAAGCCTCCAAAATTCCTAATGTGATTATATTACTTAGTAAAATGGAGGAAAATAATCAAAATATTCAATGGAGTATTTTGCCCTGAAAGTTATTGCCTATAAGGAGCAGGAAATGGTGGGGGTGGGGTGGGGGTTGGGAGGGAGAGGTCAGTCAAGGGGCTCTTTTTGTAAAATGAAACAAATTCACAGAACTACTTGACTCTCTAAACTGTTTCCATAAGGAACTTTGATAAAATTAAAGATTAAATTCATAAAAGAGTGGTAATAAAAATAGTGAGTTGTTTTCATCTATCAGATTGGAAAAGTTTTAAAATATTGACAGTTTTTCTAAAGGGCTGTTTGATAATGCATATTAAAAATGTAAGTTATATAATTTTATTTTTTTGCTCTGAACCCCCGGTTCTGGACATTGACCCTAAAGAGTAAAGTATAACTATGTTTAAAGGCATGATCAATACCTTTCTACGATAAGCATGTATGCCGGCTGCCATTTATGATGAGCCTTTTCATATGCTTGGCACTAATGGACAGCATCTGATTGAATTCCGATGGCAGCACAATTGCCTAGATATTGTAGATTCCTCTTTGTATACCAGGAAATAGGTCTCTTGTTTTTTCTCTCCTTCTTCTCTACTATTTCCCCTCTTTTCCTTCTTCCCTGCTCACTTACTCTTCTCTCCCCTCTTCCACCACTTTCTTTTCCTATATGCTAGGAGCACCAGAATAGGACCTCCCATCTAGCATGGAGTCTCTCATTTACTTAACATATGTGATTAGATTCAATTCAAGGAATGGAAGAGGAGAGGAAAGCTCCCTTTTGCCCATAGAATATGTTCTATAATATAGCTTTTTTTTTTAAAAAAAAAGTAAATACTGTATTTTGTCCCTGTTTTTCTCAATTGATGAGAATTTGAGTAAAGGATAGTGGGTGATCAGCCAGACCCAAACCTCCAAACATCCATATTGGATAAAGTCTTAGTAATTAATAAGACTATGAACTAAAAGAAAGTTGGATACAGTAAGAAAACATGCCAGATTTGGAAAGATCGATGTGAACCCATAACTTTATAAGGAAATAGATATTCTAGCTAAAAAAGTAGCCCATGGCAATAATAACTTCAACAGTAGCCATTTTGCTATTGCTACTCTCATGTGTCTAGGGTCAGATTTTCATCTGTTTTGTTTTTATCCACTAAAAGAACTACATTTTCTTTTTTTTAATGTTTTTATTTATTTTTGAGAGAGAGAGAGAGAGAGAGAGAGAGAGAGAGAACAAGTGGGAGAGGGGCAGAGAGAGAGAGGGAGACACAGGATACGAAGCAGGTTCCAGGCTCTGAGCTGACTCTGAGATGTCAGCACAGAGCCCGATGCAGGGCTTGAACTCACGGCCTGCAAGATCATGACCTGAGCCAAAGTCGGATGCTCAACCAACTGAGCCACCCAGGTTCCCCTAGATTTTCTTTAAAAGTAGATGATTTCCATGTCTTCGCAGGAAAATTCAGATGGGTCTAGAACATCTTGCTGTTGCTAGAATGTAAGGATGCTTTTAAGGTGTCAACCCACTAGTCAAAGCATATCAGGAACATATTTAAACTTATTTAGCTTGCTAAGCAAGGAAGAACACACTCCAGGGGAACCATTTGTGTCTGGGTAGAAGGGATTTGGGAAAGGTTTATTATTAGATTTGTGCTTATGCTGAATGATTTTTATGAGAGATTGGGGAAGCAGGGACCATCTCTAGATTGGATGGTGTCAAGAATCTAGGAGCAGTTCTCAGTAATCTTTGTTTAGAAGGTAGGAGGAATGAAGCCATGTTGGTGATCTCATTGGTAAGGAAGCAAAAATTACTCAGAGATCTTTTCCTTCCAACCATATTATGGCTTTAATTATGTCAGAAATTGTTTATCATAGCTTATGGTCAACAGGGATGATTTTCACTTTCTTAAAAATATTCAAGGCAGTGCTAAAAGAATAAAGGAACCAACTTAAAGGGTTTCCTATTGGCCAAGTTGAGACAATATGAGCATCAGATAGAGAATGATAATTACAATCATTAAGGCTATGAGGTCATTAAGATACTCAAAATTACAGGTTAATAAAAGTATATAAAACATAGCTATGATGAAAAAGGTAAATACAATAGAATATATTTAATTTTTATTGATTACATGTTTCCAATTAATACCCATAGACAGAAGTTTAGTACCTAAATGTTAAGAAATGTCATCCATCCAAACATTAAATAACACATCATTTCTGGAAAGCAATACATTTCAAAAGTTTGAAACCTATATGAAAGGCAGACACTTAAAAATCTCATGATGTCTCAAGTAAACCTTTATTATAAAAAGGGACTCTGCCTAATACCCTAACGCTTGAGTTGAAATGACAGCAGTCAACACGGTCGGGACCCTTAGCCAACCAAGATCAGTGGCAAAATTCCATAACCTGCCATTTTAGCTGATCTGAGATGGGATTCTTTTTCTTCTGTGACTGGTAAAATTACTTCGGCTCTGAGAAACTTTGGCAAAACATAAAAACAAAAATCTTAGGGAGGAAGCAGCATAAGACTATATGATGAAATTAAAATTCATCATGATTTGAGCACATTTGTTATGGTTTAAAGTAAAAGCATAATAAAAGCATTACTTTATTTTTTGTAATTTAATTTTTCAGAAAAATATGAAATATTATAATCATAATTTAAACCAAACTATTTAGAATATTTTATTAAATAAGTTCGTAACCAATTAATAAGTTTGGGGACATTTAATGTGTTAAATTCCAAATTCAGACATTAGTTATAAAGATACCATGTGAAAACTTAGAATAGTGGCTGCTTACTCCTTAAAAAGAATGTTAACTTTAGGGCGCCTGGGTGGCTGAGTCAGTTAAGTGTCTGACTCTTGGTTTCAGCTCCAGTCGTGGTCTCACAGTTTATGAGTTTGAGCCCCCCATTAGGCTCTGTGCTGACAGCCTGGAGCCTGCTTGGGATTCTCTGTCTCCCTCTCTAGGCCCCTTCCCCACTTGCTATCTCTCTGTCTCTCAAAATAAATAAATACGCATTTAAAAAGAAGAATGTTACCTTTTTTTTACTGAAGTATAATTGACATAATGTTACATTCATTTCAAGTGTGCAACATAGTGATTCCACAAGTCTATATGTTATGCTATGCTTACCACAAGTGCAGCTACCACCTGTAGAACAATAAGCCTTTAATGAAATAATACAATGAACAAATTAGGCATTATGAAATAGTAATGAATATTCTTCTTTATGTACAGAATTTTTTCAGACATCAGAGAATCTACCAACAGAGCAGGGGTTAGGATATAATAGAACTGAAAAGCAAGGTGTTGAAGAACCATTCATTCGTTATCTTTTAAGATGTTTCCAGAATGAAGGTTCTTCTTTGAGAGCAGTGTTTCATCTACATCCCCTGTAGATGAATCCCCTTGTGATTCCATGGTCTTGGCCATAAATAATTAGGTTAGAGGAGATGATGTTTGTTTTTCTTGGCCTTTTCCTACTGGTCACAAAATGGTCGTCTCCGGATCAGGCAAGTGACCAGGAAGATTGTGCTCAGAGCTGTCCATAGAAGGGTGCAAGTTTAGGTTAACTCAGTCAGTCAGGATTACCCCCTGATATGGCTATCTTTATATGGAAATCATACCTTTCAATGCCTGAAAGTCGCCAATCCCAACATCAGTTCCCAGGGGACATCCCATTTGCCAACTAATGAATAAATCTGCCACTGATGTCTCTTTGGCTAGGAATATAAAGGAGGTTGGGAAAGCAAGAACTTATGTGTGTTATTGCCTCTTGGAAAAAACTTGGACCATTTAATAAGGAAGACAAAAATGGATATTGGGTGACCAGTAGCTGTGTCTGGAGAGACACAATTGTACAAATAAGGTATAATCTTCCAATTGGGAAAAAGAAAAGAAAACTGGTGCACAGAGGGAAAAATCCCTGGAGATACTTACTCTGTTGTGCACCAGGCAAATAGAGCATTTGGACACAGAAAGATGCAATGTTTTGTGATCTTCGGTTGGCCTGTGGCAGATATAGTTATCAATTGTGCACCCTCAGAGCCCTTGACTTTATCTGCCTCTGCAAGTTCCCTCCCTTTTGTCTCTCACACTTCGTCTGTCTCAGAGGAAGCAAAGACCTGGTGTCTATTGAAGCATCCTTGCGCCTGCCCTGTGGACCACATCCATTTCGTCTCTACTGAATCCTTGTCTTTCTGTGTGCCTCCAACTCTGATTCTCCATCTCTCCTATCCTCCCTCAGTCAGACATTTGTACACTCCCCTTTGTAAAATATGAGACCTCAGTCCTGACATTAATCTACCTACATATTTTCCCCCATTATACCATACTAAAGATTTCAATTTTGTGGTTCACATATACAGTTTTCTTTTCCTTTCCTGCCCTTGATATTTGGAGTTTGCCATTTTGCTACTTTATTAAATCTACTCCTTAGAGGACACCCTAGATTTCTTCCTATCCAAATATAAACGGATCAAAAAAACTTTTTTTTTTTAATTATCAACAACCAACTTCCTTTTGTAACAGATAGTCTTGACCTTGTGTTCTTCCTGAAGGCCTTTCCTTTTGGGTTTTCCTTTTTCTTTCATAATTGCTTTCTTAGTAGCTTTTCTCCCTTCTGCAACCTGCAAATATTCTGAGGACTGTTTTTTTTTTCTTTCCACTCTTCCTTCTGCCTTGAGAGAAAAAGCACAGGAGTATTTCCCTGAGTCTTTATTCTTTGTGTTAAGTTACTGATCCTCATGCATGTCCAGCTCTCTGGTCTCTCCTCTGTTCTAGTTCCACATTCTGAGTTGCTCTGGGAGTTTTCTGCTTCAAAGCCCCACCACCACTTAAAGCTGACTTCATCTTCTGCAAAACCACTTCCCCTTCCCATTGCCTCCATCTCCAACAGGGTGCACAATGTTTTCCAGAATGAACTTGGGAATCAGACAAATGGGAATCCAGTTCTGATATTGACCTGTTGAGGGACTTTGGGCATATTATGTAAGCTCTGTATGTCTCTTTTCTTTTCTTTTTTTAAAGGATACTTTTCTTTTTTCTTTTTATTTAATTTATTTTTTAAATTTACATCCAAGTTAGTTAGTATATAGTGCAACAATGATTTCAGGAGTAGATTCCTTAATGCCCCTTACCCATTTAGACCATCCCCCTCCCACAATTCCTCCAGTAACCCTCTGTTTGTTCTCCATATTTATGAGTCTCTTCTGTTTTGTCCCCCTCCGTTTTTATATTATTTTTGCTTCCCTTCCCTTGTTTATCTGTTTTGTGTCTTAAATTCCTCACATGAGTGAAGTCATGTATTTGTCTTTCTCTGACTAATTTTGCTTAGCATAATACCCTCTAGTTCCATCCACGTAGTTGCAAATGGCAAGATTTCATTCTTTTTGATTGCCAAGTAATACTCCATTGTGTATGTGTGTATATATATATATATATACACACATATATATATATACCACATCTTCTTTATCCATTCATCCATCAATGTGTATGTCTCTTTTCTTATCTGTAAAATGACACCACCTACCTTGGAGGGCCTCCTGTGTAGTTGTTACCTGCTTTACAAATATTTAGTTCTCTCTCCCAGGTAAATGGGAAGGCTTTACTACCCTGCCCACTAAACTCAGGTTGGCCGTATGACTTGCTATGGCCTAAAATGGGAGTAGAAGTGATAACTGTCAATGCTCACAGAACCTTCAAAAGCCATGATCCCTTTCCCTCTACTACAACAACCGGCAATGTTCCCATGGTAACTTCTCTGTCATTCTGGTGTCAGACATGGGGCAGGGCTCCAGCAATCTTTGATAGATGTGTAATGTTAGTGACAGATAAGACTTTGTTGTTTAAAGCCATTGAAATTTAGGGTTGTTTTGGTACTGTAGCATAACAGAGCTTATACTGACTGTTACATCCTTGCACTAAGAACAAGGCAGCTGCAGCTTATAGCTGAGTGGAGAAGACAAACGTTGGAAAGTAATTATACAAGGCTTTTCTGACTGTAATAGCTCTTGCTTTGTGTTTTCCTCACAATTCAGCTTTTAATACTGTCAAATTGCTATTAGTTCTCTGACATAAAGCTTCCCTTTGCCTAACATAAGTCTTCTTAGTTGCCATGAAAAATCTTTGTTTTACTTAAGAGGCTGTCAAATGTAAGCATGCATCAAAATCACCTAAGGACTTGTTAAACCACAAACTGCTGGGTTCCATAACCAGAGATTCTGATTCAGTAGGTCTTGGGTGGGGCCAAGAATTTTCTTTTTCTACGAGCTCCTAGATGATGCTCAGGCTACTGTTCCAGGGACCACACTTTGAAAACCACTATTTACTGGTTATTGAGGAAGTGGAGCAGTCTCATCTTTTTCAGTCTTAATATACTCACTAGTTAATGTTAGGTCTGACTCTAGTCTTCATGGGAAGTGTTTATGTAATACCAGGAAGGGATAGAATATTGGGGGCCACTTGGGAAGAAAAAGCACAGAGTCAGGAGTGGTGACATTTAGATACCCTGGGGGCTTTGTGATGACAGCAGGGAAAGGCAAGCAAAGCCCCCAAGGTGGACTCTGAGTCCAGGGAGCCGTTCAATACTGATTTTATTGATTAGTGAGGGGACCACATTGACCCTAAGAGCTGATCTCAGCAGAAAAAAATGGGACTCAATCCTTCCCAGAGCATCAACCTCCTACATCTAGTTGAGTCACGTTGTTTTCTCTTCTCTTCTCTTCTTTTCTTTCTTTCTTTTTTTTTTTTTTTCTGGATCATGTTGAGTTAGCCATAAGATACAGGTCTGTTGATTTTCTTATGACAAAACAGCAGATATTGGGATGATTTCATTTAAAGCACAGACAAAAATCAACTATATCTTATATGTCCAAATGTTTCCTTGCCATTCCTGTAGGAACACTAAACACTGATGCTCGTTAACTAATAGCTTATTTTCCTTCTAAAGTTTGTGGCCCTTTGAGCAATAAAGACAACTAGCTTTTGCTACATCCCAGATACCAGTTAAACCTTTTTATTACTCATGGGATGCCTGGGTGTCTCAGTCAGTTAAGCGTCTGACTCTTGGTTTAGTCTCAGGTCATGATCTCATGGTTTCGTGAGTTCGAGCCCCTCATAGAGCTCTGTTTAGAGCCTGCTTGGGATCTTCTCTCTTCTCCCTCTTTCTCTGCCCGTCTCCTGCTCATGCTATCTCTGTCTCTAAATAAATAAATAAATAAACCTAAAAGGAATTTTAAAAACTTTTTATTACTATCTTATTAAATCCTAACTTCAACACTTTGATGTAAGTATTATTATTCTCATTTTTTTTTTTTTTAATAGTGAAGGAAATCCTTGGAGGTTCTTAGCACATGGCAGCTCTGAGGCTCAAACTCTGGCTGTCTGATTCCAGGCTGTTAATCATGTGAATAACAGGCAACAAACCCAGGTCAGGCGTACAATTAAACTTTAAATCCTCTCCTTCCTTCTAGGCATTTTCAAATACCCCCTTTTGTGTCAAAAGCCCCAGAACAGGGTCATTAGGTGACAGAATGAGCTGCGGCAGGGGGCACTATAAGAATAACCCTAGGTAGATTTGTCTCTAAAATTAACTTGTTTTTGACTCTAAAACAAAATGGGGAAATTTCATCTTTTGGGTGACATTCCCAGGCTCATGCTCTTACTTTAACTCTTTTCTGATGTTTTTAATTAAGGCCAGAACCCTCCCATATTTGCTCAATTACTCAGTAAGATATTTTAGCCAAATTATTAGGCCAATACCCTCAGTCTGTGATGGTGTAAGATGATGATTTAGGGAACATTTCCACCCCTCCTCAATGAGGATACCCTTCTTCAAACAATATCTTGTATGGTACCCAGTAGATGGAAGGCATAATAGTGGAGCTACTGAAACTGGGCCCCTCCTTCGCTAACCCTTCCCTCCACTAGGTTGCTCTGAGGACACGGGAGCCCACCTTATCCCGATAGCTAGCCCTCTCAGAGTGCCGACCTCCAGCCCCTCTTACACCGGAGCCACGGACTACACATTAACTGAACATTCAACCAGGCTTCCTGCTCTCAGCACCACCTTTACCTCCTCTTTCACATCCACTGGGTGCTACCAGGTCCTGAGCGTTTTGGAGTCCTGTACAAATGAATTTGCTTCTTACTTTCCCGTGGTTTTAGCATTTTGGCCTGCTAAGTTAGTTACACATGCTGCTCTGCTTCTCAGCTTTTATGTGTATGTATGTACGAATGTATGTATTCTTTCTATTTGGTTGCTCTTCCCATTATTTTGGGGAGTTAAGCTTTTAAAAACCCATCTCTGGTCATATCAGGAGAGTTTTAAAGGGGCAGAGGGGTCTCTTCAAGCGGAAGCCATCATTAACTCTAAAAAATCTTTCTTCCCACCCTGCTCTTCCCTGTTCCTGGGACACTTTTTGGGAATGTGTTGGTGGTTCATAGTCTATTCTATGGATATCAACTTTCAATTCACATTTTAAACATCTATTTTATGCACTACTATGTTCTCAATCAGTTTCTTAATATTTGCTTCTCATTCACTGAATTATTCTTTCCTATTGAGATTATTTTACTTTTGTGATTAGAGTTTAATTTTCAGTATTTTGAATCCAATTTTTAAAAAATCTTCATCTGTTCTTGATTCATAATTGCCTGTTTTTGCTGCATAATTTTTTGGGGCTTATATTGATATTAGCCATTACTATATCTCATTGAGAATTTAGACCATACTATTTTTTTTATTATTATTTAAAAACATTTTAATTTCAGTATACTTTACCTACAGTGTTATATTAATTTCAAGTATATGATATAGTGATTTAACAATTCCACACATTACTCAGTGCTCAACATGGTAAGTGAACTTTTTGATCTCTTTTATCCATTTCACCCATTTCCCCACCTACTTCCCTCCCTTATAACCATCAGTTTGCTCTCTATTATTAAGAGTCTGTTTTTTTTGTTTGTCTCTCTCTCCTTTTAAAATTTATTTTGTTTCTTAAATTCCACATATGAGTGAAATCATACAGTATTTGTTTTTCTCTCACTTATTTTACTTAGCATTATACCCTCTAGCTCCATCCATGTTGTTGCAAATGGCAAGATTTCATTCTTTTTTATGGCTGAGGAATATTCCATTGTGTGTATGTTTGTATATCTCACATCTTCTTTATCCATTCATCCATTGCTGGATACTTGGTCTGCTTCCATAGTTTGACTACTGTAAATAATGTCTCAATAAGCATAGGGGTGTATGTCTTTTTTGAATTAGTGTTTTCTTTGGGTAAATACCCAGCAGTGGAGTTACTAGATCATATGGTGATTCTATTTTTAACTTTTGAGGAACCACCATACTGTTTTCCACAGTGGCTGCACCTGTTTGCATCCCCACCAATAGTGCACAAGCATTCCTTTTTTACCACATCCTCATCAAAACTTGTTTCTTGTGTTGTTGATTTTAGCCATTCTCATAGGTGTGACATGATATTTAATTGTGGTTTTGATTTGCATTTCCTTGATGATGAGTGATGTTGAGCATTTTTTCATTTGTCAGTTGGCCATTTGTATGTCTTCTTTGGAGAAATGTCTGTTCATGCCTTCTTCCCATTTTTCAATTGGATTATTTGTTTTTTTGATTTTGAGTTTTATAACTTCTTTATATATTTTGGGTACTAACTCCTTATCACATATGTCATTTGCAAATATCTTCTCCCATTCAGTAGGTTGTATTTAAGTTTTGTTGATTGTTTCCTTTGCTGTACAGAAGCTTTTTATTTTGATGTAGTCCCAATAATTTATTTTTGCTTTTGTTTCCCTTGCTGCAGGAGACATATCTAGAAAAATGTTGCTGTGGCCTATGTCAGAGATTACTGCCTATGCTCTCTTCTAGGATTTTTATGGTTTCAGGTCTCACATGTAGGTCCTTAATCCATTTTGAGTTTATTTTTGTGTATGTGGAAGAAAGTGGTCCAGTTTCCTTCTTTTACATGTAGCTATCCAGTCTTTCCAGCACCATTTGTTGCAGAGACTGTCTTTTTCTCACTGCATATTCTTGTCTCCTTTGTCAAAGATTAATTGACCATATCATCATAAATTTGTTTCTGGGCTCTCTATTCTGTTCTATTGAACAATGTGTCTGTTTTTATGCCAGTACCATACTGTTTTGATGACTACAACTTTTTAATATATCTTGAAATCTTGGATTATAATATCTCTAGTTTTGTTCCTTTTAATATTTATTTGGTTATTCAGGTTTGTGTGTGTGTGTGTGTGTGTGTGTGTGTGTGTGGTTCCATACAAATTTTAGGCTTGTTTGTTCCAATTCTGTGAAAAATGTTGTTCGTATTTTGGTAGAATTGCATTAAATCTGTGGATTGCTTTGGGTAATATGGACATCTTAACAATTTTGTTTTTCCAATCCATGAGCTAGACCATACTATTTTAAAGTAATTTTTTTTTTTTTTAACAGAGGATTGGATTATTATTTAGAATCCTGTAAAAGGGAGAAGCACCTGGGTGGCTCAGTTAGGGTGTCCAACTCTTGATTTTGGTTCAGGCCTTGATTTCACCTATTGTGAGTTTGAGCCCCACATATTTGGGTTCTGTGCTGACAGTGCAGAGCCTGCTTGGGATTCTCTCTCTCCCTCTCTCTCTTTGCCCCTCCCCCACTCATGTTCTCTCACTCTCTCTCTCTCTCTCTCTCAACATAAATAAATAAAAGTAAAAATAATCCTGTAAAATGGAAATCTCTCATTTGTTCAATTTGTTGGCTTCCCCCCCCCCCCAGTTTTATAGAGATATACCTTGACATATAACACTGTGTATTATGGTGTACAACATGTTGATTCGATACACTTACATACTGCAAAATGATTACAACCATAGCATTAGCTAACACCTCCATCACATCATATAATTACCTTTTTTTGTGTGGTGAGAGCATTTAAGATCTACTTTCATAGCAACTTTCAAGTACATAATACAGTATTATTAACTATAATCACCATGAGGTATATTAGATCCCCAGAACTTCTTCATCTTAAAACTGAGAATACCCTTTGATTTACCTTTCCCCGTTTCCCCCACCCCCTAGGCCCTGGTACTAATCACTCTACTCTCTGTTTCTATGAGTTTGGCTTTTTTATTCTACATATAAGTGAATATAGTATTTGTCTTTCTCTGATTTATTTCACCTAGCATGATACCCTCAATGTCCATCTGTGTTGTCTTAAGTGGCAGGATTTCATTCTTTCTCATGGACAAATAATATTCTGTTAAATATATATATTCTATTATGTATATATATATATATATATATATATATGTAACATTTTTATCCATTTATCCATTGATGGACATTTAGGTTGTTTTCATATCTTGGCTATTGTGAATAATGCTGCAATGAGTGCAGATATCTCTTCAAGAACCTATTTTTACTGCCTTTGAATATATATTTAGAAATGGAACAGCTGGATGATGTGGTAGTTCTATTTTTAATTTTTTGAGGAACCTCCATACTGTTTTCCACAGTGGCTGCACCAGTTTGCATTCTCACCCACAGTGCACAAGTGTTCCTTTTTCTCCACATCCTCACCAACATCTGTTATGTCCTGTCTTTTTGATGTGGCTATCTTTTCTGACATTAGTTTTACTGACTTGTTTTGGAATTTTAGTATCTGTGAGCTGAGGATGGGGGGCAGTGTTTATGTGTCTCATCTTATTCTCATTGTGCTTGCACGTACACTTTCCTCTACTCCCCTCAGAGGACCCACAGGTCAGAACCAGAGTTATACTGATGACTTAGAGCTCTCCTTCTCCAGAGGTGTTGTAGGTTGGATTCCTAAGATCACAGGCAGCTTCCTATGCTTCCTCTTGCCTTCCTTCTAGGTGACAGGGCAGATGTCAACCCCAGTGCCTGTTTTACTGCAGGAGCATGGCTTTAGTCTCCCAGCATCCTCAGGGACTGTTATCTTGCCCAAGCTCAATAGACCTAGAGCAGCAGCTGTTTTTGTATTGGGTTGTAAGGTTTCTGTGTGTTTTAATCTCACCTTCTCAGTAGTGTAAACCTTGTTCTATTTATATTTTTTGAGTGAGGTTAAGACTTGATCATTGTTTTGGGGGTAGATGAAGGTTCTGTGTGATTCGTAGTACCACCTTGCTCCCAAATCACGTCCTTTGATTCTGTGGTGTAACAATGTACAAGACACACCTCCTTTTTGCTAATCTCTACATTTTTTATAGCATAACTTTCACAAATTACTGAATTATTAGGCTAACAGAGCTCAGGTCTCTATACCATAGATCCCTTCTCAAAGCTTTCTGCAATAAAGTTTCAAGTAGATAGGGAGTTAAGGGGATAATGAAACTGTTCTTCCACAAACTAAGTGTTTTTCAGGTCAGCACAATTAGTTAACATTGATTTTATTTCTGAACTTATACAACTTGAAACCTTTAAAGGTCTTGGACTTTAGCTGTTGTCTTGAAGGCTTAGCTCCAGACTTTTACCTCCTTCATGATGCCTTTTCTCACTTCTTGGACCCATCTCCTCCTATGCTTTCCCCTACTGCTGCGTACAGATGCAATCAGAGTTTGTACCATATAGTGTCTCACTTAATTATGCACATTTTGGGGGTTGAGCTGTAATTGTTCTATGTGTATTTCACTCTTACCTCTTCAATAGTGTAAGTCCTGCAAGGGCAGACTGTGTCTTGTTACTTCCATGAACACATTGTGATGGTTTATGTAACAATAAGTGGGTATTGAGCAAGGACTTATTTTCTTGGAAATGAATGGAATGGCTTCAGCCAGCAATGCTACCCTGGGTGTGCTGATTTGGATACGTGTCTCAAGAAATACCTCTAGGACCAGAATGCATCTCATAGTGTGATCTATTTCATGTATCCAGTGCCATGTGGTGTTATTTTATCAGAGAATCATAGGATTGGAAAGGACATCCAATCCAGTGGTTCTCAAATGTTTTTTTAGTCAGGGAGCACTGCCTTAAAAAACCCTACTATAAAATGGATAAAAGAGGTGGTGGTAAAGCTGTTCTTTTTACATGGGATCCTGGGGAAAGATATAGACACATTTTGCCTCCAGGCCCTTACCACTCTCTCCTCCACCTCTTGGGATGTGACCCAATGTGTACCTGGAGAACCCAGAATCCGCAAAGCATATTTAAAAACCTTGATCTACTCCATATCCCTTATTTGTACAAACAGACCTATGGAGGAAAAATTTCTTGTTTAGTCTCATGGCTGGTAGCTGAGTCAGATATAGGACTGGCTCTTCATCTGATTTCCTTCTTACTGCCCTTCCACTCAACCAGAGTCTCCTAACAGAGGTAGAAAAAAACAAAAATTTAAGTTGAACTGTTAGTCAAAATTTTATGGAGTGCTCTCTTCTTTTTATGCCATACCTCCATATACCTCCTCCTCTGGTGAACCCTAGTAGCAAAGCCTGCTCAAGCCACTGTTAAACCCAGTAGCTTAGTCCTTAGGGACAGATGACCTCCTGTAGACACCTGCTTTATTCAGGCTTCCAGAAATTGTGTCACTGAATGCCTATCAAAGCTTAGCGATTTAACTTAGCCCAGTTCTTCCTCCCAGTCTCTGACTTACCCACAACATCCCAGTCCAGGAAGTTTTTGCTAAGAGTATAACTGAGCAGGGGATAGTGGGCATTGGTGGGGCAGGGTGGGGGTGGGGTGGGGTGGGGGAAGTCGTGTCTGAGGGTCTCAGGTATGGGTGAGAAGGTTTAGAAACATGTTAGGTTTTATGGTTTCCTAGGTTAAAAAAAAGATTCTATGAACTTCTCTACCAAATTTTTGAAGTTGAATATACAAATAGTTCATCCAAAAATCAGACCAAGATTCTAGGCAGATTCATGATTTAAAAAATATATTCATAGAAAAGTCAATAATTAGATTTCTTAAAAGAAGTTAACAATCTTCAGGATATGGAAGAAAATTATGGTAGACAATAGCTATTAAGCTTTCAGATACCTTCAGCTAAATTAATGAGCATATTTAGACAGCATTACAGTCTGAAAGGCACAGTTAAGGATGTCATCTCATTGAACATTTACACCACCACCAAGAAGAAGGTCTTTAGAGAACTATTTTATAGATGAGTAAATTGAGATAAATAATAGCTTGCCCAAAGTCACATAATTCAGAGTGGTGAAAATAGGCCCCTCATCCAGATGCTTCTATCTCTGGATTTCATATTCTTTTGTGCCCTTTAAAAGGCAGACTGCTGGACAGGACAGACCATTGATCTGAGCCAGTTCGGTAGTTTTTATGTACAGTGATGCCTCATTAATCTCATATTACTGGGGAATGAGCTGTTCTACATAAGTGAATATTTCATGTAATTGAAGCATTAAGCACTAAAGTTTAACATAAAACTTAGCCATTTTGAAGGGAATCTTTCTGGTTTGTATTAGATATTTTTGTTCTGTAGGTCACTTCCTGTGCCAGCCCCATCTTCTCTGTCCCCGGTGTTGTTTGTCTTTTGCAGAGCCAACCCTGCCCAGGCCTGGGGCCAATGAAACCATGCGCCTGGGTGTGCATGGATAGTCCCTACCTCTGTGGAAATGGGAACCTGAATTTGGGCTTCCATTTGCTTATTGAAATGTGGACAGATTTAAGCCTGAGGGCCTTCATGATCACTGAGCTGTCACTACACAGTCTCACACCATCATGTGCCTGGACAGCAGATGTTATTGAGGGTTTTTTGTAGGCATCTGCTGCTCAGTTATCTATTTGAGACTATGGAGGCTGAAGTACAGGCTGATTATTGTGTAGCAGAACTGGAGGCCCAACCCATACTCTCCACTGCCATTTTACCCAAGATAGAGCCATGCTTCAATATTCTCAATAGTTTTGAGTCTCTTAATTAAAGACTTGTGCCTCCACCTTATGTCAAGAAGCACACACCCCAGAGTATCTTCACTGTGTCTCACCTTGCCTCATTGGACATGACCCCTTGGACTTTGGTGGTGGCTCAGGTCATCTTGGGTTTGTAGGTCTGGTCAGTTTTCCATCCTCACACTATGGTCATTCTACTCTTTAGGTGAAAACTTCAAGCAAAACCACTGGCTTGGATCAGGCTATTTATGACAATCTGATTTTATTCTTAAAGTCACTTAAAATTTTTACCAAGATAATTTCTTTTTTCTTTTTTTACCAAAATCACACGGAGTTAGAAGGTTTTTAAAGGAAAACCAACAGGGGAACCTAGGTGGCTCAGTTGATTAAGCGTCCGACTCTTGTTTTCAGATCAGTTCATGATCTCACGGTTTGTGGGTTCAAGCCCTGCAGAGCCTGCTTGGAATTCTCTCTCTCTGCCCCTCCCAGCTCACTCACTCTCTCTCAAAAATAAATAAACAAACAAACAAACAAAAAAGGAAAAACAGCAAACCAACCAACCCAGAAATCCCCTGCTCTACTCCTCCCTAAACTCATGCTAGTCCTTGACTTATCAAATTTTATCATTTTACACTTTTTACTGGTTTTTTATTATGAAGATGAGGGCTTTGCATCCTTATATGACCCAAAATCCTTGCTTTCCCTCATATTTTTAAAATAATTTGATAATTATATCAAAGTTTTAGTTAAAGCAATGGTCAATGTTTGCCTGATTTTCTGTCTAGTGTTTTGTGATGACATTTCCTTTCTTATTCAAAATGTTTTGCTTCCTGGAATTAACAATTATTTTCTCCACCTACTTATTTGTCTATGTTATTATCACCATTTATTTTCAGACTTTTCAGCTCCAATGACTATCATTTCCTGTCCAGCCCAAAGCATCAGCTTTTCTTTGTTCTTGGAGATGTTCCTCTGGGAGTCCTCTGTCCTCCTGCTCCTGTCTGACCAAGCTGTGCTCCACACATGCTGTACAGATGTGCTCCCGGCCCTTCTAGTTGCTTCTCTCCCGAGATGTGTTTCTTGTCTCCCAAATCCCACCTCTTTCTCATGCTTGGTATATGCCCTAATTTCAATAAAGCACATCCTTCAGTCATTTCTTGAGAAAGCACACATGAGACACATCTTCTGAGACCCTGAAAGTGTTTTTATGTATTATTATCTCTTCACACTTAATTGGTTGTTTACTGGATGTGGAATTCTGGGATGCGAATATTTATTCCGAGTTGATGCTGTTGCTCCATTGACGTTTCACTTTGTGTTGTTAAGTCAGATGACATATTTACAGTCATTTATGTGAACTACTTATTTATGAAGATTTTAGTATCTTCTCTTTATCCCCAGTGGTCTGAAATTTTACATCAGTGCAACTTGACATGGTGGTTTCTTTATGCATTGTGCTATACATTCCATAGGCTCTTCTAGTCTGAATATTTATTTCTCCCAGTTATAAGAATATTTTGTGCATCAACATTTTGATAATTTCTTTTTATTTTACTATGTTTTATTTTTCTGGAACTCTATTACACAGTGGTTAGACTTCCTGGGCTGATTGATACTCAAATTTCTCTCTCTTATCCTATTATTTATCGGTCTTTTGGTTCAACTTTCTGAGAAAGTCTCTTGACTTTACATCCCAAAATTTTATTGAACTTTTTCTGTTGAATCTTTTATTTCAGCTATCATCTTGTCAAATTTTAATGCTTCTAATTTGTTTTCTATTTCTTAAAACATACAGCATTCTGTCCTTTTTTCCATGAAGAATATTTCCTCCTATCTCTCTAAGGATATCGGTTACATATGTTCAAAGTTTTCTTCTCCCTTCACTGTCTTGATTTCCTCTGAGTTCCTTTTGTTAGTTTCTTTTGGCTTTTCTTTTTATTTTTTAATGTTTATTTTTGAGAGAGGGCACGTGGGGGAGGGGCAGAAAGAGAGGAGCAGAGGATCCAAAGGGGGCTGTGCACTGACAGCAGCAAGCCCAATGTGGGGTTTGAACTCATGAACCATGAGTTCATGACCTGAGCTGAAGTCAGACGCTCAATTGACCAAGCCACCCAGGCACCCCTGGTCTTGGTTTTCCTTATTGGAGGCTTCCAATAATACTTCCAATATATTTGGTCTGTTTTTATTGGAGCAGATGAGTCACTTTTGTGGGAGAGAAGCAAGGCTTGTCAACTATGATGTGGCTGGATGGGGATCCAGTTGCTCCTAGGAAAACCCTACATGAGAGCGTAGCATCTGTAAATACTGAGCGTCAGTATTTAGAGATCTTTTCTCTGGGTACATTCTGTTTCCCCAGATCAGAATCCTCCAGTTTCCTGCCTTGTTCCAGTGCCTCTGATTTGAGTCTTTTCAGGGATCTGAGGCCTGACCTGGCTGACTTCTCACTGGCTTCCTTCTGTGGTCCCTTGCTCTTCTGCTTTATCAGCTCTAATCATTTCATTTGATACTTTCTGGCCTAGAATTATTGGCTGACATCTCTTGTCCACTGTGGATCTTTCTCTTTTTCCTTATGGAAATCACATACACAGATACCACTTCACTGTCATTTTAAGTAGGGTATTGGGAAGGAAGCAGAGATAACACCTGTGTTCAGTCTCCCATGTTGAACCAGATGTAATCATTTGCTATCTCAATGAGAGCTTACTGAGCTTAAATTTCCTTTGCTGTCTTGGCCACCCACATGGATATTAACTGCAGTGTGTACAAGTCTTTGAGAGGCTCTTTAGGTGTGTTTGGTCATTTGAACCTGTACTAAGTGTTCCCTGACCACTGTACTTAAAAGAATTGTATCTGCTTTTTGTAGGTAGTACTTTCATTCATTCAATCATTCATTCATCCATCCAAATATTCATTCATTTACTATTCATTGTGCATATACTATGTACTGGACACTGGGTATACAGCAATGAAACAGATAAAGTCCTGACTTCTTGAAGTTTTCTGTTCTCCCCTTTGGGCTTTCACTTCTTATCATTGTCAGCGTTCTTTCCTGTTTCATCTAATTTTCCCCTTCTAATGTGTTGTGAGCCCAGCAAATAGAGCAATCAAGTTACTAGGCTGGTGTAGGAAGGAAGAATAAATTGATTGTGAGCATGGGCCTACCAGGTTCTGGGAGGCATAAAGTGTATGGACTTTGTAATATCGACTTATGCTTTTCATGGGTTCTTTCTTTCTGCCCTACTTTTGATTCATGGTTGTATTTTTGATAGTTAAAATAGTCAGATAAGGGGCTTCTGAGTATAGAAATTGTTTAGGATCATGGAATTTTAGAGCTGGGGGATATCTTAAGGGCACACAGTAAAATCTTTTTATTTTATAGTAGTTCATGCCTAGAGAGGTAAAAAGAATTGCTCAAGGTCACATGGTTAGTGATTGACTGATCCAAGGCTGGAACTGAGATCCTTGGGGGCTTTGCATGAAGAACTGCTCAGATTTATAACCTTAAGAAGCATGCATGGAAAATTAGCTGCGAGTTCAGATAGTGGGGAATCATGCCAGCGATGGGGCTCTCTCTTCTGAAGGAGGAACGTGGATCTCATTAAAATACCAGGGTATCTTCAGCTTGAGCCAACCCAAGGCTGGGACAGGAGGAGGTTTAATATCCACACCCCACTTATGTGTAATGTAATTACATTTTCACTTCAGCCTAACTGGAAAAAGAGCTTGAATTTACACTGCACACGATTTTTACATGTTTTCTGCTGATCACTGCTTAACAAGGTATTTCACAGGAGAGGTTTGTTAGCTTTAATAGCCCTTAAATTACTTATGGCAATTACCTGCCTCACTTTCAACTCCATGGAGGTTATTAAAATGCTCTCATGGCAACTGTAAAGAAATATAAAAATAGGTAAAGATGAAATTATACTCTTTCCCTGAAGGCATTTTCTCGGAATGTATTTGCATTGCTTTTATACAAGGGGATGCATTTAGTTCGAGATAAATACTCTAACCACTGAGGCTTAATCAACCTAAAAGCAGACGTATCTCATTTAAGAAATTTTTTTGTCATCCCACCAGGTTTATTCCAGTGCTATCTTTGCAGAGGTAACTGAGAAATATTTTGGTTGAGACCTAATAAGCATTTGTTGAGCCTCTAGCATTGGTCAGGAACTCTACCAGACAATGTCACATATGCTATTTCATTTGAATTTGGAGAACCCCTGTGAGTAATGTGATATTATACCTATTTTACAGATAAGGAAACTTAGGCTCATAGAAGTGAAGTGAAAATCATAAGATCACATAGCTAGTAAGTATAATGGATGGGATTCCAATTCAACCTTGATTCCAGCATGATTTGTACAGTATCACAACTACCACCTACTAATTCGATGGCCTTACCTATAAACAGAGCTACTTCCGGGGTATTGTTTACAGGTTTCTGGGGAGGTGTTTTCTTCCAGCCGTTCCCTCACATTCTATCACTTCTTGTACTCCTGTAGGCTGTTTTCTTTCTGGGATTCTCTTGTGGAAATCAAAATGTAAGTTATGAGTCTCTAACTCCTAATGCCTTGCTACTCAAAGTGTGATCTATGGGGCAGTAGCATTAGCATCACTGGGATCATGTTAGAAAAGTAGAATCTCAAGCCCCACCCCAGACCTACTCAGAATCCACATTTTAACAAGATCCCCAGGTGATGTACATGCACATTCAAGTTCTAGTATGAGGGAGTTTGCCAGAGACTTCTGTTTGAGGGTATTGATCATTTGGAGGAGTGTGGAGGGAGAGGGGGAGAGAGAGAGAGAGAGAGAGAGAGAACTCAGCAGAGGGGAGAGGTCTACTTCATGGAAGAACTTTGCATATTATTCCTATCCACATCACTATGATGTCTGGGACCTGCTCTAAGTAACTAATATAGGAGGGAAGTAGTCAGTGCATATGCATGCTGCAATTATTTCCTTATAATGCCTGTTGTGATTTTTCCTTAGAAATGGCCTGCAGCATTTTCATGTGAAATGGGTAGAAGACCTCTCCAAACTATGCCTGCCTCACATTTACTTTTCATCCTGTCTTCTTCCTGAGCTCCAATCTCTCTGTGACTTATTTCTGAGCATTACAACCCAACGGTCTCATAGAAGCTTGTAACTCAAAATACCTAACTCCAACCATATCACCTTTCCTCCTCTCCTTCTACATGTGTATTTTTACTAGTGGCCAACAGTGACATTTATTTATTAATCCAGTCAGTCATTCTGCAAGGAGTTATTATGCAGGTGCTATGAATTGGTCACTGTTGACAATCCTGTTTTTAAAGACTGACACCCTACCAGGGCAGATGAACACAAACACACAATTACATTGCAATGTGCTAAGAGTTAGGGTTAGGCTACACTGTTCAGTTCAGCATCAATTAGCCACATGTGGCCACTGAGCACTTGAGATGTGGCTGGTGTGAATTAAAATTCCACTATTCCAAAGAGCTAGACTGAAAAAAAAGAGAATGTAAAATATCTCAATATTTTAGAAATATTGATAATATGTTGAATTGATACTCTTTTGGATATATTGGGTTAAATAAAATGTATTATTGTAATTAGGTTCACCTGACTCTTTTTTTTATTTTTTTATTTTTTTATTTTTATTTTATTATTTTTTTTAAACGTTTATTTATTTTTGAGACAGAGAGAGACAGAGCATGAACGGGGGAGGGGCAGAGAGAGAGGGAGACACAGAATCGGAAACAGGCTCCAGGCTCTGAGCCATCAGCCCAGAGCCCGACGTGGGGCTCGAACTCACGGACCGCGAGATCGTGACCTGGCTGAAGTCGGACGCTTAACCGACTGCGCCACCCAGGCGCCCCCTGACTCTTTTTTTTTAAATCCAGCATCTAGACAATTTAAAATGACCCCTTGGCTGGCATTTATACTTTTATTGGCCAGTGCTCCATATGGGTTCTGGAGTGTAGTAGAACCACAGAGTGAGGGAAGGTTTTGAAAGGGTGAAGGGGCAATAGGAGTTCTCCAGGTAAAGGAGGGAATTCCCTATGGCTTTAGTGACCAGGAAAGCAGTTGAGTTGAAAGGGAATTATCAGAACTATTGCTTTTCCATTACCAGCAACCACATAGCAATGAAGGGTGATGGGAAGCTTCATGATGTGTCCTGCCAAAGAAGCAGCATTAGCTCTTCTGCCAATTCCAGTATTGAATTGAACCCTGCCCCTGCCTGGCTGTCCCACTGCAGGGCTTTCTGAAGAATCACCCTCACTTTCCTGCACTCTCCTTAAAGTGGAGACCTTGTTTCCAGCTTCAGGCCGCAGTGTGAGAAAATGAAATAAAATTCATTTCCAGCTGCAGATTAAGGGCTAAGGATAGTTCAAGGTTTGTGTGTGTTATTCCACTGTGTCTGCTAAGTGGTAACTTAAAATCAACTATAATCAAATGGAAAGAGGCAGAAGTTGCTGATTCCTGTGACTTTAGGGCAGGACGGGGGAGGCCAGGATTTTTCTCTCTCTCTCATTTTTTCCCCTTAGGTAAAACCTGACACTTGAGATCCCAGGTTTCCCGTGTAGATGAGACTTCTGAGGTGTGGCACAG
Organism: Leopardus geoffroyi; assembly: GCF_018350155.1. Classification (NCBI taxonomy): domain Eukaryota; kingdom Metazoa; phylum Chordata; class Mammalia; order Carnivora; family Felidae; genus Leopardus; species Leopardus geoffroyi. The sequence goes on along the minus strand of NC_059336.1, from coordinate 99,208,918 downwards.
TTACACTACATGGGGAACGTCTACTCCAAATCTGTAACAGGACTGTGGACTCGCACGTGGGAGGGAAGGCCCATCTCTCGGTAGAGCATCGTCTGCCCTCATTGTTGCCTGTGGGTCTATTCATCTCTTTTCTGTTTTGGGAAAACACAGGGTCCCCTGGGAGGTCCCAGGACTACAAAAGGCAAAAGGATGAGACGAGGGCCAGAGACCTATGTACTTCCAACCTGTGTACTCTAGATTCGTCTTTCAGCTTGAGAGAAAGACCTTGTAGGGGAGAATAACTTGAGATTTTACCTGTAGACTGTGAGCTGGTTCTAGGCAAAATGTGAAGTTTATTCAGTAAACAGGCATCAAATCATTTCCCCATGCCAGGCACCGCTTGGGGGTGGAAGAAAAGGAAGAAGGAAAACACAATAATTCTGTGAGATAGGTATTTTTGTCCCTATTTGATGGATGAGAAAACTCAGGTTAAATTCTTTGCTCCAGATGTTCTTAAACGCCAGGTCATCAACCAGGGCTTCGTAGTCTTATCCTCTCCAGAGCCTCTCCCTAACACCCTCTGCTTAGTCTCTCCATTTCCCCTCTGTTGAAGTTCCAGGGTAGTTAACCTGACAGGGAGGGATTGAGGAAGGTGGAGAGGACAGGTTCTGAGCACTCCCTTCCTTCTCAGTGTGTATTTTGAGGGGTAAGGGATGGAGGTTAGGTCTTGAGCGAGCAAGTGTAGCAAATCCTGCCAAACACCCTCCTCCAGACAGCTGCTTTTTTAGGTGAAGGGAGGAAAAACTGCTAACAGCACAACCCTCTTTATTTTTATTCTTCTTTCTTCTCTGACTTTGCATCTCGGAGACTGACTACAAATATGTTTATGATATAAAGTAAAATTTCCTCTAGTTTATCATATAATACACCATAATCCCCATCCTCCAGGCCAACCAGAGCACCTGGAGAGCACACAGTTCTTCTGAACTCCGGCTGCCAGATGTCTGAATCCAGCCCTGAGAAGTCAGCTTTGAATTTCCAGGAACCAAACTGTGAAAATATCAGACATATAAGTAGAATGAGTTTATACCTTTTTGGCTGATAAATATTTATCAAGTGTGTGAGTTGTGAGTTATTTTTGCTGAAACCATCTGGTAAATCTACCTCTCCTCTCCACTCCTTCAGACATGCCAAGGCTTAATGCCTGAAGACCTCTTCCAGACTGGATATTTATACCCACCCCCACCCCCAATTAATATGTTGAAGCCCTAATCCCTAATGTGATGGTATTAGCAGGTGGGGAGGGAATTAGGTTTAGATTAGGTCATTAAGGTACAGCACATGATGAGATTAGGGTCCTTATAAGAAGGGGAGACACTGGAGCTCCTTTTTTCCTCCATGTGAGGACACAGCAAACAGGCAGTCATCTGCAAGCCTGGGAGAACCTGACCACACCAGCACCCTGATCTCAGACTTGCCAGCCTCCAGAACTGTGAGAAATAAATGTCTGTTGTTTAAGCCACCCACTCTCGGGATTTTGTTGTGATAGTCTGAGCTGATGAAGACAAGACCTAAATACCATGTCAAAGTGAGCATGAAGGAAAGGAAGGGTTCAACCATCAAAGACAAAAGGCAGCTAAGGAGGACTACAGAAATTGTCCATTCTGCCCCTTGTTTGACATATGTGGAAACTGAGGCCAGAAGAGGGGAACTGGCTGAGTAACATGCCATGTGGTAGGTGAGGCCAGGCTGAAAGTGGGATCTCTGAGGGCTGTCCCAGCTCTGTCTCCGGGAGAGACGGCAGGGGGCTGCCTTCAGGGAGGTGCTTCAGGTAGAAAGCAGAGAACATAAAAATCTCATAGCCGCTTTCATCAAAGATCTCAGTCCTTGCTTTGAGCCAGGAATGCTGTGATGTGTGGAGGAGATCACACAGGTGTAGATGGAAATTTGGTATTCAGCTCCACACTCCACCACGGAAAGGTTTTGTTACCTCAGAGGAGGCTCTGAAATTTTCTGTACCTCCCTCTCCTTGTCAGTGAATGAGGGGCCTGTTGGACTTGCTGGATTAAATCAGGTAAGGTGTGGAGAGACAAGAGACCCTCTGGAGAATCCAAATCAATACCACACATGAAAACAAAGCAGGCTTTGAAACCTCTGAGTTCACAACGGAAAGTTTCTTTGCTGCTAAGACAAGTTAGAACAACACAAAAATGGTTAAAACTAGTTCAGGAATTTTCTTTTTTCCCTTCAGATAGTTTTGGCATTGGGAAGGGATTTTCCCATAGTACCTCTGGGCATAACTGGATCATTATGAGGAGGAAAGAAACATGAAGGTAAACGGGTTTGCCTTCTGTTGGTTGATTGTTAATTTGGAAAGCTCCTTTTCACTTTCTATCCTGGCACTGAGGACCCATGCTCCTGACTGCTCATGGCTACCAAATTGAGTCCACTCTTCCTGAGACTGAGCTGTCATTCTGGAACCTTCCTCCTTCCACCCCAACTTATGTGTGCCTTGTCTACCAATCCTCACCCTCACCCCCATTCCTTCACAGCCTTAGACACAAGTGCTTGAAGCTGGTTAGCTAGCTAGATCATGTTCTTTTGTTGTGTTGGATATCAATGATTTCCTCACAAGAGAGGCTAATGCTCTGTGGTCTGGGACAAGTAACTTACCACCTTGAAGCCTCCATACTTAAAAAAATTTTTTAATGTTTATTTATTTTTGAGAGACAGAGACAGAGTATGAGCATGGGAGGGGCAGAGAGAGAGAGAGAGAGGGAGACACAGAATCCGAAGCAGTCTCCAGGCTCTGAGCTGTCAGCACAGAGCCTGACACGAGGCTGCAATCCACGAGCTGTGAGATCATGACCAAAGCCGAAGTCAGACACTTAACCGACTGAGCCACCCAGGTGCCCCAGAAGCCTCCATTTTTTTTTTAATCCATGAATAACTGGGCCTTACTCTACCAACCTAAAGATGGTTGCAAAATTCAAAACCCATGTGAACTGATGAATGAAAGGTCCTTGTCAAACTGTAGCATGCCTTATAAAATGTAAGATAGCGTTATTAAGTACTTTAAAGAAGTAATTCTCTGAGCTCATGTCATGTTAAGGGGAAGATACTTGTTGTTAGTTGCCCACCCTCATTCCACCAGTGCACCTCCTGACTTGCCCACGTAGGCCCTGCGTTTGCCTGTGCCTAAGTCTTGCTCTACTACTTTGTTTACCTTGCCTTTGTCTTCCTTTCTCTAGGCATGGGATGGGAGGAGGTGCCCAATGTGATCTAACCCTTCATTCATACTGACAGAGAGATGGAGCAATGACAAGCCAAAGCAAGTCTTACATGAGCAGAAACAGGAATTTGTCTGCTAGTCCTTCTGGGAGCCTGCGTGAACGATGGACTGGACTATCTTGGGAGCAGATGCTGAACAGGACTTTTCAATTGCCCAGAACTGGCACTAGGGGTCCAAAAATGAGGGTGAAGAGGCACCAAATAAGCCACATTCTTAAGAGAGAAGTTAAAAATTGCACCCCCCTCTTAGCCCAGCCTTACTGAGAGGTGGCAGCTGTCATGGGCAATGTTGCCCTCTCCCGGCTGTTCAGGAGTTCATGGCTCTGAGAGGAGAGAACAACGAGGAGGGGAGAGAGTTATCAGTGTCCAGAACCTCAGGTGCTTCCCTGCTGTCCCTGCTGGGGAGAAGAAGGAGTGTATTTTCCCCTCCCTCAGGCTGCAGGAAGACAGGGGAGGGCTCCAAGAGTATCATGTGCAAAGACTTTAGGTGCCTGCAGGAAGGGACAGATGATGTTTCATTTTCTAGAGGGATGTTCATTGCTGATCTGTTCCTGGCCATGTGTGCAGGGGACAAGAGTAAATGTCGTGGAAAAGTCTGCATTTATGTTGTTTGGTGGGCAAAGACGTGAGGCTTTCGTCTGAGTAAAGGGAACTGAACAGAGGGGTCAGCAAACAGGGCTGCCAGAGGACCCTAGCAGAAGACACCGTTGGGTTCACTCTGGTGGTGGTCTGCAGGGAGTGGATGATGGGGAGCTGGAGCTCCCTCTCCCACAGGGAACTGTGCTCAGGGAGTCTTTACAGCCTCCTCCAAGAAGCCCTTTTGTGTCGGGTCCCTATGGGAGAGCAAGCACTTGGTTTCCTGCCACATGGGGGCCAATCTCTGCCAGGAGTGCAGCTACAACCAACAGTGAGAGTGCTCTGTGAATTGCAGTTGAGTAGAGAGACATTCGAACCTGACCTCACCGTCCTGCACCTTGAAGAATGAAGGGGAAGGAGGCACCCAGAGCTAGACCAGGCCCTCCTCTCCTCCTTTGCTCCAAGAGTCAGGGTCCCTGCTCAGTCCAGTACTTAGCTGAAAGATGGACTGTGAGAAAGGTTTAAAACTGGACCAAACAAGTTCCAATAACCAGAAGAGTCCCCAAAGTTGTAAGTGTTCAGCTGTCGTTAAGAGGTCTGCTTTCCAGGGGGAAGGGATAGAGTAGTTAAAAACGAAAACAATTTGCCGCTTGCACCTCCCGTTGAGCTGTGACACCTCAGGAAACCACCTGCACTGAGGCAACGGGCAGTGGGAGTGAGATATAATGGAAACAGCATCTTGGGTAGGCATTTCATTGCCCACATGCCTCTGTGTCCTGCCTTTTTCCCTGCTAAAGCACTGAACTTGTCCCTAAGACCTAGTATAATGAGCAGTCCACTGGAAGTGGGTTGTAGCACATGGGACTATCAGTGTGACTTGCCCCTGACATGTCCTTGGCAGCAGCAGTAGGAGGAATAAGCCCTGAGGTCCCAGGAGTCCTCAGAAATGTCTATGTGTCGATGTCCTGAGGTCCTGCTCAGAAAGTCACTGTCCAGGCCAGATGTGAGGTCAGTGGAAGCCTCCAGACTTTTGCTCAGGAATCGGCTGTCAAATAGCTCTCCTGGTCTCTTGATCTTGATACAAGCACATGTGTAATTTTGCAGCCCTCAGAACTTCGCTTGTCCTTCAGAATGATCCGGCTGGGAACCCTTCCCATCGTCCCTTAACCAAGGAGCAGCCTTGAGCGGGTACCATTGTCTGGCTCTTTTCCTTATACTTCATTTTTGGTTGCAGCCCCAGGAGCGCCACCTTGACAGATTATCTTGAAAGGTGTTAGGGGACTTCAGACCACAAGGTGGCAGCAGAGGACTAGCCTGGTCAGAGGCTACTGGCAGACCGAGCTGGGAGACCCCATGGGGGTAGGGAGACGGAGTTTCCTTATCACAAGGGCAGGTTGGAAAGGAAAGGCAGTGAGCCAGCATTTTAGGGGGCTGGGACATCAGTTCTAACAGGTGTCAAAAGATTTCAGGATGGTGTTGAGGTGAGACTTAAATAGAAAGTCTAATAATTATGTATTGAATGCTTACTATGAGCTCGGCTCACTTCTTAGAACATCCTTATAATTATCCCTATGCTACTGAAATAGAGGTTCAGATTAATTAAACTACTTGTCCAAGGTCACACAGCTATTAGGAGCCAGGAATAAAATCAAGTCTAACTTTAAAGCCCGAGCTCTGAACCTGTGTTAAACATTTCAAGTGTCAGGATAGACCAGTGGTTCTGAAAGTGTGGTCCTGGGACCCCCAGTATTGGCATTACCTGGTGACTTGTTGGAAATGCAAATTCTCAGGCCCCACCCCAGGTCTACTGAATTAGAAACTCTGAAATGGGGCTCAGCGTTCTGTGTTCTTAAAAGCTCTCTGAGGGATCCTGAAGCCAGTTCAAGTTTGGAAACCACTAATATAGACACTAGTCCAACCTGCTTCAATGCTGGGCTGTGGCCTTCCTTTTGGGAGCACTTCTCACTGTGTAGTCACTGCTCTGACCTGAGCTGGAATAACCTCACTCCTGAGTTTAGGCCAGCTGGCCCCAAAAGATAAAGTAGTTATTTTAGGGCTGTCCCAATTCTGCCCCTGACTTGCCAACATCTCTTTCTCTCCTTCAGCTGTGGGGGAAAAAAATCTTTGTGGAACTTGGAACTTTTCTCTTCATTAACATGACAAACAGGCTCCCTCTATCAAGGGCAGCCGGGTGAGACTAGCCTGGAATTTAGAATCTCCTTATAAATAAAGTCTTAGCTTTAAGCATTAATGAAAGACATGGGATCTTTATGGAGCCATTCATTTCTGATCTTGCCAATTCAGTAGCCAGAGAGTGTCTTCTGTCTTCGCCCCTGCCACTAATTATGGAACTCTGCCCTGATGTGCGGTAGTTCAGGTTCTTAGCAAAATCATTATTCATCTAAAAATATTATATAATATGTAAGACTGGAGGAAAAGACTCCACATTGTTAATACTTGTGTGGCTAGCTAGGAATTTCTAGGTGATTGTAACTTGTTTCTTTGTATCTTTATTTGTTTTTAACTTTGAAGTGTGTATAACTTTTTCAGGAAGAGAAGAAAATAATAAATGCTGATTTGTAAACGAGTCTTTTAATCTGGAAGATAAACCCAGTGGAATGATTAGGAGCCTGAAATTCCTGATGGGGATGATTTGACTAGGGAAGAGCTGTTTGAAATTTTCGTATGATGATTTATTTTATTTTATTGTATTTTATTGCATTTTAATTTTAATTATTATTATTTTTTTAGAGAGAGAGAGAGACGGAGCATGAGCAGGGGAGGGGCAGAGAGAGAGAGAGAGAGAGAGACAAAGACAGAGACAGAATCGGAAGCAGGCTCCAGGCTCTGAGCTGTCAGCACAGAGCCCGACACAGGGCTCGAACTCACAGACTGTGAGATCGTGACCTGAGCTGAAGTGAGATGCTTAACTGATGGAGCCACCCAGGTGCCTGTTTCATGTAATCATTTAAAGAAGATCTCATTAATTTTCACTTTCTTCATTTGAAGCTTGTGATCACATCCATAGGAGATAGGAGCCCTTCTGTTGAGGCTACAAAAGGACATTACATTAAGGACAATGTTTAGGAGAACAGAATGTTTACGTGGAGTTTGAAATACCGTCGACATTCTCATTTACGTGCCAGCAGTTGATATGCTTATTTTACACTTTTCTTACATATTCATTAGTCAGATCATAGGTAGTAACTCTCTGCATTAGCTCTTATCTCTAGCCTTGGAATCAGATTGTAAGATATACCCGTCTATCAAGTACACCAGTATATCAAGCTCTAAATATTTACAAATGTTCATCCTGACAGATCCGCAAATCCTGTCTCCAGGCTGTATCCCACACATTCAATGGGCTGGATGTTTGGTGCTGCAGAAGAACCAGAGCAACAAGATCTACTGAAGTGACCACCGCTCAAAGAATGGGCTTCTGGACATTGCAAAACTTTTTGGAAGCTGGGCAGCCCTGGGGAGGAGAAGATATCTTAAGGGCAAACTCGTTGTTCTCCAAGCACCCTTCCTCTGATGTCCAAAAACCACTGCCTGGCCCTCCTCAAAGGCAAGCTGGCTCCCAGACTCCCACTGGACCTCAGGGAAGCCTTTGAGGACAGAGGGCCACAGCAATAGCAGTTCAGTACAGACCAGCTGACCCCCATGACCTATGCCACTGAGGAGCCCCCTGTTCTTACCAGAAGGGAGAGTGGCTCCTCAGAGTCTGGGGGGAATGAGCAGCAATACTGAGCCCTCCGCTACAGGACTCTGGGCACCTAGGACCCAAGACTGAAAGATGTGTATGACTGAACACCATATCACATAGACACTGGCCTCTTGCTTATCTCCCTCATTAGAATATAAGCTTCCTGAAAGCCAGACCTTGTCTCTCAACTCCAAGGTGGTTTCCTCAGCATCTAGAACATAGTAGACAGTATTCAATAAATGTGCACCGAAGGGCTGTGTGAAGGTTATCATAATCGCTATGTTTATGGCATGCGTTGACACTTTCATTAAGTTACGGTACTTTTCTAAACATTCAAGCAAGTGTTTTCAGCAACAGCATGTAAGAACTCCAATAGCCAGTGTGCCAGTAGGGAACATCTACAATGATGCTGAGAAAAATTTTCCTTGGTACAAAAACCCCATGGACTCTTTACATCTAAGAACTTTAAAACCGTGGTTCCAACTTGTTTATTTGGTTAGCAGCGAGCTCTTTCTTCAGTGGAGATCTGAGGCAGAGACCCGGTATATAAACAAGATAAAAGTGGGGCTGCTCCGTTCAAACTGGAGTAAGCGGAGCAGGGGGGAGATAGGAGTCTGAGCCTGGCTGCCTTCAGTTGTTTCGTCCAAGGAATCCTAAAGCAGCTCCCTGCAATGCCCAGGACAGTGGCTCTCAGCCTTGGCTGCATATTAGAATCACCTGGGTAGCTTTGAAGCCCCAGACATCCAAATCACACCCCATGAGCTGCCGATGCCTGGAGGGGAAAAGGGCCCATTATGCTCTGGTTCCATTGGTTGTTTACTGCTCTCTTGAGAGCTCACACGTGATTTTGTTTGATTTTGCCTTTCTTTTAGAATAGTGTTGAGAGAGTGTAGAACTCAGAATCAGAAAGAGCAAGGATCAAATCCTAGGTCTACCACTTTGTAGTTTTCTGCATGTGGACTAATTACTTGAATCCTTTATCTACAAAATCCATGAGAGGATAAAGTCTATCAGAGCAGTGGTAGCACCTGTCTTATCAGTATATCTAGTATTGGCACACAGGATAATCAATAAGCATTAGTTCAATTAATGACTAATTTATTAATTATTCATTGCCACAGAATGGATTGAATCTAGATTTTAAAGATTCCCAACACTGTGCATGTAGTAGGTGATCAGAAAATGGTAAGCACTGTTATTACCTGGCCATCTCCTGCCAGATTCTCCTGCACAGAACCTAGTTCTACTCTGAATGCACCCTCTCCTTTCAGGGGGCAGTTCATGGGCAAACTGGGCTCTAGACTCTCGATGCAGAGGCAGAGCAAAGAAGGAAGAGGGCATGGGATGTGGATGTGTTGTTCCAAGCCTGCTCAGGGGGAAGAACAGACCCAGGGAAGGAACCATCTCAACCACAGAAATGGGAGCCCATTCACTCATTTGTTCAATTCATTCTTAATGACCTTACTAGGTTTATCCTCTCTCTGTAGCTTTTTCTGATTCCTCCTGGCAGAATAATTAGTCCCCTTACCTGTGTTTCATGGCATTCTATGCATATCTTTGCTGTAACTCTTATCACATTATGTTGCTGATTCTCCTGCCTGTCCCCTATAATACTTTATGAGCTTGTTTGGAGAAGAGATTCTTAGTCACTTATCTTTGTATCTTCAGTCCCTAAAATAGTACCTAGTACCTAGCACCTAATGGGTCCTGAATTAGTTTTCTAAGTTAGATTAAATCATTGAATATGCTCTACAAGAATGCTTATTCTAGAGACTGGAGACACTACCACTTACCTACATTTGGACTTAGTCATTTGTTTCCCCATCATCGACAATGTATGTTGGATTAATCTGTGTATGCTGAGTGTGTTTACAAGAGTAAAAATCCTCTAGAAATTGCCCTTTGTGTAGGGAATGCAGTAGTACTGCTCATAGTTGAAAATGAAGTGAACGAATATTGTGTACAGAAAAGACTTATTCTGTTTAAATGGAAAGGTGGTAGCTACACCCATCTCTCTTGCAGTGGATGTTAATGGGGACATTTCTCCACACTGCTACTCTTTCTTCCTATTAAGAAAGCTTGACTGCCGTAAGTCTAGGTGTCTCTCCATTCCCATATTCACTTCAACCCTGAGCAGGTAGAGTGCTTATTCATAAACCAGAGAAGAATAACTAGGCAGAAGTAGCTCAGCTCTTCCCATCCTTCTTGAATTTCCTGAGTGTAAAGAATGTTCTTCTCTGTTGCTCCATTCTGCCAGTTTGGCAGGGACCTCTCCTGTGCAGGGAGGCCTGCCGAGGCCTAGTGTCACCTGTGACAGCATGAGGAAGTCTGTCATCATCACCTGGGGTGTAGTTAGAGGCCCTGTTGGCTCTCATATGAAGCGGTATCTCTCAGCTTAGATTCTGTCAGCATTAGATTGATATTTTGGCCACCATTTTGTTTTGTATCTTATTTCTCAACCTGACCAAAACCCAGGTAGGGAAGGTGAGTACTATTTTTTTTTTTAATTTTTGTAATGTTTATTTATTTTTAAGAGGAACAGAGAGACAGAGAGCAAGTGGGGGAGGGGCAGAGAGAGAGGGAGACACAGAATCCTAAGCAGGCTCTAGGCTCTGAGCTGTCGGCACAGAGCCCGACGCGGGGCTTGAACTCATGAACCATGAGGTCATGACCTGAGCCAAAGTCAGACGCTTAACTGACAGAGCCACCCAGGCACCCATGTGAGTACTATTTTTTGAAACTACCTGAGACTCCAACAGCAGACACTCCATGGCATTTGACTTCATTTTGTATATATTTCTATTATTTTTTAAAGTTTTTTAATGTTTATTTTTGAGAGAGAGAGACAGAGAGTGAGCAGGGGAGGGACAGAGAGAGAGAGAGAAGGGGACACAGAATCCGAAGCAGGCTCCAGACTCTGAGCTGTCAGCGCAGAGCCCATTGCGGGGCTTGGACTCACAAACCGTGAGATCATGATCTAAGCTGAAGTTGGGACGCTTAACCAACTGAGCCACCCAGGTGCCCCAATATATTACCATTTAAAATTTTTTTTAAGTTTATTTATTTATTTTGAGAGAGAGAGGGAGAGAGAAAATCCCAAGTAGATTCTGCACTGTCAGTGCAGAACCCGACATGGGGCTCAAACTCACGAACCATGAGATCGTGGCCTGAGCTGAAATCAAGAGTCAGACGCTTAACTAACTGAGCCACTCAGGTACCCATGTATGTACTTCTAAATAAGGATTTCACTTAGCTTCTATCAAGCAAAAATATGAAGCCTAGAACTTCAATACATGGAAGATTTAACAGCAGGCCCCATTTTGGCATCCTCAAGCACAAAGCACAGGGCAGGGATGGAGGAGTAATAAAGCATTGTATTTCTGGAGCACTTGCTCAGTAACAACTCAGGCATAGTCCCTCAGCTGGTAAAGATCTGAACCATTCTGTGAAAATCTGTCTAGGCAGAGTGCCTGAGGCATGGTAGAGATTCAACAGATGGTTAGGTGCAAGAGAAAATGAGTGGATAAAGAAATTGGTGAATGAACAAGAGAAATCCAGGTAAGAGTGAGGGGAAAATGGGGGTAAGAACGAAAAGGGAGAAAGAAAAGGAAATGAAATGCAGACCCATTTGGAGGGCCATCTTTATTGTTAGTTCTCATAGGAGGCTGTTCGAAGTACAAAAGACTTAATTCACCTTAAAACACTTTTTCTTTCAAGATTCTAAGGGCCATTGAGTTTGCTCCTTAGCAAGCTAACCAATGCAAGATAGACTGAGAAATTGATACAAGTGGTTTCTGCTCAGTGAGAACAAGATGATACTTAAAAGTCTCAGTAGTGTTATGAGAACCTCAGCACGGTCACAGATGCCTCTTCCCATTCACTCACCTGGGAAATAGTTTATAAAGTCTGTATATTGTGATTTTATTGTACTCTTTTTTTAAATTTTTAATGTTTATTTATCTTTGAGAGGGAGAGACAGAGCACGAGTGGGGGAGGAGCAGAGAAAGAGGGAGACACAGAATATGAAGCAGGCTCCAGGCTCCAAACTGTCAGCACAGAGCCTGATGTGGGGCTCGAACCCACAAACCATGAGATCATGACCTGAGCGGAAGTCGGATACTTAGCCAACTGAGCCACCCAGGCACCCCTTATTTTACTCTTTTAATAAACTTCTTGAGGTAGGCAGGATAGATATTGTTATCTCCATTTTATAAATTAGTAAATAGAGGCACATGAAAATCAAAACAATTATCCAAAGATTCCATTGCTATTAAGCGGTGGTCACTGGAGAACAAATCTAAAACTTCTGATGTAATTTCTAGGGTTCCATGCTAAAGCTTAAATATTAGAACAAGATTTATAAGGGGCATCTGGATGGCTCAGTTGGTTAGGCGTCCGACTTCTGCTTAGGTCATGATTTCACGGCCAGTCTGTGGGTTTGAGCCCTGTGTCAGGCTCTGTACCGACAGCTCAGAGCCTGGATCCTGCTTTGGATTCTGTGTCTCCCTCTCTCTGCCTCTCCCCTACTCATGCTCTGCCTCTCTCTCAGAAACAAATAAACATTGGGGCGCCTGGATGGCTCAGTCGGTTAAGTGTCCAACTTTGGCTCAGGTCATGATCTCGCGGTTTGTGAGTTTGAGCCCCGCGTCAGGCTCTGTGCTGACAGCTCGGAGCCTGGAGCCTGTTTTGGATTCTGTGTCTCCCTCTCTCTCAGACCCTCCCCCGTTCATGCTGTCTCTCTCTGTCTCAAAAATAAATAAACGTTAAAAAAAAAAAACAAACATTAAGAAAAATTAAAAAAAGAACAAGATTTATAAATTCATCATCACTATTCTTTCATAGAGTTTGTGACTAGTAACAAGTTGGTCAGGTAGCTAAAGTTCATGCATGGTCCCATAACATCTACCCTTGCTACCAGCTTCACCCTCATCTTTCAGCAGGCTGGTCACATCTGGAAAGTGTTGAAGCCAGGGAAAGCATCTACAACTTCAGAAGTAGCATTAGCCAAGTGTAGGAAAGACCATTTCTTCAGATATGATTTGGAAAGTCTTATCCTATGATTGACATCGCAGAGTATACTTAGTAGTGTTGTCTGGGAATTACTGGTGGGCTGGAAGCTGATGACGCATGGCATAGCTTTGGGCTATTAACTGATATGGCCATTATTTTCATGGGAAGGTCTTGAGCTCTTATCTTTCTAGCTGCTAATGGAAGCTATTTTAAGGAAAATTAAAGGTTTTAATGGGGGGGGTCACAGAGTTTTTAAAAATTAGATATTATGCACAAACCTCTTCATGGTAGAGTTCTTGGGGTGGGAGTATGTGTGTACTTCCCAGGTCATGTTCAAGGTTTGTCTCTGATGTTTGGGAAAATAAGTGAGGGGGGTAGGTCACCTCTTCAAACTTTGTCAAAAGAAGTACTATGCACAGAGGCACAATTGAATTAGCTATTTCATTTGATATTTAGGTTTGGAAAACAGTATCTGAACAAATTGGTTAAATTCTGTGTCACAGAGAGGAGAGTGCCATTGGGAAGGTGCTATAGTTGGGGCCACAGCATCTAGGCTGGGCTGAATTATGGCCCTGGCCACCTGCAGATTTTGTATTTATTGTCTAGACTTGCCCTGCCCCAGAGAGGCACATGGGACTCCATGTCTGTTACCTGGATCTTAGAATGGCCCCGCAATGAAAATTGTTGATTTTTGGCTGCCAAGCTTCCATTCCTTCTCCTCCTAACAGCACCTTGGTTTCTTTCTGGGGAAATGGCTGCTCTGTCGGTGGATCAATAAAGGAAGGGACTGAATATCCCACCACAGACCCCTGTGAGTGATCCCTGGGGATTCTCTCTCAGCCCCTGACAGCCAGGGAGAAGCATATAACATAAGCTAGAGCTGTTGGATTTTCTCTGCCCAAACTCTGAACTTGAAACCAAATGATAAAAATAGGAGGAATGGTGGGAATCTGTGCATCTGGCGATAGTGTCCAGTGGGGGGCAGAGAGTTGACTGGTGCTTGTCTTCATACATTCCAGAGCTGTCTTGTTTCTCAGGGCTACAAGCCTGGTTCTCCAGCTTCCTCAACCCTGTGAGCACCTCCACAGCCTTGGATAAATTCTTCTGCTTCAGTTGCTCAGAGTTGTATTCTATCATTTGTGATCACCAGACCTGAACCGCAAAAGCCCCTTCACCAGTCCCCTTTCCTCCAGAAATCCAGCACATTTTCCTAGACGGCAAGTATAACCATAACAAGCCCAAACCTGAACTTCTTTCAGTGTCTCTCTCTTGCCTCTCTCATGCTTCTTAGCATGGCAGAGAAATCTCCTTACCTTGCCAGGATGTGAATTCAGCATCTTACTCAAGAGTCATGTCTCTCAAGCTACCTTCTTAAATCAGTTTACTTGGGAAGCACCTCATCTCTCTGAACTTTTTTCCCTTTATAAAATCTTTGACTTTTTTCCTCCTAGGCTTGACTACTATATATGCAATTCTATTCTGATCCACTTATTTGTATCTCTATGACCCTGGTAAATGGGATTTCCTTGAAGGTGGGCATCATATCATGTTCACCTTTGCATTCCTGGTATCTGGGTACAGGGTAGATATTCATTTTCTGTTTTCATTTTCATTTTGTATTTCCAGAATGGATGGATGGGTGAAGGAGTCTCACATTCCTTAGGGCACTCACACACAGACTCATGTCTGGCACCTGTTCTCCTAAATAGATGGCCTAGAGTATGCACCTGCTTTGTAATTGGGGAAATGGTCCTGATAGTCCATGGGGAGTGGAGAAGTCTGTTCGTAAAGGTGGCTGCAGTGATATTTCCCTTCCTGTGCACATATACCTTTGCACTTTGACACTGCTCTTCCCGTGAAGAAGTGGGTTTAATCCTCCTCCCATTGAATCACACCCTGTGACTTGCCTTGATCAAATGGCTGTGTTTGAATGGACATTGTGGGACTTCTGAACTAGACCTCAAAGAACCTTGCAGTTTCTGCTTTTGGCTTTTTCCCTTGTTGACCCAAGATCACCATGGAAAGCAGCTCTGTCCAACCTGCTGGAGCATGGGAACCCAGGCACCGCAGCCAACAGCTAGCAGCAATCGCCAGACATGTGATCAGGGCCATCTTTTAACAGCCTCCTGGTCAGGATGCTGCACAATTGCAGATAAGTGGGTGACCTTGGGAGAGACCGGCACAAGTGCCTCCTAGATGATCTTGACCTGAGTTGCTGACCCACAGAGTTGTGAGCAAATGAGTGGTTGTTGTTTTAAGCTGCTAAGCTTTAGGTAGTTTGTTATGCAGTGGTAGAGAACTGACACAGAGATACTGGGAACTTCTTGGTAGATATAAAGAACAGGGGCACATTGTCCCTCAATATTTTCTATTCTTTAATAATTGTGACTCGTTGCCTCAGGTGTCCACTTATGGTGCTGACCAATGCTTCAACTGGTCACAATTGATCCCAGACTCTTTGCTGCCTGTATTAATCAGCTTGGGCTGCCAAAACAAAATGCCACTGACTAAGTGGCTTAAACAATAGAAATTTATTTTCTCGTAGTTCTGGAGGCTGGAAGTCCCAGATTCAAGGTGTCAGTAGGGTTGCTTTCCTTTAAGGCCTCTCTCCTTGGCTGTGGACACCATCTTCTCTCTGTGTTGTTACCTGGTCTTTTCTGTGTGCGTCTGTGTCCTAATCTCCTCTGCTTATAAGGACAACTTTCCTATTGGACTAGGGCTTACCCATAAGACCTCATTGTCCCTTAATTACCTCTTTCAAGGATCATCTCCAAATACAGTTACCCTATGACATACTGGGGGTTTGAGTTTCAATAAATGAACCTTGGTGGGGGCCACCATTCAGCCTATAACGTTGCCTAAAGCCAAAGCCATAGCTGATTTTGCCATCTGCTTCTTGTCTACTGGAAGTTGGAGAAGCAATTGTGCCATGCTTGGACTGACCCACCATGAAGTGGCCACTACCATTGTTAGCAATACCTTCCCAGGTGTGCAAAACCCATAAAACAATTCAGGGAGGACAGGTGCATATGTTACCACCCAAGTACTATGTCTTTGCTGGCTGCATTCTGGGGTTGCCTGAGTATCCTGTGGAGGCACACTGCAAGAGACAAGAAGGGGCAGGGTCTGTGGAGGACACTACAAGCTAGGGCCATCTCTGCTGATGCTACAATGTCCCTGCCATAGAAGATACCTTCTTGTGTAGGGGCAGGGTGGGAATGTAACTTTTGCCAAACTCTTAAGAAGAAAAGCAAACTCATATGGTTTGGAAAGAAGGAATTTGCTCAAATTCTAAGAATGAGATCTGGTGCTTCTGCAGCCAGACCCAAATGGAGATTACAAAGCTAGATAGTAGAGGTGGTGGCCGGATGGATGGTGCATGTGTGTGTCTATGAACGCTTACCTCAGTTGACAATACACATGCAACCAATGAGGACTTTATAATAAAATTATCTAGATTTCTGAAGGGTGATCAGTTAGTATTTATTAAATGTTTACTACCTGTGAAGCCCTATGTTATGGGCTGTGAAGAAAAGTTCCAATCTTAGGTCCTGCTGTTAAATAATTTCTGAAACGCCTGAGTCAATTTTTCTGCCTCATTGAGTCTAAGTTGGATCGTGAGACTGAATCTGATGACCTGGCTCTTCTACGCCTCAGGGCGCTAATTCTTACTTCTAGTGATCACTGGCACAGGGCTGGAGCTAGCCTGGAAACATGATCAAGTCACGTGTCAACGGATCCAGTTCATGCTTTCATCCGTTTACTCAACAAGCATTTGTTGAAGATCTCATGATGGGTGCCAGACTTGTGCTATGAACCCTAAGATCCACAGACCACAAAGCCAGGGCTGCTATGCCAGAGAGCTTATAGCCCATGGGTTGTTTAAAGACTCAACCTAGAAGTGGCTCATTTGCATGAGTTCTTGAAAATAACAGCAGTGTCCCAGTTACTTGCATTCTTGACATTCTAAAAGTGGATTCAGTGAAAATATTCTAACTCGTTAATGCCAGTTAGTTAGGTTCTGTGAAATTTTCTTGTGTGTACACCTCAGTTGTATGCTTTTAATTGTGTGTGTCACACAAACACACACACAGCTGTACAGACACACACAGCTGTATACAATAATCACACATTCTTATTAATGAAGTCATTACTGTTACACACCTGCCTTTGCTTCCATATATAACTGCACACAAACATACACGCACTGACCTGTATCTTATCTGTGCAAAAGAAGGAGTTTTGAGAAGCTTCCTATGCTGCTAGTCCCAGGGGAGACACCACAGGGATGCCATTATATATGTGAGGAGAGACTAAATCCAGTCTGAGCTTTGGTGGGTGGTCAAGTTTAGGCACTGACATTCACTAGAAGAGCAGTTTGTGATGATAAAAGTACAACCCAGGGGTTGGCTTGGGGATAACGGACCAGGGGTACAGAGGAGGTGACAGAATAACAAATAATATGGGTGAGACTGATTCTTCTTGGTAATTCTACTGGACAGTGCCTCTATGGGAGGTTACATGATATAAAGGTTCTCACAGTGAAGCCAAGAAAACCTTGTTCTGAATCCCAGTGCTTCTAGCATTTCTACATATCAGTTACCTCCCTCTCACACTTTTGGGAAGATTAAATGAATAACATTTATAAAGCAGTTATTACTTTTTTTTTAATTTTGAGAGAGAGAAAGCACAAGTGGGGGAGAGGGAGAGAGAGAACCCCAAGCAGAGCTCAGTGTGGGGTTCAAACCCGTGAACCATGAGATCATGACCTGAGCTGAAATCAAGAGTTGGACACTTAACTGACTGAGTCACCCAGGCACCCCTAAAGCAGTTATTACTTTGAAGTCTTTCAACAAATGCTAGCTTCTTTCCTTCTCTGGCTTGAAGCCACTTTCTGTGTCTTGAAGTTGCCACCAGAGATAGGAAAAACAAACAGACTGATTACACAGAGTGTCCCAAACAATTCAAGTGTACATCCCAGAGTGATAAAGGTTGAGAAATCTTTCTCTTTCCTACCACTTTCAGAGCTATTTAACTTCCCGTGGAGTATGAGAAATGTCCAGGGAAAATTGAATTCCACTCTCTCTGATCTTAAAGTCTACGGAACTAGGCTGTCCTGTTGGTGGGGGGCAGAGGCACCTGCAGACGGCAAGTGAAACACATAAATATTGACACATGCAGAAAGATTGTGTAAGGAGTAAGAAGGAACTCTACAGGCAGAATATTTATCACAACAGCATGGAGCCTCACAGGGTTATTTCTTGGTTGTTGCTGGGGAGTGTCAAGGACTGATTATGGGGTCTGAGTGAGCTGGGGGAGGAACTTAAAGGGCAGAACAAAGATATAGCTACGTTCTATAAAGCATTTAGTGTGACAGGCTTTCTTTCCTCTGAGCACTTTTACATTTATCAACTCATTTAACCCTCATAAAAACTCTGTAAGGTAGGTACTATTAACAGCTGGAGAAACAAAGACACAGAGAAGTTAAGCAACTTCCCAGAGTCACACAGCTAGTGAGTAACTGAGCCAAACACAGACACAAACAAAAGCAGCTGCCTCCCAGTCAGTGCTCAAAACCATGATGCTATGGCCCTCACTGTAATTGGACAAAGGAGTTGGAGATATTTTCAGATTTAATGTTGGAGGAGTGAAAGACCTAAAAATGAAAGGCAGAACTATAAATCTTATTGCAGTGAATACAGAACAGTATCTTTATATTCTTGGAGTAGGGAAGGATTTCTTAAATCAGACCCCCAAAGCACTAACTCTGAGGGAAAGATGGATAAATTCAACTATATATTAAAACTAAGAACTTCTGTTCAACAAAACACATCAAGAAAGTGAAAAGGCAAGCTTTGGGGTGGGTAAAATATTTCCAACAATTATTACAAAAGACTAGTGCCTGGAATACATAACCGACTCCTTCAAACTAATAAGAAAAAGACAAACAATTCAAAAGAAGAATCAGCAAAGGATTTCAACCCACTCTTCATAAAAAGGAAATATAAATGGCCAGTAAATATGTGAGAATGTGCTTCACTTCATTAGTCATCCAGGAAATGCAAAATAAAACCACCAAGGAATATCATTAAAACTCACCAGAATAGCTAAAATTAAACACTCTGAAATACCAAGTGTTGATGAAATGTGGAGCAGAGGAAATTCTCACTCAGGCTGATGGGAATGGAAAATGGTGCAAACACCTTGGAAAACTACAATTGAAGATCTTCATTCCTTATGACCTGAGACATCATTTCCTGGGGGTAAACCTTGAGAAATGTGTGTGTAAGTGCACCAGGAAACATACATATAACATTGATAAGCAACTTTATAACAGCTTTGTTCCTAATTGTCCCAAACTAGAAGCAACTGAAGTGTCTATTAAGAGAGGAATGCATAAATAAATTGTGGCATATGCATACAATTGAATATTATCCAGCAGTGAAAGGAGCTACACACAGCAGCTGCACACAACGGCATGCATGAATGTCACAAACATAAAGATGAGCAATGAACAAAAGAAAAGTGGCATCACTTCTAGGGACGGTGTCCACCTCTCACATTTTCCCTAATAAAACACACCTGTGTGATTTTACTTGGGGAATTCTGGCCGCACCATCACATTTCAGTAAAAGCTCTATTGTCACTTTGGTTTCCTTTTTCTGAGTTCCCGTCCATCTCTATACCTCTCCAGGAATACAGAAATTTCTATTCTCCTCTTACCCACAGCATGACCTCTGTGCCAGGTACTAGTCTTTGTTCTTTGCATATATTATCTTATTTAATCTCCATGGAATCCCATGAAAGATCCAGTTTCATTACCCTCATTTTGCAGATGAGAAAACTGAGGCACAGAACAGCTAGGCAACTAACTGGTCTAAGATTGCACAGTGGGATAGTGACAGAATTAGGATTTCAATGCAAGCAGGCAGATCCCAGAGCCCATGATCTTGTCCCTGACATTTTATTGTTTCCCAGTAAAGCATTTCTTCTAGACACATAAAAAACTCTCCAGAAAAGGGACTTTGGTGAGTGAAAACCTCTTCATTTCTTTCATTCTTGCATTGGATGCAGTAGGAATACTCAAGACTGGAAATACTGTATTTTATTGACTCTAAGATACCACTGATGGAAAGATGCACCATTATTTTCTTCATCATTTAAACTATGACACAAGGTTTTCATGATAGTGTAGCATGACCCATGACTTGGTCACATTGCTTCACATTTTCTTTAACAAAGTTCAAAGGTCTGGTCAATTTCTCCTGCCTTCAATCTCAGTAACAAAATGTACATGGCTTTATCCACTATGGATATCTTTCTTTCTTTCTTAGTCTTTGAAAGAGCTAACTTGTGAGTTTACACACACACACACACACACACACACACACACAGTAAAACCTTGGATTGTGGGTAACTTGTTCTGTGAGGGTTCCACAAGATGAACAAACATTTCTAATAAATTTTAACTTGATAAACGAGTGATGTTTTGCAATACATGTAGTACGTGACACCAAATGTCACATGATCACAACTGAGCCAAAGGTTCTTGAAATTTGCTTTGATATACAAGTGTTTTGGATTACAAGTGTGATTTTGGAATGAATTATGCTCACAAACCAAGGTTTTACTGTATATATATAAAACTGTGATTATTCCTTCAATGCCAAATACTTATTAATATCACATTGACACTGCGCTGCTCTGTTTTCTCCTTTTCTGAAAACACAATAAGCATTTTACTTCAGTGTGGAATTATTGTATATTTTGGAGGATTTTTTCCCTTTCAATTAAGGAAATGTTTAAACATATAAAACAGTCGAAAGAATAGAATAATGAACTCCCATGAATCTTTTATCTAACTGCAACAATTACCAACATTTTACTGTTCTGGTTTGAAGACATTTCAAATAGTTATTAAACTCAATACATGAACAAAAACAATGGAAGTAGCTCTGACCATGTTGGAGTGCGTGGGCAATAACCATTCCACCGTAATTGACTCCTGGCTGGGGGAGATGGAACCCACCATCACCGCAAGGTACAACCCAATTTCAGAGATGTTAAAATGTGAAAAAACATGCACCTTACGTTGGTGACATGTGGCAGTAGGGAGGCCAGGACATTTTACTTATGGGTCAGTACCCAAGGGGTCAGGATTGTCTTTATTGAGTGCTTTTGAGTTTTTCTATATTTTTTGTTATTGTTTCTGTTTTCCCCTTTCAGTTTCTCCCCATCACCAAAACACAAGCAGAAGAATCCTTGCATGTTTCCTTAAGAGTCTCCTTATCCTCCCCCAGTCTTCAGACTGGCAGGGCCAGGCAGGCATTCAGCAACCCACTGATCACTTTTGTGGGGTAAGTTGGGAGAGAGCCCAGGGCCTGTTTCTTTTCCTCCCAGGAGACTGGGTCACTCCCATGTGCCTAGGATGTGTTTACAGCTCATGTCTGGCCTGCTCTGGTCAGTTGAGTTCAGTCCAGAGATGTTGCTTTTGTGAAGCACAAGTGATGCTCATTGCAGATTTAGTACCGGAACTAAATCCCCTGTACCTTCTCTTGCCCTGATGGTCTTGACACTTACACTCAAGAACCTGCTTTTCTTCTTACTTGACTTTTGTTCTGGTTACTATCTTCCCTTCTTCCAAAGTGTGTCCCTGGATTGATATCCTGGTAACAGATCCCTTGGGCCTGAAAACAGGCCCCCAAATCTGTGAATTCTCATGTTCTGGGTTTGGAAGGCTGAGCATTTTGGGCTGGGTGTCAGAAGCCATAAGAGGACAGTGGGGCCAAGAGATGCCTTCTCTAGGCTCTGACCCAGTGGTGCTGCTGTGTATGGGAAGAACAATCCTGGCAGGAAGCAGTCTGGGCAGAAGCCTCCCGAGGTCGGGATGTTCATCCATAATGTCAGAGGAGAGCATGACATGGTAGAGTGGGAGAGATCCTAGTGGCCTGTCAGGCAACCAGAGTTCTGGTCTTAGCTCTGTCAGTTACTAGCTGTCAATTACTGTGATGCTGCACACATATCCAGGGTGTCTTACCACTTCAGTGCACTCTGGCCAAGTTCCAAATGTCTGCCTCTGCTTTCATTTGTCTGCAGGTTTTCTCCAAATACCATGGAAGGCCACTTTGCTTATACACTGTACCAGCAGCCCTCAACCAATGACTCTGGGGAGTAGGCATGTAAACTAATCCAGATCCCTCACTGCATGGTGGGATAACTCTGAAGCCTGTGTTCTCTCCATTTCCAGAATTTCCTCAAGGAAATAATCTTCTGGTACCCACAGTGGTTATCTAGACTGCTAACACATCCTTTATTGGTTGTCCTCCCTTCCTTGGCTCACCTTCCCATGCCTCTGTTTTCTTGCATTTCTTAAACTACTTGCACATAAGCAGAAAACTTGAATTCAAACCCTTGTTTCAAGGTCTATTTCTTGGCAGAACCAAAACCAAGAGAATAGGCAAGTGGGTCATTTAATTTCCTCAGGCCACAGATTTCTCACCAGTTAGGTAATAGCAAAGTTTCCAAGTATATTGTGGTGTTAGAGTTCACCATGCACTTTTGCACACACCATCTTGTTTGCAGCTTAGTACAGATATGTGAGCAGAAAAGGTCTTGTTATCCCATTTTGCAGATGAGAAATGAGAAACCCTGAGAGGTTCTGTGAGTTGTCCAAGGCCTCTCCACTGTGGGTGTAAGTGGTTGAGCTGAGATTGGAGAACAGGCCCTTGAACTCTGAGACCACTCAGTTTCCTTTCCAGTGTTTCCTGGTCTTCACCATTCCCTTACAAAAGTTGTCCTCATATTTACGAGCCCAAGAAAAAAACAGTCCACTGTTGGAGACAGATTCCATCATTTGGGCTTTGTCCTTTGGGACTGTGGTCAGCCCTGGTGAGAAGAGGTGCTCCCAGGGGTAAGTTGCTGATACCCTGGGTGGGCTCAGAGCCTCTTCCATAGGTCTCCTGAGGTTGCTGAACTTCCAGGGTCACTGAGCCTTAAGGAATACATTCACATCTCATGATCCCACCTTCTGGCAGTCCTCTCCAATTGGCTTTGGGCCATCAGCCTCAGTATCATGGTAGAACCTGGAAGCACAGTCAGGGTGGGTTATCTATACTGGTTCCACATCTCCACTTTGTTGAGTCTTCCTAGCAACATTGACTGGCTCTTGGTACTGATAATTAGCAAGGCCTTTGTCTTATGATGTCCTGGGAGGAAGGGAACTAAGTCCTGGAGGGAGGTGGGAGGAGGGAAGGTTCCCAATGGACAGCATTTCCCCCAGTAAGACAATAGCCTTATTATTAGCCCATCCTAGGGAGGATGTCTTTGGACCCCAACCCTCCACCTCTAACCTGACCCCACATCCCACCCAGTCTTCAGGCAGGAAAACAAGTATGGGTCTTTGACCTTAGTAACTCTCTTGGACTTGTTGACTTCTCTCCTTCATTTTTTCATGGAGCACTCCTTCATTCCAGTGGCTTTCTCTGTTACCTCTGTTCCTTACTCTCCATTTCATGTTCTCCCTTATTTTTTGGAAGGTGACAAACTCTAACCAATCCTACTTTGATTTAACAATTCCTGAGGACAGACTTATAGTCACCTCCACCTCTACCTGTTTCTGGCTATTTCAGGTAACTGCTTCCCCAGAGCCAGCTCTAGCTACCAGAACCTGGTCAAGTGTTGATTTCTTGCCCAGCACCTGGCTGGGCCCGGTCATGATCACCCACAATGAGTATTTGAAAAGGTAATGTAGATCACTTAGGTGGACTTTATACCTCTGGACATAAGGAGCAAAGACTATGTTGATGAGCCTTTACAAACTCATGGTCAGGTGATGGATAGGCAGTGATGCTCTGATTGAGGGAGGCTGGAAATAGTCTCAGCCCCTACCCACTAATATCTATGCCAATTGGCCTGAAACTCTCACATAACTGTGTGGCTTGTGTTGAGTCAACAGAACCCTTGTCAATGTTGCAGTGCTATCAGGGAAGGGTAACACTGGAGTGGCTTTCAGTTTTAACTACTTTAGCACACCTGCAGAGAATTATGACTCTCAGAGTGAAGGGTGCTTCCCAGGAGGTTTAATGATTAGAGTAGATAAGTCACTTAGAGAGAAGTGAGGGAGTAGATAGAGGTAAGGACAGGTAAGTTTTGAAGAGAGGGAAGGAGTCAGTGCTCTCAGAGTGTAGGGTGCTGCTCATGTGGGCAACACAGAAGAGCTGCCTTGGCAGCAAAGAGGCAGAATGAGGGCCCTGGATATTGGAGGGTAGGGGACTAAGGGTCACCAAAAGTGATTCTTCACAGTTTTGGCTCAGATCAGCCCTCACATCAATCTACTGCATCCAAGCTTTATAGCAGTCTCCCTACCCATTTACAAGCTGCGCCATCTCATGTTTTTATCCTAGTCTTTTTCACAGCAGTGTGGAAAAAGCAAACATCAGAAACAAGCAGAAGTCAAAAGGCAACGCTTGACTCTCTTCTTTCTTCTTTCTAGAATGGGGGAAATACAGAATTACTGGAAGGATCCAATAAAATCACATATCTACCATGTTTTGTAAACCATAAAACTCCTAGGCAAATGTCCAGTTGAATTTTTTGGGAGAACACTTCCATTTGTACTGTCAATCATTTTCACCTTTTGAAATGTAGCCAAAGATTTCATAATTTTTTGAGGTAACCAGAAACCTCTTTGGGTTTTGAAAAATCTGAGTGGGGAATTAGTCCACCAGGCCTGCAGGCAGCAGTTATTTTTCCACATGGACTCACCTGGAAGGAGTTGTCCAAGGTGCCATGTCTAGGGAGGTTCAGAGGAGAGGGTAATGTGCATGAGGAGGCAGATGGTGATGTGTCAACAACCCTTCATACATGAAAAGGCTGTGCTGCCTGAGACCTTTTGTTTGGTGCTTTCTCAGCTTGCAACAAAAAACCTTTCCCAATTTGTGGGGTGCACAATGGCAGGCATTGCTGCCTGCGAACTCTCTGCAAATGTCAAACCCATTATCAGGCTGAGGAAGGCAGGGTTTTAATTGAACTTTTCCTCCAACCTTCTGCCCTCCACAGCCATAACAAGACCACTTGTGCCATCACGGCCTTTTTGTAAGACCCAGATTGGAAAAAGCAAATGATCTCTAAAGAAATGTTTGGACAGGAATAAGTCTGAACTTGCAGTGTTTGTTTTTTATGTCCCTGTATCTTCTTGCTGCTAACATTTCTTGCTCACAGGATGAGGACATTATCCATCACAACAGGTCTTCAATGCAGGTAAAAAAGGTAACAAAGAAAAATGTAGGCAAGAAAGAATGGGGCTGACACTTTGAAGGGCATGTCTCACTTTCCTGGTAATTCTATAAAGATGCTCCAACTCTCTTCCATCTCAAACACTGCCTCTCCCACCCTACCCAGCCCTCTTTCAACCCTGAATTTCCTTCCCTCTCCCTTGGCCAAGCTTCTAAAAAATGTAACTTATACTTGCTCTTATTTTTATATTCCAAAGCTTGCCCACCAACTCAGGCTGGTTCATTGACTTTATCCTTGTCATGTCACCAGTGGCCTCTCAATCATAATTCTTTTACCCCCTCTGGCCCCACTTCTACTTTATTTCAGGCTTCCATTAGTTCTTGGTTGGATTATTTCAGCAGCTTCCTAACTGGTCTTCACATTCTGTATCTTGCCCCTTTCTAACCCATCCTTTTCATTGTCTCCAAAGGGATCCTCAAAGGTACTTAAAGTTTGGCAGGATGTTCTAAATCCCCTTGCCTGGTTTACAGAGCCATTTGGATGCAGCCATTGTCTACCCTGCTGCCTTCTTGTCTGCCAGCTTCTTGTCACATGTGGCCCTCCAGCCATACTGATTTATTTGTAATTTCACTAACTTGCTCTGCTATTCCTTTCCCCAGGATCTTTGCATGGCTTCTTCCTCTATCAGAAATACTCTCCCACTTTGCTAGGCTGATCCTTACTCATCTCTGCAGTGTCAGCATAGACTTGCTGGGCTCCTGGGAGCCTTCTCTGTCCTCATGAGTCTAGATCCTGCATCTCCCACATGGCCCTCTAGTGCTGTCTGTTTCCCCCACTCTTCCACACTGCATTTACTGTTCATCTGCTCCTCTCCTTTCTAGAGACAAAGCACCTCAAAGGCCTTAGTATCAGATTCTAACATTAGGATTTATGAGTAAGTGATATTCTAAAGGAAGTGCTCCCTAAGGATCCTGGCAGGGAATTGGGGAAGCAGGAGAGTGAGGGGTATGGAACCAAGCAAAGGTCTGTCCTCAGGTAACATCCTTGAGAGGGACTCCAGCCTGGTCCTGCAGGGAGCTCTGAAGTATGGGTGATGCCCCAGCATTGCCCCATGGGAGGCCAGAGAGCTGGGCTGTGGCATCCCTGCACATATAGGCTGCCATGGATAAAGTACCCCCCTGGGATTCCAGCTCTCCTGTGTGTGAGTGTGTGGACAAACTATCAGTGGGGCTATCTCCCTGCTGAATATGAGAAGCAAAGGGTACTGAAGGGGAGTGGTATGCAACAGTGGCAAAAAGTGATCCCATGGGGACTGGGTAGAGCACTGACATTGCCACTAGAGTCATATTCTTTGTGTGGCATTGTTCAGTGAATGTCGTACCTGGAACACAGAAGGTGTGCAGTGATTTCTTTTTTTTAATTGAATGGATGAGGATTTTTCAGTTTGTGACATTTTAACACTATTCAAGTGTCCTTCCTTGAAAATATCTCTTCCACTGGCTTTTGAGATACCACTCTAACCACCACCTACTCTGTTCCATTCTGCTCTATCTCCCTTCTTGGCTTATCATCCTCTGCCTGTTTTGAGCACTGATGTTCCCACAAGTTATGTCCTCAGTCCTCTTCTTGGTTCACTTTCTGTGAGGACTCTTACCGATACTTTTGGTTTCATTATAACCTTTATCCTTTTTTAAATATAGTCATTCAACAAATCAAAACCACACTCAGATATCACCTCACGCCAGTCAGAGTGGCCAAAATGAACAAATCAGGAGACCATAGATGCTGGAGAGGATGTGGAGAAACGGGAACCCTCTTGCACTGTTGGTGGGATTGCAAATTGGTGCAGCCACTCTGGAAAACAGTGTGGAGGTTCCTCAGAAAATTAAAAATAGACCTACGCTATGACCCAGCAATAGCACTGCTAGGAATTTACCCAAGGGATACAGGAGTACTGATGCATAGGGGCACTTGTACCCCAATGTTTATAGCAGCACTCTCAACAATAGCCAAATTATGGAAAGAGCCTAAATGTCCATCAACTGATGAATGGATAAAGAAATTGTGGTTTATATACACAATGGAGTACTACATGGCAATGAGAAAGAATGAAATATGGCCTTTTGTAGCAACGTGGATGGAACTGGAGAGTGTGATGCTAAGTGAAATAAGCCATACAGAGAAAGACAGATACCATATGGTTTCACTCTTATGTGGATCTTGAGAAACTTAACAGAAACCCATGGGGGAGGGGAAGGAAAAAAAAAAAATAAAAGAGGTTAGAGTGGGAGAGAGCCAAAGCATAAGAGACTCTTAAAAAGTGAGAACAAACTGAGGGTTGATGGGGGGTGGGAGGGAGGGGAGGGTGGGTGATGGGTATTGAGGAGGGCACCTTTTGGGATGAGCACTGGGTGTTGTATGGAAACCAATTTGACAACAAATTTCATATATTGAAAAAAAAAAAGAAATTGTGGTTTATATACACAATGGAGTACTACATGGCAATGAGAAAGAACAAAATATGGCCCTTTGTAGCAACGTGGATGGAACTGGAGAGTGTGATGCTAAGTGAAATAAGCCATACAGAGAAAGACAGATACCATATGGTTTCACTCTTATGTGGATCCTGAGAAACTTAACAGAAACCCATGGAGGAGGGGAAGGAAAAAAAAAAAAGAGGTTAGAGTGGGAGACAGCCAAAGCATAAGAGACTCTTAAAAACTGAGAACAAACTGAGGGTTGATGGGGGGTGGGAGGGAGGGGAGGGTGGGTGATGGGTATTGAGGAGGGCACCTTTTGGGATGAGCACTGGGTGTTTTATGGAAACTAATTTGACAATAAATTTCATATATTGAAAAACAAAACAAAAATAAATAAATAAATAAATAAATAAATAAATAAAACATTAAAAAAATAAAATAAGGGGCGCCTGGGTGGCGCAGTCGGTTAAGCGTCCGACTTCAGCCAGGTCACGATCTCGCGGCCCGTGAGTTCGAGCCCCGCGTCAGGCTCTGGGCTGATGGCTCAGAGCCTGGAGCCTGTTTCCGATTCTGTGTCTCCCTCTTTCTCTGCCCCTCCCCCGTTCATGCTCTGTCTCTCTCTGTCCCAAAAATAAATAAACGTTGAAAAAAAAATTAAAAAAAAATAAAATGAAATATCAATTCTAAATTATTTAGAAATGAAGTCATTTACTTTTAAATATACCAACATATTTTTAAAAGTAAAAAAAAATAAATAAATATAGTGATTCAACAATTCTAATGTTTATTTTTTGAGAGAGAGCACAAGTAGGAGAGGGGCAGAGAGAGAGGGAGACACAGAATCTGAAGCAGGCTCCAGACTCCGAACTGTCAGCACAGAGCCTGACATGGGGCTCAAACTCACGAACGGTGAGATCATGACCAGAGGCGAAGTCAGATGCTTAACTGACTGAGTCACCCAGGTGCCCCTATAATCTATACCTTAATGATGCCCCAATTCATATTTATTTTATTCCCTTATTTATTCATTTAACAAATATTTCTGAGAGCATATTGCTTACTATGTGCCAACCACTAGTCTAGGTTCTTAGAATACAACATTGACCAAAACATACCAAAATGTTTATCTTTGGAGAGCTTGCATTCTGGTAGCAGGGTAGGAAGGGGGCAGACCATATGCAATAAACATAATTAAATAAGAAAATTATGTAATATGCTAAAGGGGAAAAGGAAAAGCAAAGCAGGGTGAGCAGGATGGAAGTGCTGAAGTGCTGAGGACCCAGAGGATAGAGGGAGGTTATAGTTTCAGATATGATGATTCAAGGTAGTCCTCATTGAGAAGATGACATGTGAACAAAACTCTGAAGGAACGGAGGGAGTCAGCTGTGGGAAGAGCATCCGGGCAGAGATAACTACAAGTACAGATGCCCTGAGGTACATTCTTGTCATGTTCAAGGAATGGGGAGGAGGCCTCTGTGGCTAGAGCAGCGTGATCCCAGGGAAGAGAAGATGAGATCAGATGGACATGGGAGTGGGTAGACCATGTAAGGGCTCAGAGAGCTATGCTAAGGGCTTTGGCTTTTGCTCTGAGTGAACAGGCAGCACTGCAGGGCTTTGAACAAAGGTGTGACATATCTGACTGATAGCCCAGATATCCGTTTCCTGTCTCTAGACTGGTATGTTCAATTAATTTTTGGATGTCCCATGGGCACATCAAGTTGAATGTAGTTGGTCTTTATCATTTGCTGATTCCATTTCTGTGAAATGACTTCCTAGCTAAAATTTATTTGTAATCCCCAAATTAATACTTGGGATGTTTTTAGTTATCTGTGGACATGGGCAGAGCAGTGAAAAATTTTGATAGCCTGTTCCCAGCTAAAGTTGTACAAGGTAACACTCTGCCTTCTTATTTCAGCTCTCATACTGTAAACAAGTGTCCTTTTCACTGTCTATTTAGTGCCACATATTTTTTTTTGCATTTTTGTGCTTTTGCTTGGTGATTTCCCTGTTTAAAATGGTTCCCAACCTTAGTGCTGATGTGCTGTCTACTGTTTCTGAGCACAAGGAAGCTGTGATGTGCTTTATGGAGAAAATGCATGGGTTAGATATGCTTCATTCAGGCATGAGTTACAGTGCTGTTGGCTGTAAGTTCAATGTCAATGAATCAACAATATATATTAAACAAGGAGTCTTTAAACAGAAACGCACATTAAACAAGGTTATGTATTGATTAATTGATGAAAAGTTGTGGCCAGAGGCTTGCAGGAACTTAACCTTGCATTTCCCCTAGGAGCAATGGTTCAGTATTCATTAATTCAGTGTTTGTGGTGACTATAGGACATAACTACCATGAATAATGAGAATCGACTGACTGTATGTAAAACACTAAACTTATTTTTAGTTTCATCGTTCAACAAAACACTCCAGCCAGATGGAATTCTCACTTCCTCATTCCTTACATCAAATCAATCTGAAGCTCGCCTCTCCTTAAACATCTTCTTCTTCCCATCTCCACTGTCACACCCCTGGTTGATTTTCATTTTGCCTGGACTGGTACAGCAACCTGGTCTTCCTGCCTTAAATATGGCCCCTTTCAATTTTTCCTCCATGCACCTTCCAGAGAGGTCTTTCTTAAATGCAGCTCTGATCACATTATTTTTCTGCACACAACCTTCAGGGGCTCCTTTTTTTCCATCATCAGTGACTTGGAATTTACTGCTAAATACCTACTGACTAGCCACCTTCTAACTTTCTCACGTGGCAATGTGTCCAGATCACCTCTGTCCAGATGACCTTGCAGCATGTGGCCCAATGCTGCTCAATAAGATGTATGCACAAGTCACTGGACAGAGCTGATGGGAAATCCTTTACAGGGGACACACTTGACTGGCATCATCATTTTGCCTTTTTATCTGCCTTCCCTTGGACATGTTTTTGATGCAGCAGGCATCTTGCTAACCATGAAACAGAAATGAAACACAAAGTACCGTGTTTCAGGTGTCTACTTCTGTGTAATAAATCATCCAAAACATAGTGACTTAAAACAATGCCATTTATTTGCTCACAATTCTGCTATCTGGAGGGCTAAGCTAGGTAGTTCTTCTGCAGGTCTTTCCCTGGGGTTGTGTATGTTAGGGAATTGGCTAAAGGTTGGTTGGTTCCGCATGGCTTCAATAACATGTCTGGAGCCTTGATGGAGACGTCTAGAAAGGCTGGGTTGGCTGGGCCTTTCTCCATCTGGCTTCATTCTCCATCCAGTCTCTTTCTTCATTTGGTCTCTTTCTCTATCTGATTTCCCATTCTCCAGGAGGCTAGGACATTCCTATATGACGCTTTCAGGGCAAGATGGTGAGAGCAGATGCTTCAAAGCTTCTTGAGGATAAGGCTAACAAGTCACACAGAGAACCTTCTGCTATATGCTATTGGCCAAAGCAAGTCACATGGTCAACTCAGATTAAAGAACATGTATCCAGTGATGGGAGTGATTGTTGTGGTTATCTCGGTAAGCAATCTGTCATAGATGGCAAAATCAGAGGAGGAGGAGTCTGGATCCCCATGGTTACTGTGAGTTCTGATGTCAGCACAGAATTGTCTATTTCTAGACTTAGAAATCTTACTTGTTTAACCCCTAGAGTGGTTGTTTTTATGACATGGGACTGAACATATTCTTAACTGGCTCAAGTTGTTCTTAACAATGTTTTTATCTTACCTTGGTGGTTCCAGTCAGTGGTTGAAATCTTGCAGGTAATTTATCACTAGTAACAAAGTGCCAAAATTTTTGAATAATTCATAGAGCTTAAAAAATAATTAGAGTAGATTCAGGGTCCCACTTCTGAATTGCCCATCCCCTCTGTCATGGGGATAAAAGCCAGTGATACGCCGTCCTGTAAAAGCAGTCCATTTTCCTTTGCTTGTGGCTAGTGTTAGTACCTGAAGACTATATCTTCAGGTCCCCTTTGGCTTTATTGTTCATCTCTAACTCCCACTCCCAAACCAGACTCTTTCCTATTTATTTCTGAGGGCCCCCAAGAGTGCTTCCATGTGTTTACAAAGTACTCCCAATGGTTATTTGTTACTGTGGCTTCCATAGCTCTGACAAACTCCATGAGACACTGCTCTGAGCTATGACTCTTTTCCCCTTGATGTTGCCTGGGGACCCTCAGACCTGGAGGGCCTCTGATGTTCTTCTGACCCTTCCCACTATCAGGCAGCCTTTATCACTCCTCTTCACAGCACAGGCCCCTGTTAATACCCCTTTCATCTTCCAAACAAGAAGGAAGATGCTCCTTTCTGGTTATGTTTTATTTGAATCCCCCAGCAAGGTGGCCTGAATGCAAAAGTTTTGCAGTAGAAAACTTTTGTGCTCTCTGCTGGAACTAACTGTGGTGAGACTGCCCCCTTCCCCTTTGTTCTTGACACTGTTATTGGCCGTGAAGCTGAAATATGTGCTCCACCACTGATGGGCTTTGACCCTACCCCACTGCCAGAGACCACTCAACACCCAAGAAGGCCCCTGTGCATTGAGAAGGATGTTCTCTCTTTGTTTTATTCAGAAGTTGTTCAGCAGTGCTGTTGCTTGGACTCCAGTTAGTGATACAAATTTTTTCTTTAAGAATATGTATTTCTTAAAGTTTTTGAATAGCTACTTCATGTATGTGGTTAAAAGCAAAAAATCCAAGTAATACAAAAAGATACAACAATGGAAAGCAAATCTCTCTAATTCTGAAAAACACTTCCTTGGTCTCCTTCATTTGAACAAACTTCCGGAGTAGTTTATGCATCTTCATGAACACATGGTCCAGTCCTTTTAATTCATAAACGCAGCTTCAGCTGAACCAGAGGCCTAGCTTAGCAGAGGTTCTGGAATAGGCTACCATACCGTACCCAGACCTCCACTCCACTCTGATTCTCAGGCTTTGCTTTATTTGGCCAGCCTCTTCCTTTTCTCATGGAAACTTCCTTATTGGTCTCTTTAATCCATTTGTTGTCTTTTTTTCTTTCTAGCCTTATTGAGATATAATTGACATACAGCTCTGTTGTACAAGTTCATGGTGTACCTCAGAATGCCTTTTGCAAATATCTTTTCCCATTCTGTTGGTTGCCTTTTAGTTTTGTTGGTTGTTTCCTTTGCTGTGCAGAAGCTTTTTATCTTCATAAGGTCCCAGTAATTCATTTTTGCTTTTAATTCCCTTGCCTTTGGGGATGTGTCGAGAAAAGATATTTGCAAATGACATATCGGACAAAGGGCTAGTATCCAAAATCTATAAAGAGCTCACCAAACTCCACACCCAAAAAACAACCCAGTGAAGAAATGGGCAGAAAACATGAATAGACACTTCTCTAAAGAAGACATCCAGATGGCCAACAGGCACATGAAAAGATGCTCAACGTCGCTCCTTATCAGGGAAATACAAATCAAAACCACACTCAGATATCACCTCACGCCAGTCAGAGTGGCCAAAATGAACAAATCAGGAGACCATAGATGCTGGAGAGGTTGTGGAGAAACGGGAACCCTCTTGCACTGTTGGTGGGAATGCAAATTGGTGCAGCCGCTCTGGAAAGCAGTGTGGAGGTTCCTCAGAAAATTAAAAATAGACCTACGCTATGACCCAGCAATAGCACTGCTAGGAATTTATCCAAGGGATACAGGAGTACCGATGCATAGGGGCACTTGTACCCCAATGTTCATAGCAGCACTCTCAACAATAGCCAAATTATGGAAAGAGCCTAAATGTCCATCAACTGATGAATGGATAAAGAAATTGTGGTTTATATACACAATGGAGTACTATGTGGCAATGAGAAAGAATGAAATATGGCCCTTTGTAGCAATGTGGATGGAACTGGAGAGTGTGATGCTAAGTGAAATAGGCCATACAGAGAAAGACAGATACCATATGTTTTCACTCTTATGTGGATCTTGAGAAACTTAACAGAAACCCATGGGGGAGGGGAAGGAAAAAAAACAAAGAGGTTAGAGTGGGAGAGAGCCAAAGCATAAGAGACTCTTAAAAAGTGAGAACAAACTGAAGGTTGATGAGGGGTGGGAGGGAGGGGAGGGTGGGTGATGGGTATTGAGGAGGGCACCTTTTGGGATGAGCACTGGGTGTTGTATGGAAACCAATTTGACAATAAATTTCATATACTGAAAAAAAAAAGAATGCCTTGACATGCATATATTGCAAAACGATTATCAAAATAAATGCAATTAGCGTCCATCTCCTCATATAGTTACAAAAACTTCTTTTTTTCCCCTTTGTGATAAGAACTTTTAAATTCTACTCTCAGCAGCTTTCACATACACCATACAGCCCATCTGCTGTCTTTTGGGGTCATCAGATATGTTTGCACATGTTCAAACCTCACTACTGGACAGGGTTCTATGATTTTTCCTAGGAGGTTTGTGGGCCCCTATGTGGGCGTGAGAATTGCCTACTTCCAGCCTTCAGCTACGGCTCAGAACAAGCTCTAGCTGATCCAGCACGGCTCCTACATGTGTCCCAAGATCTCTCGTTGTATAACTCCTGGCTGCTTCACCAGCCTTATTCCCCATCCCACCCTCACGCCGTATTCCAGCTCTAACAATGCTCTGCAAGCCCTCCAGCATAGAGGTTTCACCCTCCTGGGCCTTTGCAAAGGCTTTCCTTCTTCCTGGACAATCCTTTTTCTTTTGTTCTGTTTGGAAATTCCTATTTTTCCATCAAGACTAAGCTTAACTGTTACTTTTTTCTGAGAATGTCTTACATGATTTATTTTCCCTCCTAACCCCTGAGCTGAGCTGAGGTCATTACATCAACTTTGGTTACTGTTTTGTCTCTGGCACTTATTTTCAGTTATTCAGATGATCACCCTGTGCTACAACTTTATTTTTGCTTATATTTTTCTCTCCCATCAGTGTTATGAGCAACGCGAGAATAAGTACTTGGTGTTAAAATGTATGCATGTCACATAGGTGGCAGTCAAAAAGCTTTTCTTAAATAAGCTCTCACATATAATGTATAATTTTTGTACTTAGGCGGCTCTGGTGTTCACTTGAATTTGGAATTAAGCAGAAAAGGTTGGGAGCTGTTGTCCTACAGGCTACAGCTCCAAGTCCTTTACATGCAAGCTGGTATCTCCTGTATCAGGAGGCCCAGCTTTAAATCCTAAACCATTTAGTACTTGCAACAGTGGCCAGTCACTTAATCTCACTAAGTTTTGGTTTTCTTGCTGGAAAAAAAGGATTTATATATCTTGCAGAGTTCTGGGACCTAATTGCAACTATGAGAAGCTGTCTAGAGGGGTGCTGGGCACCTACTGGGTGTTCAGTACATGTTCATTTAGTGAATGAGTAAATGGGATGGGTATACTAATATTTCTCATGCTACAATAACCAACATCTAGACTCACAAAGCATCTAAAGGAGGAAAGTTTGTATCAATACCAACAGGAACAACATTTTAAATGTATTTTTGTGCTTCTATATTTTATTCTTGTTTACACACACACAGGGAGACTCTCTCTTCCTCTCTTGTACATACAATTCCATTTCCCGTTTTGTTTGTTAGTTACACAGCAAACCTCCAGGACAAGGTCTTGCAGGTGACAGAGGAGTTAAGGCAGCTTTAGTGGCAGTTTTGACGTTATGCTCCAGTGGTGTTTTATTTTCATGTCTGTTTTTCTTGAGTCCAAGGCTGTTACACACCTTTCCTTTATGTGCACAGCTGGGGAGGGCGGCCTACTCCAGTTCCGTGAGCTGTTTTGATGGCCTGCTGTCCACATTGGTATTCTATGAGCCTAGGATTTCTAGTCTTCCTGGAAAGCCTCGATATCTTATCATGTGGACGCAGGAAGTTTTTTTCAATGCTTACTTTGCTTCCATTTTTCAGTGTGATTGAATTCTGCAAAAGCCTCTCTGTGAAAGAATGTTTTTTGATAAGTACTTGAAATCCTCCATTTGTCAGATTTGGCTTTTAGTTGGTGTTTGGCTACTTTCTACCACACAGGCACCCCCAGGCTCTCGGTCTCTGTCTCTCACATGCACATATATATCCACATGTCCCTAACCACCTGATCTCCAGCCCACGTAACAGCAGACCCTACTTACCCTCAGTCCCTGCTCAATCTTTGAGTCTATTTAGGGAAAGTGGACTTCTCTCATATCTGTTTCTGGACTGATCCACACATAGCCTGCTTCTCCACTGTCAGTCCCAGCTCCAACTTAGTTCTGAGGTCTTAGTCACTGACAATGTGGCCCTTGTGGGCTATAGTCTTCCCTTAGTAAGAAGCTTCTACCCCACAGTGTTCCCAGAGACAGAGTTTGGGGGTAACATGTGGGAAAGGTCATATCCCCACCCCAGGCCTTGCACACTGCCCATCCTGTAATTCTCCTTAGTAGCCCCAGTGTGGAGTTAACAATCTCAGAATGAAATCTTGGGGCTACGAAAAGGGGTCATAGTACAGAACAGAAATATCTAGAAACATTTCCTCAAATTGTCTAGCCACCATTAAAGGGAATCTCTCCCTGATCATGTCTCCCTTGGGGTACCAGCCTGCTGCTGGGTTGATGAGTTGGAGTTTTCTTCTTAAAGACAGTTTCTCAAAACACCTTGTTCATTACTGAGCTCAGAGTCTCCATTCTTAACTATCACGTTGTTTAACAAAAAGCTCAAACGTTACTCTTTTATTACTCTTTTACTTTTATTACTCTCAGACTAGCTGGCTTTCCCTCTGTCTCAACCATTCTCTCCAGCACAAACTTTGACCCTTACTTTCACCTCCAAAATGCCCACCGGGGTGTTTTAGCAAACAACAGAGCAGACTTCTCCCTCCCTCTCTCAAATTTTGCCACTCCCCTCAGAATATTAAACTGGTTACATTTAGTTTCTATGTATTTTTATTTTTTAAATGTGTGTTTATTTTTGAGAGAGACAGAGTGTGAGCGGGGGAGGGGCAGAGAGAGAGGGAGACACAGAAATGGAAGCGGACTCTGGGCTCTGAGCTGTCAGTACAGAGCCCGATGCAAGTCTTGAACCCACGAGCCATGAGATCATGACCTGAGCCAATTGGACGCTTAACCGACTGAGCCACCCAGGAGCCCCTTGTTTCTACATTTAAAATTAGTTAACATTTTTTTCCCCTCATGGCATGCAGATCTTACCCCTTGCAAATAATCACTTTCAGTTTTATATTCCAAACAGGTTTTTCTTATTGGTCCATTAAAAAGTAGACACTTAAAGCTCACTAATCCATGGTCATTTCAGTTACAACTCATCGACTAATTCATACCCACTGTAAATATTATGATAATTATTAGCAAAAAGGAAAATATTAAATTATTAATTACTGGTGTGTAATGTATCTGTTATAAATATTTGTGATAACTTGTAACTACGTACCCACCATTCAGTAAAAGAAGCTTCTCTGTAGAGTCTCATACCCAAGATGTATTTAGCCAGTGTGGTGTACCAGAAAAGTACACCAGCCAGCGCATATTGTACTGTCTACTGTGACTGTTCTTACTGATAGGAACCCTGCTAAATATTTCCAATACTACCTTTTTCTGTGCACATGTCTGGCATCAGATTCACAATTGAAAATTCAATCAGTCAACCTCCTACCTACTTGGAACATATAAGTCCAAGCATTAACTTATTTAAATGACTGAATTGGTTTAACTAGTCAGGTACTGGATACCAGAACAGACTTATTGAGTGTGTAGAGCCCCATCCTAGAGGTCAGGCCCATGTTCAGGGAACTGAAACCCTAATTTGGTAGGTAGGATCACCCCCACATAATGGGTGCTTTATGCTTTTGTATATTGTGCTTGTTTTCTCAGACCTTTCTGACTCTTGAGATGTCTTTGGCTGTGGTTGCTGATGACAATGGTTTTTGACTCTGATAATCTGTACAACTTGTTTCTCAGGACTCTTTATGTCTTTCTTGGGTTTCTGGTGGCTCACTCACTCCTCAGTGCTGGATTACTTGGTGGCAGGTAGTTTTCCTGCCTCTGTTCCTCTTATCTTGTCTGAATGACCCTCCTGGGTTACCACGAGGACTGGGCCTCCAGCCTGAACTGGTGGTGGGGAAGAAGTGGGTGATAGCTCTGGGATGGAGAGTAAAGGGGCACTAAAGACAACATCTCAGACACTGTGTGAAGTCCAGTGGAAAGTTTTATCAACTGGCTAGGAAGCAAAACCTAGAGCACGCTGACTAAGGAGGACAAGCAGGAAAAGAGCCACAAGAGATCTTGGAGGCAATGATCTATGGAAAGTGGGAGGCTTTCATAGGGGCTGGTGACTGTGTAAGAAGGAACCATGAAAGGCCAGTGATCTTTCCTACCATTGTGGGCATCTTCATTCAGCAGAAGACTGTTTATACCTCTAGCACCCCACTGCTCCTCAAGTTGGAAAGGATCCCCCCAAGGACTGCAAATTTTTGCCAAGATGGCGTGATCTGCTAAGTAATGATAGATCTCAAGTCTTGTAACTTTATTACCCTTTCTCTTATAAACCTCAAATAAGTTCTCAAGGAAGCTTGATAGCAGTGACACCACCCAGAACTACCTTCACACTAATAAGCTGTGTTGGGTCCCATATACTTCAACTCTCTCCTATTTCCAGTGTTCTCTCTGTCTTTCTGGGGCATCCTCTTTAGTGGACTCTTCCCTGTGGGTTGGACAGCCATCACTTTCCTCTTTCTCCAAAAGTCATAATTCCTATTGTCCAAGGGCCAGATCTTTGGTCTCTGAGTCCCCATTGATCTGACAGCATTCTTATAAATAGTTTCCTAGTGTCCTTTCCTGCAAGTTCAGTGGAGGTACACCCCAACTCTTTGGAAATGCAGAGTGTAGTGACCACAGGTGTGAGACTTTGCTGTGGCTTTAATGTCAAGAAAATAGGAGACCCTTACTCCTGGGTTTGTTCTTCCTTCTTCTGCTTTAATGCAATGTCTGCTACCCCTGCCTCCCTCTCTCCTGTCCCAGTTCTGGCTTGTCAGTCTGATGAAGTGCCTTCAGCACTAATTGTGCCCCTCCCTTCTGTTTTTGAGTACCACTTCTACATGGTAATGCTTCTCTCCACAGGAGTAGGGTGAAGAGTTCTCAACACTTGGTCCTCATTGTGCACCTCTGGTGGTTGCAATGCCAGATCCACTTGACAGGAGCTGGACAAAGGATCACTGCATGGTGTGCAAGCCTGTCAGTCGCTGTCAGTTCTGGGCAATGCACTTCAGTCTACGATGACGTTCCAGGAAGGAGACCTGGAAGAAATTTTTTCCTTCTATTTGAAAATCACAAGATCCACATTATCCTGGGTGGTGAAATTAACCCTGCTTTTCTGGTAGATGGTACACATTTCCACATTCTCTTTTGGGAGAGAAGGCAAACCAGCTGAGCGCCTCCTTCAACCCCCATGAATGCTGATGACCTGGTTTGGGAGCCAGAAAATGTCTTGGCCTTAATTTTTTCCCCAGTGTTTCCCAACCTCCAATGCACAAACCTACCAGTTTGTGAAAAATCCTAAATTGAGAATTCTATAGGAGGAGATCTCTGAGCTTAGCAGCAGTATGCAAAATAGACAGTTTTTACTTTTTTGGGTCATGGACTCCCTTACGCATCTGATGGTATACACACACGCACACACATGCACAAGAATAGACACACACACAAAAACACACACACTTCCCACCCACAGACAAGCATATGTATACATTTTTTTGCATACCATATTCTAAAAGTTTATATACCCTTAAGCCCATCCATTAATCACATATCAAGAATCCCTGACTTAGGGGATTTAAATAACAGCACGGTATAGTCACTAAAAATCTCACAGGATTGTGGGTGAAATGAATAGAAGTAGAGTGTTTAGTGACTGTCCAGATCTAATCATTTTCACATCAACTGATGCTGGGAATTTGTGCTCCGTTTTCAAGTGAGTCTTTCAAAAGATGTGGACAAACCACTTTCAGAGGGGAGTGGAATCTTGTTATATGCTGAAAAGCTGAGGAGCCTCAGAAAGCTTGTCATGGAGAAGGAAGTAGAAAGGCATGGATGATGCTTATAGGGACGACCCTGAAGACTTTAGGGAGCCTCAAATATTAACAATAGATATTAGGATTCTGAATAACCCCCAGTTAACCAGAAATTTGAGTTTACAAGGAACTTTTATGTCCCTAGTGCTCCAGTTAGTTGAGGTTTTGTTGTACTGACCTGGATGCACAGATGAAAGAGTTTGTCAGATGACAGCTATGATTCTGTGTGGTAAATCTAATGATCGAGGACAGCGGTGGAAGCTGGATAAACCAAGCATTCAGGGACTGTAGGCTCAGTAAATAAGCTCTAAAGGACACCAAGAGGGTCCTTTACCTGAATACCTGTCCAGAGTCTCCACCTATTCTCCATGCTTTGCCAGATGTCATAATGTCTAGATGGTTCTGGCCACAAGCTCAGATGTGTAGTATAAACGCAACGTCCTTTATTTTTTAATATGGCAGCCTATCTTCTATCTCAAGCCCCCATTCTGCCTAAATAATCTAGCTATTTTTAAAGCAAATTCTACCATTTCCAGTTTTCTAGGTCATTTTGGGTATAAAGTCAATCAATTCAGGATTTCCCTTCCCTCTTTCTCAAAATTCTGGATGCTGATGTGGATAGAAGAGAAGGGGGTTATGAGGTCTCCAGAGGTTGCAAAGTTCATCTTGGTCTTGGTTATAATGGCCTCGGATGAGATATACATCATCTTTAATAGTTCTTGGGCACTGGTCTCTATTCCCACCAATATCCACTGAAATTGCTCACTCTGCCATCTGGCTGTAGTTACACACATTTACATTCTCTTTGACTCTTGGGTTGATAGGTCATGCAGCCTACTTCCAAGACTCTCTGAGGATCTGTTCATGTATTGGAGGTGTGAGGGGGGATCTGTCTTAAGTCCCATTACTGCCAAACACATCATACTCTAGGCTCTCCTCACTTGCTGTTCCACTGTGCGGGTGCAGGGAGCTCTTCTTCCCTGGGACACAAGGCACTGGGGTATTTTGTTCTTAAATTCCACAGTACGTCTGGTACTTCTGCCCCTCTCTCCCTTTTGCCTTCCTTTCCCCATTTCAGCACAGGACTGAGAGATCCACAGGAAAGTTTGCTGGTATTTTGTTTACTCTATGACTTTAACTCTCTCCCACCCAATCTAGTCTTATTGGCGGGGACCCTGGCACTTCAGATTTTCTTTTTTATTTGAAGAAGCTCACATTTCATGCTTTGTATTCTTTAGGGCTTAGGCTCCCAACCAAAAAACCCTGAAAGATTTGCAAATAAAAAGCCATGGCTTTTA
The DNA here is from genome assembly GCF_018350155.1 of Leopardus geoffroyi. NCBI lineage: Eukaryota > Metazoa > Chordata > Mammalia > Carnivora > Felidae > Leopardus > Leopardus geoffroyi. Next base: position 99,168,329 of record NC_059336.1, on the reverse strand, counting down.
ATCTTTGCTATAATTCTTCAGAATTTATTTAGAATCTCAAAAGCATTATGAGCCTCTATTTCTTTGTATTCTGGGAAAGGCCTCCTAGGAGGTAACATTTGCCACCGACACAGGAGGTGTAGATGAAAAATCTGATAAGGAAGTGTAGAGGTGGGAGGTTGCAGGGACAGATGAAACAATCCCATAGTACAATGGGATATATATTATTTAATTTAAATCCATTTTCCTCTGCTGGACATAAATATCCCATGGCAGACACAAACGGAGGATTCATCATTGTTCACTATTAGTAAGTTAATGTGAATGAGTTTCTCATCTTTACACAAGCTGGGTTCTGAGAGCAGGCTTGGCAGAGGACAGTGGAGAGACAGGTGCAGGGTAAGCCAGCTGGACGGCCAGGTGTGGTGAGAAGGAGGGGCAGCCAGGTACATTTTGTGGGTAGTAGAAGGCTAGGATGGAGAATTAGAGCATGGGGAGAGGCAAAGAGAGAGCCCCAGAGATAAGCTTCACACACTTCACGGTGATGCCAGAGCTGGGGAGACATGGGGTCAGCACATTCAGGCAGAGGAAGAGAGAGGTCTGTGTTCAGACCCAGGTCAAGAATTGACTGAATGATTTGTAAAGGCATGTAGGACACACTTCTCAAATTTCCAAGTAACTCAAAGTGATGAAAGTAATCTCTAATAAGACAGAAGTTAAAGCAGCAAAAGAAAAATGAACATGAAGGGGATGCCCAAGTCTGGTGGGAATACAGGAGGGAAGAAGGGCACCATTCTGGGGTGAACTCATTCTGGGCTGGATGATGGACAGCCTGGAGGATGGGCAGAGAGACAGCATCCTAACATTAGAGCTTTTACATCTGAAGTGAGACAAAACAGAATCATTCTTTTATTTCATGTGACAGAAAAATAGCTGGGTCCTGTCTTCATGTTCTTTTCAGTGTTCTGCATTCTCTCTCCTGTTCTGTTTCTGTGTGAAGAAACACAACCCTTCCCAAACTTTTGCTTTGATCACAAGCATCAGAAAGTGTGGCATTGCTTGGTAGGCAGGGAAAAGAAAGATTCAGCTTTTTTTTTCCTTGAAAGCTCCTTGTGTTCTGAGTGTTTTACTCTCTTTTTAGGACATCTTCACTAAAAAACATTCTATCACACGATGGCAGTAGAGATATAATCTAAATTTATAAGCTATAATGCATGGATGCATCCCAATGGGGAGAAAAGTCTAATTTATGTTTGTCCATATATTTTTCTTTGGTTGGTGTTTGTGTTCTAAGTTTCTGGAGGCATCAAACATAGAAAGGCCCTGTAATTCCAGACGGGATTAATACAGACAATATTTCATTCAGGAGGTGGAGACCATAAATAAGAAGAGGTACTTTCAGATGGCCTCTAAATTTTTTGAGATACCACTCCAGTGCCTGTAAAAACCAAAATCAACCTTCCACTTGCATTCCTAATTTTCTCTGCACCTCATTTTTTTTTCCTGGATAGAGACAATTTTTCAGGCTGGACAGGAGATGAAGAACATCTATGAAAGACTCAGACTTTCTCCTTTTACATTATTTTAACCCTAACTCTGAATTACTTCTATTTCCTTCAAAGGAAATTTTTCTTTGGTCTTAAATGGTGATAAACAAACAACAAGAAAAATTTGGAATCCATTGGAATGGGTCAAAAACCTTTGTTTAGGAAGATTGCATGTTTTGCCATTCTCTCTGGATATGCTTTTCTCAAGCCACGAAAGGGTTCTGTAGAATAACCAATGTCCTTTTCAATAATGCCAGATTTCCTTCTGAGAGAAAAAAACAGTTGCATCTCAGGATTCATTTATACCACATACTAGTGGTAACCCTGATGCGCCACACACTAGGGAAATAATACTAGTTATTTAAGTGACCACTATTAAATGACCAGTAATCACATGCCACAATGCTCCAAGTTCTTTACACATATCTCATTGGATCCTCACTGTCTTGCCATGAGGCAGTTGCCAGCAATATCCTCATTCATCACACAGATGAGGAAACCTCCCTGAGACACTGGGAGGTAAAGAAACAAGATCACATAGCTAGTCAGGGACTGACCATGATTAGCAACCATGTGGTCTAGCTTCAAAGTCCATGCTATTACCCATGGAGGGGTCTCTGCAGGAGACAAAGGTTCTTTCTGCAACTAGTTTACAATCTAGTAAGACATGAAAGCTTACAATCTAAGGCAGATATGCTGAATCAAAATGAGATGACATTCTGCCAGCATATTGGATATGACGCATGAGAAAATGATCGCCTAGAACATGGGTAAATCCATTAAAAGTTTATTGTTTATACAGGGAAAAATTAGTATATGTGCTGCTAAAGCAAGCACTATAAAGGGAAAAATTAAAACATAGGAAATTATCCTATCTAGAGAGTGAGATGGACATTTCATTTCCTTAACTTTTCATCCTAGACATTGCAAGGTTCAATAGAAGCATGAGGATATTTGGGCTGAGTTTTTTTTTTTTTTAATTTTTAATGCTAACTTATTTTTGAAGGCGATGGGGGAGAGAGAGAGAGAGAAAGAGGGAGAGTGCAAGCAGGGGAGAGGCAGAGAGGGAGGGAGACACAGAATGTGAAACAAGCTCCAGGCTCTGAGCTGTCAGCACAGAGCCCAATGTGGGGCTCAAACTCATGAACCGTGAGATCATGACCTGAGCCGAACTCTGAGCCGCCCTGAGCCGCCCAAGTGCCCCAGGCTCAGAGGTTTTGATTGGAGATTTGATCTGGGGGAGGAGGGCATTGGCTACTGGCCTGTATTTTGGGAAATATTTTGGCTTGAGTGTTTTTGTGGAGTGGTCTCTTTTTCACTCACTATTTCTCCTCTTTAAATATCTTTTTCTTAGGAGTCCTCTTTGAATCTGGGAAGCTCAGAGAAAATAAGAAAGCAGTCTACACAGTTGTGGTGTTCAGTTCAGGGGTGAGATGGGACTCTTCAAATTTCCTTCTAGTTCATCCATCTCAGCTCATCAGAGATGGGAAAGGAGGAAGGGACTCAGGGTAGAAGTACAGTCCAGGAATAGAGAGCATGCATTTATCTGAAACATCTCTTGTGCTATAATTTTTAGGAACCAGGGTGAGGCAGATGGAGTATATGAACCCAACACTAATCTCTTATGAAAACATATGAAAATTAATTCTCTGTCTGAATAGCAAAGGTGTCAGTAAATCATATTCTTGGTACATCCAAAATTCTGTTAACTTTATATTTTCCAATTAAATTTCATGTTAAGAATAACTTGGAGTTGTTTAGTTCTTCTTGTCCTAGAAAAAACTATTATTTTTGGATAATTTTAGTCCTCTCTGTTTTTGCTTTTCTGTATTTTGAAATTTGCATGGATGAGTTAGAAATTAGTTATCTAAAAACACCTGCTTTCTCTATACTTTTAGAAAGAAGAGACGATTAAGCTCTCTTCTAGTCTACTTTTAACTGTCTAAAGTTTGAGATAACCATCTTCAGAAGATAGATACTCAAATTGAGGCCATTCTTAGGGATCATGACATTAAATGGTGCTAAGGATGCTCAAAATGACAAAGATCCAAGGAATAAAAATAATGCTTGACTTTCATTTTAGTGTGGAACCATTTGAACTATTAAAAGTGAGAAAATTTATTGTAGTGCAACAGTTTATGCTTTCCCATTTCTAAAGAGATAAATAAATAGAGAAATGGGGCCATATTTCTCCAAAGATGAATGGCTTAAGACAACAGAGAGACTATTCACTAAAAGCCATAATGAGTAGGGGTAGAAATATAGCCACTTTATGATGTCTGCAGTGGCTCTTCAGCTATCTGCATTTTATAGGGTAGAAGAGAAAGTATCTTCACTGGCCTGACTTATACTCTATCCAATGCACTAATTCTATCTCTCAACACCATTTGCTGGTGCCCTAGGTATTTCCTTTTATTTTTACAATAACCAAAAAGCAGGTTGGCTTAGAAGGCCAATCTGAATGTAAGGGTGAGGGAGAAGGCTGAACTGCTCTTGTAGTTTTGACCAAAATGGCTGTGTGAATCTAAAACCTTAGAAGTGAAACTTTTAGTCATTTGTCCTCACTTTTTAATCTCTATGTTGCCAAGCATCTTTATTAAGAATAAATAAGATAATATTATGAGGTAGGAGAAGGACTCTGTGTTGACTAGTAGGATGACTCTCAGGTTGTATTTAAGTAGTACAAATTCTTTTCTGTGGAAGGTGGATCTGTATGTCCTATAAAGAGGAAGCTGTCCATTTTTAGTCTACTCTTGCCCTGATTCGGAGACTCACATGGGGCCTGATGAGGCAAAATAAGATTATTAGGTCCGACATGAATTCAAATAATAAACCTCTGAAGAAGTAGGAAGTAATACACAGCCTCAATACTTCAGAAAGTAGAGGACCTTCTAATCAGTTCACTGTTTTGTTTATGACACTCATCAAGATTCAGAGATAACCAGAATAAAATATTATCATCTTTCACTGTATAAATTCTTTTGATTGGCTTTATATTATTCTCTGTAAGGGGCAAACTAACCTGGCCAGTTCTGAGCTGGTGTTCGCCTCACAAAAGGGCTCTGGATTCTTACTGAAATGGGCCAGCTGAGTCCATGACCCAGTGACTCTTCTTCCTATGTTCTGGAAACTATTTTCCTCTCCTCATCTACAGGAGGTGACCTCCTCATCCACGTTTGTTCTGCATGACTCTTCTCCCTTGGGAAGGACTCACTCTATCAGGAGTTGAAATCTATCTCAAAGTGGGAACATTTTCTTTTCCAGGATTTGGAAGAGGGAGATGGAGGACAGAGGGGGAGAGAGAGAGAGAGGGAATGGAGTGGACACATGCAATGTGAAGGGCTGCAGGGGAACCATACTCCCCTGCAATCAAAGGAGAAGGAACTGGAAAGCTGATCTGCAGTAAAAGTAAGAAAAAGCAGTAGCAGCTTTCCTTTTTTTTTTTCTCCTTGATTTTTGTGAAAATCCCCACATCCCTGTAATAAATTGCTCCAATTTATTTTATCTAGATTGAATTGGTTTCTGTAACTTGCAATCAAAGGATCCTAACTAAAATGCAGACTAAAGAAGACACTGATGATTTATTTGGCTTGTGGATTTATTTCCAATAATTTAAAATATAAATCTGAAAAATGGTTTCTTGGCTTGTATCCAATTTGATATGACTTCTGAACAGGAAAGTCAAGTATGGACTAAATGTGGCATAAGAGTGTTCTCTGGAATTAACACAGAACAGGCCAGACTCTTGTTATCTTTAAGAAAGTAGGCATGTTATTTAATCTCTCTGAGCCTTAGTTTCCTTAACTTCAAAATGGAAATCATATGTATCTCATAGGACTGTTGTTAAATTTAGTGAGCTACAATATGTAAAGTAGCTAGCTAGCATAATAAAGGCATCTCACCCTAGTTATGGAAAGTGTCTGTTGGGGAAAAGCTATCAATTTGCCATTTTTGTTCTTTTTTGTTGTTGTTTTTGGTCCTGTTTAGTGTTGGTTCAGGAACCGGACAGAACTGAATCTAGGCATGGAGGAATTATAGTGTCTTCAAGTAGAGCTGGGAGAGGCAGGAGAACAGATGACCTGAGGGTATCAGAAGGAATAAAGATAGAAAGAAGAGGTGCAGACACAAGCTGAGTTACCTGACAGTTTTGGGGACGGACTGCCCCGACTGATAGATCCACAAGGGACTGCTGAGAAGCTGCAGTGACAATACGACAAGGGTCATTCCCCTTCTCACCAGAGGTTCTGATGCATTTACATGTTCTGCATTTATATGCAGCACCCATGTTTCACCAAGCCTTTTAAATAGGGTTTCTCATTCTCAATACCTATTGCCATTTGGGGCCCACAGTTCTTCATTGTGAAGGCGTTTCTGTGCATTGCAGAGATGTTTATCAGCATTTCTGTCCTTTATCCACCAGCTGTGACAACCAAAAATGTCATAAATGTCTGACGACATTGCCAAGTAGCCTATGGGGTGGTTGTGGTGCAAAATCACGCATGTTTGAGAACCACTGTTTTAAAATACATTTTTATAGATTAGTAACTCTGTTTTGATCAAGGACTCTAATCACAGAGGCAACACTCAATAGAAATCAGACCCTGTACTTCCCTACTCCTCTCGGCCCTCGTCCAACCCCCCCATCTCTTCTACATTTACAAACTTGGCCCTGGCTGCAGCGTGTGCAACTTGTGAGAAGGCTGGATTTGGAATGAGAAGACCCCAGGCAAGATCCTTTTGCTGCCTCCTACATGGTGAGGGATTGGGATGATATTTGAGTTAGGGGAGTCCAATTCCCAGCTCTCTGGATTTGATGGATAACATCGGGAAGATGGCTAGTCATAAAGAGATCAAGTCTAGAGTTAATATCCAAGCAGTTGCAAAATCACACCTAAATGCTGGTCATATGGATGGAGGAAAGTAGTTGAGACTGGAATTTACTCCCACCCCCAGTAATCCTTGGGACCCAGTGCTTGGAGAGATCTGCACAGGAGATTTGAGACATACTCCCCCAGCCAGCAGTGGGTACTTCTCATCTCTTCCCAAATCTTTTCAGAACACATAGAAAGCAGTGGGCCTTCCTCCCTGCCCCTTACATACATAGTTTGAACTCAGGACCAAGAATCCGCGGCCCGAGAACCAGTCATCCAGATCCATACTGCGCATGTGCAGAGGACCTCACCTTGGCCCTGCGCCCTAGAACTGTGGCTCAGTCAGGGACCACTCTTACTAATCAGACGAGTCCCACCTTTGGGAGGCAGGAGTGAGAGGCAGGGAATCTGGACTCACACACTTCTTTCCAGTTATCTGGCTTTGAGGAGGAATACGGGAATAGAAAGGCAGGAGAGGGGATGAAGGCAAGTATCTTCCCTAAGAGACACATCATTTTTACTCTGTATATTCTGGGTGTGTGAGAGGAAAAAAAAAAAGAGAGACAATCTATGGGACTGATTATCAGTAGCTATTGGTATTTCAAAAAGGAGTTTTCGGGGAACCAAAGGCGGTGGGAGTGGGGGGGTAGAGGGGGGAAGTGGAAGGAAGTGGGGGAAGGGGGTGGTGGGGTGGGCGAAATTAGGGAAAGTGATTAAAAGGTACAATCTTCCAATTATCAAATCAGGGAGAAATGGGGATCCACTGAACAACATAGGAAATATAATTAATAATATGTACCAACTTTGTAAAGTGACAAATGGTAACTAGATTTAGCATGGTGATCACTTTGTAAGGTATATAATGTTGAATCACTATGGTGTCCATCTGAAACGAATATACTATTGTATGCCAACTCACTTCGATAAAAAATAAATAAAACAAATTTGATGGGTTGTCTAGCTAAAAGTCACCAGAGTTCAAATTTAAGAAGGCGCCTTCTGTGATTCACCACGTCCCACTCAAACCTTGGAAGGCAGCAGAGATTATGTTGATGTGGCATCCGAGGTCCAGTAGGACCAACCAGGGGTTAAAATGCTAAACGTCCAAGTCTCAGAGTGTGCTTGAATTGAGCATTATGAGGAACCAGGAGGTTATAAATTACGCCCATTCCTTTAAAAAGCAGTATTAAAGAAATATATTTAAAAAGCTGGTGTAAATTCTTATATGATCTTGAACAGAGAGCAGTGAACACTATATGTTTTGTATTGTTTTGTTTTGGAAATGGTGTAGGATAACTCCTGCTAATCCTTGATGTGTGCACACCATGGTTTCCGTGGGCACAGACTATCTGCTCTGGGTTTCTTGTGCCTGCTTTTTTCATAGTTGCTTTTGTCCATCATTAGAGGCAGTAGCTCACTGTTGTCAGAATGTGTTCATCACAAGATCCTTCTAATTTTCTGTTGAAAATCAAGTATAGGCTAAGATGCCAAATGGCTACACTTATTAGAATAGTGTCAAAAATAGGAATAAATAGACTCTGTATGAGGGGCTCATATTTCTCTAAGTTGTGAGTATTATAAGTGATTGGACTTTATAATATCCATTTTGAAAATTTATGACCTCTGCTCTTCTCTCATTAAAAACAAACAAACAATTATTTTGTTTTGAATAGCTGAGGTTTTTTTTTATATTTATTTTTTGGGGAGAGCTCAAGCAAGGCAGGGGCAGAGAGAGGACAGAAGATCTGAAGCAGGCTCTACACTGACAGGGTAACAGCAGTGAGCCTGATAAGGGGCTTGAACTCATGAACTGCAAGATCATAACCTGAGCCCAAGTCCGACGTTCAACCAACTGAGCCATCCAGGTGCCCCTAGTTGAGGTTTTTAATAATTAACCTTTATTAAATTTACATGATAGAGGTGCTTGGGTGGCTCAGTTGGTTAAATGTCCAACTCTTGATTTCAACTCAGGTCATGATCTCACTGCTGGTGAGTTCGAGCCCCATGTCGACCTCACACTGACAGCGAGGAGTCTGCTTGGGATTCTCTCTCTTTCTCCATCTCTCTCCCTCTTTCTCTGCTCTTCCCCCATGCACTCTCTCTCTCTCTCAAAATAAATAAATAAACTTAAAAAATTTACATGTTAGAATACATACTGATACCACCTAAGTTCAAACAATATTAGTTGGAAATGAAAATTTTTAGGAAGGGAAATGATTCCAACATGAGGTTTCTTTATCAGGAACCAAAGAACAACTCAGAAGTAAACAAAGAATTGAAGGAGAATACATTAATACTCTATTTTAGAAAACAATTGTTCAAAATATGTGCATACATCTTTGTCAACTTAACTAAATAAATTGCTTAGCCCAAACAACTTAGCCTAGAAATCATGTACCCAAGATATGCTTCTATCAAATAGTGTTTTAAAATTAGCATTGCAAGGGCACTTTTTATACAATAAAACTTCTTTTGACTTAAGCTAAAGCTCATTGAAAATGCCTATCATTAAGGCCACCATGAATAATGCAGGCAACTTTAGCGTTTTGCTGGGAAGGGAGAGTTATATCTGGAAAATACTCTCAGAAATTCATCAGGATCAGATGTCTCCAAAGGCTAGTCCAGGGTTTGCGTCCTTTTTGTATAGGTTGTATTTCTTGTGTCCTGGTTACAGCGAGAACCTTTTCTGGAAGGCAGGAATCCTGGAGATTCATCTGGCCTATCTGGACAGCTTCTCTTTTCCGTGGATTAGGAGTATTTTCCACCTGTAATTTGGGCTAGTCTGGGAAGGCATCTTCCAGTTTTGATGGATTAGGACAAAATAAGGCCAAATAGTTTAGTGTTTAGTGGGTCCAAAATCTGCTCAAACGTTTGTCAGCTGTGTGGAAAGTTCTAATGAGATAATATATTTAAAGTGCTAGCATAGTGCTTGATGCATAGTAAATACTCAACCTACTATCTAATGCTTTATAATCTTATGATCTTTATAATTTTATAATCTATAATTGAAACACTATTCTTGTTTGTTTGTGATTCATTGAAGCTATCTGGCAATTGAAAGTGCCTCTTCTCTGTTCAGTGCTATGGAATGTAAGGGTCAGATGATTTGGTGGGGGATGTTGTGGCCTTCTGAGGCCTCCCTTCGCCTGCCTCTGCACCAGATGGGTTCACCCAAAGCAGATGAGATTGACCAAGTTGACCCAATGAGATGATGATGATAATGATGGTTTCATCTATACTTTTCTCAATATCCTCGGAGTCTCAGTTGACACCAAGATTGATATGAGTGGAACTGAAAATCCCCTTAGTCCCCAAACACCTCTTCACCACTTTGTATCCAGGTCTAAAATTCCCACCACAGGCCAATCCTGCCTAATGGAAAGGGAAGTTTTGCAGAAGCAAAGGCGAGTTTCACTAGTTCATTCTTCCCTTTGAGAGGTGAGAAAAACAGATGAGAGAGTCCTCCCATATCCCAGCTCTTGGTGCTGTCATCACAGACAGGTTCCTGGGTAAGAAGGGCTGTGGACAGCTTCTAAGGTGTTAAAGTCCTTCTATGTTTTCCATGGGTGATTTCTGCAGGAATAAATGCATAACAGATGAGCAATTTCTCAATGCCTTGAATTGACATCCACGGACTTTCAGTGGGATCCTGGCCTCAGACTTTGGTGGCTCATATGTCATTCTCCACTTTAGCTGTAGAAGCAGCAGGTGGAGTGAAAAAAGCCTGTTTAGAGCAGCCAGATTTTGTTTTTGGTTGTCAGCTAAAACAGAAACCCCATCATTCTGGACTTGGCAGCTTGTTAGTAGAAAAGCCACCGGGAAGCTCTGAGTTGTAATTTGGAGCACAGACTTATTCCCCAATACAGCTGCAGAGAAGCAGGTGGCTGTGACTTAAGCAAACACCAGCTTTAAAAAAATGAAATATAAAAATGGAGAATTTTTTTGCACATATCAATATGGACAAGGATGTGAGAGTTCATATCTTGCTCCTTTGGATTCTCTTCTTATTAACTTGCTTAGATATATACAAGAGGGTATTTTCACTCAATTCAATTCAATTCAATTCAATTTAACAAGCATTTATTGAGCACCCACCATGTGACATGCATAGTGATGGGTTTTGGGAATCTTCATTCCCTGGTTTTAGATTTTGGTGTGGAGACATACACACACACACACACACACACACACACACACACATAATAAAGAAACAAAGATACTCCTTCAGAGCCTTTGACAAGGACTGATTCTGATCTTGAGATGGGAGAAATCTTCTAGGAGAAAGTGAGCAGAAGCTAAATGAATAAGTTGAACAGAAATGGATTGGAGGAAGAGGGTTGCAGGCAGAGGGAGTTGTCAGAGAAAAATCTGAAGGATATTAGAGTGATTGAGTGTAGGAGGAAATAAAATGGGGGTGCCACTCAATTCACATCATACTATCATGCCCAGATATGGCCCTAACTTTGCAAAAAGTTGACAGTTGTGTACATATTTACAAATTTTACAATGGAAGCACATAGATCTACTTCTTAATAGTGATTATTGACAGCTGTTAGGATTAGAGAATATTTTGATTTCATTTTTTGGATCTGCTATGAAGAATTTGAAATTGAAAAATAAAACATAAATACTCCATTTTCAACAGCCTAATCTCAGTGCCTGGCACAAAGCATTCTTTCAGAAGTAGTGACATTAAACCATTTAGCAACTAGAGTGGAAATAAGAATGTCAGTGGCAGTGGGGATGGTGTCAGCACTGGGGTGCCCTGGTTTCATGGCAAACTGGAAGACCCAGAGGCCCTATAGGCCTGGGAGTGTGAACAATTTGTAAACAATTCAGAAATCATACCCTCCTCCTCCCTGTTCTCTGCTCTCCCTGTCCTGCTGTTCACACACCCAGAGTCAGAGGAAGGATTTGGGTTTTCTGGGAAGCTAAAGGGCTGGTAAAACAGTGCATGAGCTGAGCTCTGGGGCTATGGATTGATCCACATCAGTTCTCTGTGTGTGCTCCCCAGCTGTAGTGACCTCCAGAAGTATCTTTTATGTAAAATAGAAGAAAAATGCTTTCTTCTTTAAGTAGATGACAGAGTGGAGAATCAGAGAGAATGGCAGTTACAAGGACAGAGGGTCTCTTAACTCAGCAGGCTCGGAGAGCTTCATCAAACAGTATGATGAATGAGAATTCCTAATATCCCAAGTGACAGAGGCTGGCTACAAGGGGGTTAAAGCTGAGGAGAAGATCCAGATAGAACACGAGAGGACTAAAATTAACACTGAATTAGGGCTGGCCACATTCTGTTCACTCATTCTCACTCTCTCTCCTTCTCCATATTTATTAGGCACCTACTGAATACCACCATACTCTGGGAGCCCTGGTTCCAACCTTCAAATGGCTCAGAGGCTAATAAAGCTACCCTTATGGGCCAGGTTGCATTTTAGGGACCCTGTAATTGGCTCATGTCCTTTTCCACAATTTCCTGGTATTTTGTTCTCCTCTCCTGAACCCCTCCACCTCCCTGCCATTCTTCCCTGAGGGATGTAGTGAGTGATAATCTGGACCCTCTCCTATGATATTAACTAGACAGTAGGATTTAACTCTTTTCTCTCTCGAAGGTGACAAAGCCTAGGAAGACAGAAAAGGACAAGTTCCTAAGTCAATGGAGGAGAGCTAAGGGGTAGGAGTAAGGGAAGCTTCTTAAAATGCAGATTCTTGGGCTTATATCCAGATATCCTGAATAGGTCTAGACTGCCTTCCTAACAATTGCCCTGGTTGATTCTGAGGCAGATGGTCCTCTACACCTTGGGAAATGTTGCTCTATGCTTTGAGTTCTTGCCATCTTGAAAGACTCTGCTTCTCTCAGTTTCAGCTCTCACTGATGATGGATTCTGGCTATGGCCCTCAGAAGCTTCTGTGAACAACTCTTAGGTGTCCAATCAGGCAAGGTCAGTTCAGCCCCACTTCTTGACTTAACTTTTGCTAAGCCCCCTTCTCTTGAGTCCTCTCTCCCATTGTTATTTTCTCCAAAGAATTTCAGAGGGATCTCCTTTAGGTCAGGTATGAGTTCAGTGATGGCATGATAACCAGACATATTTCCCAAGAGGGAAATTTAGGCCAATCAGTGCAGAATAACCCTCTGACACATGCCTTTCAGGTAGGTTGTGGCAACCTTTCCAAGCTACCAATTTTCATGCCCTACAAGGAGGGAGAGAGAGAGACAGCACTGAGGGATCTTCTTGATTTTACCTGTCTCTTGCCCTGTTCCATTCACCCACCTTTCTGTTACCCTCCCATTTCAGTGTGAGCTGTGGATTCTTATTCCGGCTGAGTCAGTTCATCTGTTTCTCAAATCTCAGCATTGGCTGAGTTCAGAAATTTGGTTTGTTACATCTTCAAACCTCACCTTAACCTTTTAACTCTGACCTTGGGTATTCTCTGATCCAATCTTTATTTCCTGGCCTTGGTGCCTGGCAAGATGACTGAGAATAATGATAAAACACGATACAGGGTGGCCCCATGTTCCTAAAGCAACAGCTTTAGAAACACGTGGTTAGTTGGTTAGTGGGGCTGAGGAGTTTTGCCAGCCTGAGGATTGTGCCATGGTGAAAAGTCTCAGGCCTTGCCTCTGGATCTTTTACCAACAAATTACAATATGAGACCTTTTATTAAATTTCCACTTTTATGTGTTTTATTGAAGTAAAAAAAAAACAGAAGGCGTATGCTCTGCTGGGATTGGAGAAATCTGATCTTACACTGCATCTGAGAGTCGAAAATTATTTAACTAAGTCTGAGAAGCAGTGATAAAAAAAAAAACATTTTATTTTGGTTCATGGTGAGGCTCATGTAGTGTGACTGGGCAGGCAGCTAACCCCTGTGAAGGGTAAACAGACCAATGCTGCTTCTGTTCTTTGTAGCACGTGTAAAATCAGATAGGTCTGGTGGGGTGGGGGCGGGGACAATGGAAGGCCATATTTGCTTGTATTGGCAAGACCACCTTATCTCTTTCTTGATTTGGCCTACTGTTTATGCTAGTTCTTAGTCACTTCTGCAAAAAGTGTTTTTCTCTTTGGCAATTTTCCTACATCATTCCCCCATTTTTCTCCCCTGATTTCTTTTTCCTCTGAACTCTTAGAACTTATTATCCACACTCTTCATTTTCCATTGACTATTTCTCATCCTTTTCTGTTCCTGACCTCTGCAATTTGATTTTGAGCACTTGAGAGCCTGTTCCACATTGCCCTTTCTTGTATCATGGAGACAAGTTTTCCATTCCTTCTCCCCTACTTCTGCTCCATCTGCATATCTCTCTTCCCATTTCCTCTTCCCTGCATTCTGTTCTCAAGAATGGTGGAGTGTTCACCAGCTGGAGTCAACTGTTAGTGAGCATGGTCACTCTGTGCTCTGAAAGTCAATACAGGCTGCAGCACTAGCTTTGATACTTCTTGTTCTTCTATGAAAAATGCTTTACTTCATATGTTACTATTCTCTGGGCTTCTGTCTATCAAAGCCTGAGCATCTCCTGTTTGGTGCTGGAACAGGGAGAGTTATTTATGTCAATTGAATTCTTTATGCTAATCCATGCATGCATGCATGTATGTGTGTGTGTATATGTGTGTACAAGGGTGGAGACAGCACTGAAGTCCAGTCTATGTCCTCTGAGTCAGGTGTTACCAGAGAGCCCTGCATTGGGTCTTTAGCTTATTCTATCTGATGCAGGCCAGACACTATGAAGAAATCTTAACACAGTGCATTTTTCATAGTGCTTTCACATTGTGCAAAATTGAAGGTGGGAGCAAAAGAAGGAAGCAATGAAGAAGCAAAAGAAGAGATCTTTTGAGAGACATCTCAAAAAGTGATTTGGATGTTTGACAGTAATGGAAGAAGACACATTCCCCACGTCTGGGAAGGGCTAGCCTGAGGCTAAGTTGTCAAGTAGTTAGCCTGGTTGTCAGGGGCCTTCTTCCTGGCTCAGTCATCTAGTTTGCTAATCCTGTCTTTAGGCTGTTCAGATTCTTCATGTTGTTTTTATTCTACTAGCTTTCAGTTCTGCATTTGTCCCCCAGACACATTCCTTGTTCACCATTAAGGTGAAATAAGTTCAATGTTTGAACACTAGTGTATTTGGAGGCAAGAACCTAATAAGATTAGGTCCCTCAGAAATGGTGTTCAGAGCATCGTAGGGAAGGGGAACAGGAATCCCTTTAGAATTGTTGGTCTGTGAGAAGTAGGGGAAGGAGGAAGGGAATGATTCTACAAGTTAGTTCCTTTCTGTTTATTGTAGATGAGAGGCTTCCAGGGTCTGAAATAGGGCCAAAAAAGTGGCTATGTGCTTAAAATGGAGGAAGGTTCACATGGAGGAGAATATTAGCCTTCTCTGTGAAGGGAAATTAGGTCATGAGTGTGGACACGAGGGCAGTTGCCCATGTGGTATGACTTAAATGGTAGGAAAGGTCTTATTGAAAAATCATTCCCTTGCTGACCTACTGTGCTGCTGGGAATGCTCACCCCTGTGGATTTAGGTATATTTTGCAAAGTTTATGTATATAAACTCATGAACACATAGGAAACACGGGCATGGGTTACTTGGTAGAACATGGTTACTTGTAGCTAAGCCTAGGGAATGGAACAGAGGTCTAGTCAATTTTGAGAGGCTAGTGTGTTGCCAGAGGGGGCACATGTGAATATTCTGGGGATGAAGAAGGGATGTGAGGGTTTTGGGTATTTCGAGAAGGAGGAGAGGGGAAAATCATAAAGGAAGAAATATATGAAATGAGGCACTGAAGATGATCTTTTCTAGCTTCACAATTTTCCCAACTTATTTTTTCTGTTGCTATTTTTTTTTTGGCATTTAAATATTTGGGGAGTGGATCACCCTCTCATCCTAAAGGCGAGACTTTAACTAACTGCATGTTAGAATGTATTAGATTGCATTCTATTACATGCATTATATCTCAGGATTATAAAATACATCCATTCACAGTAATGAACTCTGGGCTGATTGTTTATATTAACCAAATGAATGAGATAATTGATAGATATCTTTAAAATAACTTCATAATACCTAAGGCAAAAGAAAATGGCTCTTTATACTGTGGCCAAGGTTTTATCCTGTCACATACTTTCTTGGCAAGAAGGAGGGGGTGATTTGTGTATCTTGTAAATTGCAGAATTAAGACGTTATCCATAGTCTCTTCTTGACATTTACTAGGATAAACAGGAATATCTCTGACCATCAGAGTGTTGAGTTAGAGAAATAAACATATTCCTTCTTTCTAATTAATCTGGCTAGTCCCTACAGCAACTTTAACAAGCCATGATATACAGAGAGATGAAACATTCCAATTATTTTTCTATAATGCTATAATCCTTTTACAAGTGCTTCCCTCTGATGTATAATCTCCTAAATCAGACACTAAAGAAGAAATAGCAGCTTTGATTTGACAAGGCTATTCTTCTCACTGAAGGGGGGTGAAAAACAACCCACCAAAACCTTGATTCTCTCAACAGTTGTTAAGTATTCCCTTCAGAGGGAAGTCTTTCTGCCGCTGAGTGCTGAGTACTCCTGCGCTTGATTTGTTTGCTGCAGGGGCCACCACTGATTATGGCATTTGGATTCAGTGACTGTTTTCTTTCGGATGAGCATGAACACAGCATGAAGTGAGTGGGAGTGGGCGTGGGAGGAGGAAGCAGCAATGGTGAGGAAGAAAAGGGCAAAGAGAGGAGCAGGAAAGAGAAAAGGGCACCGAAAAGAGGAAGATGCTTGGCAAGGGACCAAACTTGATCAGACCAGCTCACAAAAAGAGAATGAGACAGCCCAGGAGGGGAAATCAGCTGGAGATGGAAACAGAAATCCCAACTTTGAATTCTGTGGGATTTGGGAACTGGTTTTGAGCCTCGGTCTCCTCTTTTCTAGCTGTGTGATTTTAACTGCCGCAATTACTGTTGTAAGATGTAAAAAGAAGAAAAAAAGTGAAAGAACCATGTGGGATCGAAGGCACCATACCAATATGAATCGTTCTTAGTTATTTTATGGAGATGCCATTAGATACGTATAGAGTTAGATTGAGAACAGGAGCGGTAAAGCTTACACTCATTTAGGAAAACTGCAGAGTATACATTATATGTGACGCATTTATCCAAGAGTCTCCACACACTGGGGGTATAAACAGGAAGTAGTTTTGTTTTACTAAACAAATGTTACCAGCTTGGCACTGTCCAACCTTTCTGCTTCGTAGCAAGATTCTTTATGGTCTCAGCCCGATTTCCTAATTTCTTAGACACTTTCTGTCAACAAACACTCTCAAGTAAATTGTGTGAGATCCTGTTTTGAGTATTTTAAAACTTCATTCTCACACATAAATCAAAGCCATCATCTTCCCCGGTACTTGAAGTTGGATCAGGGGTATGAGGTCCCTACTTCCACAATGATGTGACTATCCCTTGTGTGTCTATCCTTACCATTCACCTAAGTGTTTGCCTGTGGGCTAGTGTGATTATTGGCAGTGAGAGGTCCACACCCAAATTATTCCTTGTGCATAGGTCGTCCCTTCTGGTTGACCCTCATCTGGAGGCTTCCCAACAGAGTCTTCTGCTCAGAATGTTTGCTGGCTGAAATCAGCAAGCACTTTGAGGAAATTGCTGCCCCTGAAAGTGTATTTTCTGAACTCAGAAGTGGGAAAAAAAATTTTTTTTCTTGGCTGTATCAATTGTCAAAACTAGGAAAATTGAAGAGAAGAGAAGTTAATTTCTCTGGAGTTTAATGTGTATAGTGGTATGTAAGTGTATATATATATATATATATATATATATATATATGTATTAGTGTACATATTAAACTCTAGCATCTATCATCTATCTATTTATCATCTATGTATCTATCATCTATCATCATTTATCTATCATCTGTCTACAGTCTTCCATTTTTATATAAAGCCCAGCATAGAAAATCTTGAAACCCTTTCTTGAGTACAATTTTTTTTTTCCAAATTTCTTTATTTTGAAAAGTGGTAAATGTTTCCTCTCATTTTACGGAAAAAAATCACTTTCATGATGCACAGCTTCTCTTGTAAATTAAAACGTTTTTCCCAGTATTACTGAGATATAATCAACATATAGCACTGTGTAATTTTAAAGTGGACAATGTAATAATTTGACACGTATCATGAAATGGTTACCACAATAAGGTTAATTAACCCATCCGTCACCTTTGCAGTGGTGGTAAGTTTTCCAGGTATCTTGAACTTAAATGTTTTCTAAGACTTTCTAAGGACCAGCCAATGAATGGAATGATCTCTTTCTGTCTTTCATGCTTTCAGAAGCTTTGAGCTGATGAAAGGGACCCCATGAAAGACTCATTTTTTCTGCCTCTTATCTTGATAGAACCTGCACCTCCACCCTACATGTGGCTATAGTGTCAATAATGTATGTCCTCCTTATAAAGTCAAGGAATTAATGATTTCTTCGGAGCCTTGCAGGACAATAGATAACATCTGAGGAGCGAGCAGGCAAGGTTGTCATGTATGTTTTCCAAGACCACGGACTCCAGACACCTTGACGCCAAGACCCCAGGGCATAAGGGACTTATAGAAGACTTACAGAGTACCTGAGCACACGTCCTTGTTGGACCACTTCCTGGGTGTCTGAGAAGACACATTCACCAGACCATTGTCTTCCGTAAAAACCCCAGGCGCCAAGCAAAAGTGAGACTCTGTCTCCATTCCTTTCTGAGTCTTCCAGACATTGTCTGTACCTGCACTCTCTCTCTATACCTTCAATAAACTCTGCTCTCACTTCATCCTGGCTCCCATTTGATTTCTATCCTGCGTGGAAACAAGGACCCCGTTGGCTGGTCCTGTGGGACCCCTTCTGGGTCTTCGGGTCTCACCTTCCTGCATCAGCTTGGTCTTCCAAAATACAAGAACTGAAGCACTTTCTGTCCATAAAATTGTCTCCGATTTTAGGCTCAGCCAAGAGTTTAAAAAAAAATCTAGAAAAACTGCTTTGCTTTCTCAAGCCCTTACGAAGGCTCCCATTGTTGTGGACTCTCTCCTGCTGCCTCAGCAATGTCATCTTTTTTTCAGTTCAGAATGCCAGAGGCTCCCATTTAGGTGTGTGGCCAAATGTGCCCGACAGCTGCCTCCCCTAAATTGGGCTACAGCAGCTGAAAATCTGCCCAGAGAAGAACTGGGCAGATTTTTGGCTTTAGGGAAATCCTAGAGCAGTTCACAACTTTGCTTCCCCACATGTCTGCAACAGAAGGTGCATAGAATAATGATCAAGTGTTGCTTCCTAGGTGATTTTGCACCTTCTGGACCATGATCTGAGAGAAAGGCTTTTACAATGTTTCCAAAAACATACATTGTTCTTAGTTTCTTGTAATGAACATCTTTCTGAGGCAAAGGAATCTCTCCAGAGGATGAAGAACCATGGCCTCTGGGCTTGGTTCCAAATATAACTGCAGAGCCATAGAGCAGCTATAGTTTCCTCACCTTTGGAAGATCTAAATCTGGTCCAAGTAGGTAATCTCACCTTCTGACCCTAGGTCCAAGCCTCCACATTGATTTCTAAATTCCTCTGATGTTAATGATTTGCCACCACACTTACAAACTTCTGGGGATAATGGAATGTTCCATCTCTCCCTGTCTAATAAGAAGGTAAAATGATGTTTTATTCTCTTATTAAAGAAGATAGATCCAGAGTTCTGAAAATAGCACATTCCTGCTAATGGCATCAAGATTGGTCTCTTTTCTTAAAATGTAATCATATTTT
Organism: Leopardus geoffroyi; assembly: GCF_018350155.1. NCBI lineage: Eukaryota > Metazoa > Chordata > Mammalia > Carnivora > Felidae > Leopardus > Leopardus geoffroyi. Next base: position 99,149,167 of record NC_059336.1, on the reverse strand, counting down.
CTTAGGCAAGGATTCAGCATCAGGGATGGTTTTCAGCAACCGCTTCCCTTTGATCATTATAATTGAATAATTATTATATACATTCAAATGTTCTATTTATGCTAATGCATTGGTTATAGGGAATGACACAACTATTCAGATTTTGCTGGTTGCATTAAGAATGGAAAAAAGACCACATTGTGGTAATTCCATTTCATTATTTTTGTAATTATTTCTTCCTCATTAATGCTCCCTGAAACTTCATATTCAAAGCTAGTGTTTATTGAACAAAATTGCTCTTACTAAGGCTACATCATTGTTCACAAAGCCCATAGACTGGGAAACGTTTGAGTATCAACCCACCCTATGTTTGTAAGTTAAGATTAATTTCAGCTCTTGGTAAAAGAGACCCTAGCTAAAAAAGTTAGAAGTTTATTTCTCTCTGATGTGGAAATGTGGAGGATGAGACAGTCTAAGGCTGGAATTGTGCTTCTGTTCTCCCAATTGCGAGCAGTTCAGGCTCCTTCCAGCATGTTCATCCACTTTTTGTGCCTTATATTCCTCATGTCAATCAATGGCCCAAGATGGTTGCACTGGCTTCAGCCATCAGGTTTACATTGCAGTCTACAAAAAGGGGGAAGGGCTGCGGCACGGGTACATGTCAACTGGCCTTTAAGAAAGCTCCCTTAGAGGTGCAGCACATCATTTTTGTTTAGATCTCATCAGCTAGAACATAGGCATATGGCTCCATATAATGGCAGAGGAGTCTGAGAATTAACCCCCCCCCCCTTTCCTGGGAAGCCATGGACTGAGATTAAAAAAAAACAAAAAACAAAAAATGAAAACAAAACAAAACAAAAGAAAACTCACAAAAAATCCAGGATTCTATTACAATGGAAGAGGGGAAAGTTTATTGGTAGTCAGCCAGCAGTCTCAGCCTCATTGTCCTCCAACCTTTGAATGAACCAGAGGGACATGGTTGGGGCTTCTTTGCAAAGTAATCTAAATGAGGCCAATGGAAGGTCATTCATTTTCTGCCCACATTGCTGTCCTGATGGGCAGTTCTTGGGTCTCTGGGGAAAGACATTTCTCCTTCTTAGCCTGAATTTATTATGGAACCCATTCATGCTCTTTAAGATGTTAAAGCTTTGGATAAAATGCAAATGCTCTCTGTGAATATTAATGGACTAACTGGCATGATGTAGTACAAAGAGCACAGATGTTAAAATCAGACAGAACCACATTTAATTCTGGGTCTGTCACTTAATAAATGAATGAATATGGGGGATAAATATGAATATCCTGGCCTCAGTTTTCTCATCTATAAAATAAGGGTAATAATATCTTACATGTTTTATGTATGTGTGGAGTAAATTATATCATGTTTGCAAAGTTCAAAGCTGGTGATTAAAAATGATTCCTCATTTGCCTTTTCCTATTAGCCAAGAACATAACAGCTCTAGTCAGATACTTATATTACCATAGCACTAGGCTCCAAATGTAACTGATGATGGGTAAATTTTGATAGAGGATGGCCAGAATTATTCTGGGGATGAGGGGGAGCTTTCTGAAGCTTTCTCCATGAGTTGCTATGGTACGAGGTCCTGATCAACATTAGGCAGGATTAAAACTCCCAACTGAATCCAAGAGTGTGTTTATTTTGACATCTTGCTGTGATAGTTTAATCCAGTCATTTCAGCATGGGAACATTTTGATATAATCTGAAACATAAACCACTCAACTTTCACCTTTTAAAAATTGTCAGTCAGTAGCTGAAACTAGCATCTATCTGGAGTGAACCTCAGGACATGTTTGAACAATGGGGTGTGTGTCAGGGATGAAGGTGAGATTTGAGAGTGGAGTAATGGGCAGAGACAGCTCTTGCACACTTTTTTTTTTAATAATAAAGAAAAATAGTGCCTTTATTTTTTATCTTGGCTACCGAAACACCAAAACCACCTCTTCAATGAGTCATGTCCAAAAGGTCCTGCTTCAAATGCAGTCACAGTGCTGAATAAGCATAGTGTTATATCCTGCCTTGGAAAAAGACAGCAGTCTTATAGAACTTCAGGAAATCATCAGGGAAACACAACTACCTGAAGATCCTTCAGAGGAACTTAGAGCAATCAGCATGCTGCATGCCCACTGAGTTCACTGGTAGTGTCCCTGCGCTTTTGAACTTGTGCATCAGCATGTGCTGTGATCTAGGATGGAGTTGGCCATGGGTGGTTTTACCCCCAGGAAGGACTGTTGTGAAGAATCGCTCCCTTCTCCCTGGTTTACTGCTACCATCTCCGTGCTGTATGTGAGTGCACTGAAGCAATAATGCACTAACAATGCCTTTCAGAGCTGTGTAAATCCTTTCCTTGATAAACTAGGAGCATGTGGACAAGATAAATGCCCTAGAAGGGGGAAGCTATCCAGGGTCCTGAAAAGAAAAGCCTGATATAAGTCATAATAGGCACGTAGAGAAATTCTGCTTGGAAGAATATTTTTTAGACTTCAGGATTTTGTGTCATATTATGTTTTGCTGTTTAAAAGCCTTCTGTCTGGCAATGCCTAAAAATTTAAGAGGAAAGAAAAAAAAAGTCAGATAAATGTGGCTGTATATCCTGTCTTTGTTATAATGCAGTGTCGGTTCTCTTTGTGTTGGCTTTGCTGTCCCTAAATAAGGATTTAAGGAGTAAAGTAAGGTAGCCATCACACAAAGAAATATGGCATATTTTTAAAATTACTGATACATGACACTACACTTATGGGGTTAGAACTGAGAAAGCAGTGAAGAGGTGATTTTGGGAAAGAAGTAAGTTAAACTGTCAGCTCTTACCTATGTGTGTTACAAATAGTTCTTAGATAAGATATATCACTTCCAGTGTTGTGTATCATAATTGTGAGGTGTAAATAAAACATCATGGTGGCAAAAAGTCATGTGTCTTTTATGTGGAGAAATAAAAATGACCTATTGTCTACTATAAATTGGGGTGTGGGCATCATATGAGGCAAATGTTAGGCCAAGAAATAAAATATGTGTAATATATGGCCATAATTTTCTAAGTTTTAAATCTCATATGGAAGTTGATCTTAAATGAAACTATAGATTGAATCTTGAACCCCTAAATTAACCATATGAATTTGTTGAATTTAAGAATGAATGCAACAGAAATAAAACCTGTTTTGTTTTTCTCTTTTTCTTTCCTTTGTTTGTTTTGTTTTAACCAGGGAAGCAGTTTGAACTGGATGGAGACTTAAATATATTCAAAATCCAAAGACAAAGAATAAAAAATACCTCTTAAGAGGGTCAAACCATCAAAGTGTTCTTATGAACAGATATCATTATTGGACAGTAGGACAGGAAGAAGCAAATTTCCCCCTCCCTTCTCTTCTTTTAAACCTTTTTAAGTTATTTTAACTATTACAGGTGCCTATTCATTTGCCTCTGGTACACCTGTCAGCATTTAGATTTTCATTCAATTGTCACATGGCACATTTTGCATCGTAAATATTTGCTTAACATGTGACAGATTTCTCATTTCTCTAATATTTGATTTCATCTTGGGCTGCCTTGTTGGTTTTAATTGAAAGTTTCATCGAGTAAATATGTTAGACTCCCAAGTCTAGATTCATCAATTCCTGGAGGGCACAGCTTGCTTGTGCCCTGAGATGCTGTGCTTATTGATTGACAAGCTGAGGATTTAGACAGGTGTTCTTGTAGAGTGAGGGTGGAGAAAGATAGTTACAGGAAGAGAGAAATCTGGAAGTTGAGGACGTGCCTCTCTTTATAAATGTTCGCATGTGTTGAAGAAATTGGCAATAGATTTATTTTTTTGTTTTTTTTTTTTGTTTTTTTTGTTTTTTGTTTTTTTTTTTAGCGTGACTGATGTTCAGTTTGGCTTAGACAGAGGAGCCATATACTGTCTCTGATTAATCACCAAGGTGACTTGCCATGAAAAACAGTCAGTGGGAAGTTGCTGGGTCGGGAGAATGATAACAGGAGAGACCCTTGCATGTCTATGAAACCATTTTCCATGCGTTCAAACCTTGTCGGAGCCTGCCCTGTTTTTACACTGGGTGAACATTTCTTAGTATCTTCTCCCTCCCCAGGCTAACATTCCCACATTTATTTACAGGCTACTCAGTGCTTACTTACACTGGTGCGCCTCAGGGTTTGGTATTTGGTGCTACATTAGTTTTGTTTTATCTTCCCCTCAAATGCATTGAACTGAATCATAAAATACTGCTGTTAAGACACAGGCACACACAAAAGGAAGGAGCAGGCTTGGCACTGTGAAGCAGGAATGGGGTTTGCCCTGTGCTGGAGCTGGGTGTTCCCACACAGGCAAGCTTGGGCTTCCCCCCAAGGGAGTTGGAGGGAAACGAAGTACACCTGAAATAAAGACTAGAAACATTTTCTAAAACTCCTGGATGAAAGATGCCTAATCCATCTTCCAGCTTCATTTTATTTCTGTTGGTTTCACTTTCATTTTGTTTTGTGTTTGGTGTGTATACCCCTAATGTGTGAGGCTATGATCAAGGACAAAGCAGTACTTGCCCATCAGTGTTTTCCCCTGGTTATGCCCTGTGGAATCAGAATGCTGGGCTGATATGGCTACGGGCTTATCCTGGCAGGAAACTCTCCTGGTCTTTGTTAGAGAGAAATCTGTATTTTGTTATCCTCATGTTTCCATGGAAGGAGATGTCTACTTTCTCCCTGCAGAAAGCAGTTGTACTAGCATGACGGTTCTGCCTCTCCCTGGAGCCTCATTACTCAGGCCTCTGCCAAGGAAGAAGAATGACTTATTTTGCAGAGGAGATTGGTGAAAGGCTAACTTCTGTTGGACCTCATCACCTAGGCAACAAGGTGATGGGCTTTACCCGGCACTTTGGACTTTCATTTATGAGGTCGATGCTTTGATTCCCATCTTGTCATTAGTCTTTATATTTATATCCTTACTCTAATATCTGGGAGAGGAGGGGAGTGATTGTTTTTTTTCAGTGTGCCCACTGCCCAGGTGCTGGCCTGATGGCTGCCTAGGGATGCCCACTGTTGGTACTTTTCCAGGACTGACCTTCAGTGGCTCCCCAACCATGCTGATTATCAGAATCATCTGGGCTGCCTGTTAAGAACACATATTCCTTGTATCAACTCCAGAGCTAATGAATCAGACTCATGGAGTAAGGTATGAAATTCCCTATTTTGAACAAATCCTGTAGGTAACTATGGTGATCAGCCATGTTTGAGAAGCATCTCCTGAGACTATTCCCAATATCCTCCTCTACAATTAAAACTTCACTTTACCTTGTCATATTCTTTCAGGTTGCTATTTAGGAACTGCTCAATGATTCATGTTTGTAGGGACAATTGGTCTAACATATGACTGTTACAAAAGAGGGTTATCTGTCTGTGTCAACAAAAGACCTTCTGGAGACAATGCTAGAATCGAAAGAAGGATGCCATTCCAGGCTCTGTGTCAGCCTGTGAGACAGCGTATGAGGGTAGCAGTGATAGGAGCCCAATGAGCAGTGTGCAGATCACACCTTACAGGTCACAGACTCCTGCAGAACTCACACAGGCTCTCAGCGTGTATTTCAGGGTGACAGCCTTTTCTGCCCATGCTGCTGGACTTGGAACCAGAGAGTAGATGAAATGCAAATTCAAGCACATTTGGGAATGAGCAGTTCGTTCTTTTGAATAGATTGGCATGGAGTAGAAGATGCAGGTGACAGGCCAGGAGCTGGTGACATTCATAAATTATCAGCTCCTAAAATTCACATTCTAACAGGATTATTTTAAAGAAGCTTAGCTCTCTTTGGGCGCATAATGTCTTATTCCTTCATCTTAAGCATTCATGTTTGATAAGAACGATCCCTCATGTAAATTCATTTATTGTAATTCAATCCTTCCTAAATTCCCTTGATATGGAGCTACAGAATGTTACTTTTCTTTTTCCTCTTGAGAAAGGTGCTAAAAATGCAATACTGCCTTATGGTATATGAATTCATCCAAAATTCTTGCAACAAATTCTCTTGCCTTTTAGAAACTCTGTCCCTCTCTAACTTTTTGTCTGCCAAACAAATTATTGTCCACTTTTGAGATTGTATATATATATATATATATATATATACACACACACACATATATATGGATATATATATACATATATACATAACACATGCATATATGTGAATATAATATTACATATATATGAATTGGATTCAACTAAAGTTCTCCAATTGATCAATTTACTGCCTTTTCCTTGCCTGAACCAACTGACCTTCATGAGTTTGATGCTTTTCAGCCATTTTGTTCCTGCCCACGGGAGGAATCCACCTTCAGAGTGACCATTCTAGTTGACCCCATCCCCCTGCAAATCCAGAATTATGGCACTGACAGGGCTGCCAAGAGATGACTGATGTGAGGATTGATCACTCAACTGCCTGATGCTGACCTTAAAGTTAGAGAGGTATATTGTTATCTTGCCCTGGCAATTACAAGCTACAATTAACGATGATATGCCAGTTAGTATATTCTTGTATTTAGTTTATAGATTGAAAGTTAGGTAAATGTCTGCCAGGCATTTTGAGAGTCTAAGAGAGAGGAGTTCTGTGTGCTTTGCCTTGATGCAGATGAAGAAGCAGAGGGACTTAATCTGCATGCGCAGTAGTTCTTTCTGTTCTGTTGCACGATTGATGCAATTCAATGTTCTACTTTGTCGATGGTTTATGCCTGACAAATGGAGCTGCTCAGCCTTGGGGCCAGCAATGCTGTATCTTACCAGTGACATGTCTGTAGGAGATAGACCTATTGAATTAGTAGTTGCTATGGGACAGTGAGTGAAGAATTCAGCTGCAAGAAGCAAGCCAAGCAGGAGGCCCTATGTTTGTTCTGACCTCTGCAATCTGATTTAGGACCAACAGAGAAATGCTTTGGTGTTCCAAATCCTAACCTTAGATATTCATTTCTTTGAGATAATATACTATGCTTCAAGGAATTCTGTGTTAACATGGAAAGTGTTTACTCTCTCTAGGGTGTCAAGTTATTGTTATTAACCCTCTCAAATGTATGCTGGTCCCTCACCAGGTGCTAACAGCATCCTGAGTGCTGGGCCAAAGGAACAGGAAGTCTGAGAGTAAGTAAGAGTAGGACACCATCTCTCATTGTATCCTAGAAAAGGCCCCTTGGTGCTTTGGAACGGTGGGCAGTAAGTTGCAGTAGGTGATGAAAGTAGTTGGTATCCAATCTGATGAGCAGATACTTAAAATGGAGTCCTGAAAGGTCTAGGGTTTGTGCTGGACTATTGCTGTTTACAAGTCATTCTCTTGGTTCTTGAGAACCCTGAGCTCGCCTCTGATGCATCCTAGGAAGGGGGTCCTGTGGGAAGGACCTCCCATCCTTGCTCCTTGGATTCATGTTTCCTCTAAGGCAGCTTTACTCAGGGATTTTTCATATACCTTTGGATGTCACAGTAAATTGTCATCTGACCATCCTTACTTAGGAATATGAGTTAAAATTTAAAATATTTGTATCTACACTTTTTTTTGCATTGAATATAACTACCTTTGGTGCTGCTCTTTAAATCATCATTTAAAATTTTTTTTAAGTTTATGTATTTGAGAGAACTAGAGAGTGCGTGCCTGTGAGCTGGGGAGAGGCAGAGACAGAATCCCAAGTAGGCTCCATACAGTCAGTGCAGAGCCCAACAGGGGGCTTGAACTCACATACTATGTATGACCTCAGCTGAGATCAAGAGTTGGGTGCTTAACTGACTGAGTCACCCAGGTGCCACTAAATCACACTCAGTTTTAAGTAAAGGGATAGATTAGCCAAAGAGATTGACTTCTAGGATTCACAGCTTACTGGTTTCTAAGGAAAAATTTACTTGTCCAACTACTTACACATATCCAGTTATTATTAAACAATTTTTTAATGTTTATTTATTTTTGAGAGAGAGAGAGACAGAGCACAAGCAGGGGAGGGGCAGAGAGAGAGAGAGAGACACGGAATCTGAAGCAGGCTCCAGGCTCCAAGCTGTCAGCACAGAGACTGATGCAGGGCTCCAACTCACAAACCGTGAGATCATGACCTGAGCCAAAGTCAGACACTCAACCGACTGAGTCACTCAGGTGCCCCACCAGGAGTTATTATTTTACTGACTAATAAACTCTTTTACTTTCTACTGTCTTGTTTGTGGAAGAAGATGCAAACCTTGCTCCTAGGCATGTAGGACAATCTATGGATGCATTGTCCACTCATTCTTAATCCCAGATCTTAACATCCAAAATCTTTGGGTCTGTGTATACCTAGCCATTCTGCTTAATGTTTTGTAATTTCATCCTTATAATCTGTATGAAAGGCAATTAAGGGTTTTATATTTCTTTTTATAAGTCTCACGGTAAACAGCAACAATGGATCTTTTCCAGATCATTGATATAATGATATATGTGTGTGTGTGTGTGTGTGTGTGTGTGTGTGTGTGTGTATGCGTGTGTGTGTTCAATTCTATGCTATACTATAAAAAAGGTAAAAGAGATGGAGTGGAGCAACACAGAGGCTACAAATAGACGAGTCAGTTTTGCTATACACCTGAGAACGGCAAAAGCTCTAAGGACTGAAAATGTTTATATCCACAGTATATTATAAGAAACTCATAAAATGGCTTCTCCCCAGGAGAAGTCAATTTTACTAAAATTAAATTCTCTATAGTCTGCACTCTGAATTTTTAAAATACGGCCATGTAGGCCTTCACAAATAAAATCACAAGTTCTCCAAAGCAGAAATTAGAAGCTTAGAATGTTACACTGTATGTTAAGTAACTGGAACTTAAATAAAAACTAAAAAAACAAAACATAAAATAAAATAAAATAAAATAAAATGCATTAATATTTGAAATAAGAGAGAACCTTTTAGATTCACCTAAAACAAAACAATACAAAATCAAAAGCTCATGAATATATGATTTAAAGGTAAATTAAAAGGAGATTTATGAATCACATACTACAAAAGGGGGATAAGAACCTTCTGTGTAAAAATTTATGGAATCAAGTCAAACTATTGTTCAAAAAAATTTATAGTTTTCCACTCATTTATTAGAAAACAAAAAAGATTGAAAACCGATGAGCTAAGATTTCAACTTAGGAAGCTAAAATAGGATAACAAAGTAAATCAAAAGAATGTGGAAGGAAAATATTGATGTAGAACCGTAAGTTCAAAGAAATCAGTATGGATGAATGGGTAGACAATACCAAAATAGAAAATAAAATGTAGGAGATGCTTAATCAGACTACACACTTTTCCTTAGAAATAATAAAATTGTCAAAACTTTGTCACCGTGATCAAACCAAAGAACAAATGGATGATAAAAAAGATTAAGTACAAAAAAAGAGGATTTATCTGGAGGTAAAGAAGATATTAAAAATATAGGAGAACAGGTTTTACTTTGGGTTGAGAGCATATGGAACTCTACAGTCACATCCCTCAGCAACATAAGGAAAGCCAAGGAAAACGATTAAAAAAAAGTTTAATGTCTCTGTGAATAATCTTATAAGCACACAACAAATGAAGAAATAGTTTATTTGAGAAAATCCACTAATACTTCAAAACACTGTGAGAGTCTGTGGCATTTGAACCACGGCCCTCTCCCTCATCACCCCTACCCAAGCTCAGCTAGACAAAAGCTCTATCTGGCTGGCGATGGCCAAGAAGATGGGGCATGTCCTTCCCTCAGCTGTCAATAAAAGCTTACCTGTCTCACTGAAAAGGGCAAATAATTACTATACCTCATCCCCTCTAACTCCAGGCTGAAGAGTTCAAGTTCCTGGTGATTGTGACCTAGGGGTCAGGGGCTCCTTTTTTCCATCTAACCCCTAGTCACAGGATGGAGGCTCTAACTCAGGAGTAAAGAAATGACATGAGATGGTAACTCAAACCCACAGGAACAAACATGAATGAGAAAAGGTAAATAAAAAGGTAGATATAACAAACCCTGTAAATATATAATTATTCTCCTTTCTTTTCTCAATGTCTCAAGTAGGCATGAAATTATATAAAGTAAGAATTATAACCATATGTTGATGGGTTTGTAATGTATATAGATGTAGTATGTATAACAATAATAGCACAAAAAAGGATAAAAGGGAGTATGGTTATATAGGAGTAACATTTCTATATCTTACTGGAATTAAGTTAGTATAAATCTGAAGTAGATTTGGGAAGTTAAAATGTCTGTCATAAGCCCTGGATCAACCACTAAGAAAATGACTTGAAAAAAATCATTCAAGGGACGGTGCCTGGGTAGTTCAGTTGCTTGAATGTCCGGCTCTTGATTTCAGCTCAGGTCATAGTCCCAGGGTTGTGGGATCAAGCCTCGCCTTTGGCTCTGTGCTGATCCTGGGGCTTGCTTAAGATTCTCTCTTTCCCTTCCTCTCTGCCCCTCCCCCACTCAGAGCACATGTGCATGTGCACTATTTCTTAAAATAAATAAGTAAACATAAAAAATTATTTATTAAAAAAATCATTTGAAGTGCTTGGGTGGTTCAATCAGTTAAGAGCGATTTCAGCTCAGGTCATGATCATGGTTTGTGAAATTAAGCCCCGTGTTGGGCTTTGCACTGACAGTGTGGAGCCTGCTTGGGATTCTTTTTCTCCCTCTTTCTGGCCCACCCCCGCTCGTGCTTGCTCACTCTCTCTCTCAAAAATAAATAAATATTAAAAAAATTCACTCAAGGAATTAAAATATTCCACTAGAAAATATTCACTTGGGAAGGGACACAGTAAAGGAGAAACGGAGGAACAAAAAATGACCCAAGATACATAAAAAAACAAAAAGGAAAATGGCAGATATAAATCCAATTATAGCAGTAATAACAATAAATGTGAATGAATTAAACAATATGATTATAATGTAGAGATTGCCATCCTGGATAAATAAACATGATCCAACCATACATTATCTATAGCAGAAACGCTTTAGATTCAAAGATATAAATAGATTTAAAGCAAAAGGATGGAAAAGGATGTATCATACAAGCATCAACCATAAGTGAGCTAGAGTGCCTATACTAACATCAGACAAAATAGAGTTTAAAATAAAAAAGAATGGGGTGCCTGGGTGGTTCAGCTGGTTAAGTGTCTGACTCTTTATTTCAGCTCAGGTCATGATCTCAGGGTCATGAGATTGATCCCTGTGTCAGGCTCTGCGCGGGGCATGGAGGCTGCTTAAGATTCTCTTCCCCTCTGCCTCCACCCCACCCGTGTGACGCATGTGCTCTTTTTCTCTAAAGAAAGCAAAAGAATGTTACCAGAGATAAACAGGACCATTTTATAATGATAAAAGGCAATCTATCAAGAAGTTATAATGATCATAAATGTGTATGCAGCTAACCAAATATGTGAAGCAAAAGCTAATTGAATTGAGTGAATAAATTGAGAATTTAACAATAATTATCAGAAATTTCAAGAACTTACTTCAATCATGAAGAGAAAACTAAATAGAAGATCAACAGTGAAGTGGAAAGCCTGGCAACACCACACACAAAGTAGACCTAACAGACATCTCTAGAGCACTCACCACCCACCTTGGAGTACACGTGTATCTCAAACACACATGGAACATTCTCTAGGATGGACCAAATGCTACACCATAAAACAAGTGTCAATGCATTTAAAAGGATTGCAATCACACGAAGTATATTCCCTGATCACAATGGATTGAATTTGAAAATCCATAACAGAAAAAAATCCTGGGAAATTCACAAACAGGTGGAAATGAACACACTACTAAATAACGAACGGGTCAGTGAAGAAATGTCAAGCTAAATTAGAAAACATATTGAGGGGGTGCCTGGGTGGCTCAGTCGGTTGAGCATCCGACTTCGGCTCAGGTCATGATCTCACAGTCCGTGAGTTCCAGCCCCGCGTCGGGCTCTGTGCTGACAGCTCGGAGCCTGGAGCCTGCTTCAGATTCTGTGTCTCCCTCTCTCTGACCCTCCCCCATTCATGCTTTGTCTCTCTCTGTCTCAAAAATAAATAAACATTAAAAAAAATTAAAAAAAAAAAAGAAAACATTGAGATGAATGAAAATGAAGACACAGCACACCAAAACTTATGGGCTATGGCTAACTAAAACAGTGCTTAGAGTGAAATTTATAGTGGCACATACCCATATATAAAAAGAATAAAGGGGCACCTGGGTGGCTCAGTCAGTTAAGCATCTGACTTTGTTCAGTTCAGGTCATGATCTCGCAGTTGGTAAGTTCAAGCTCCGTGTCGGTCTCTGTGCTAACAGCTCAGAGTCTGGATTGGATTCTTGCTTTGAATTCTTTGTCTCCCTCTCTCTGCCCCTCCACTGCTCTCTCTCTCTCTCTCAAAAATAAATAAACATTTTTAAAAAATTAAAAAAAGAAGACATATCTAAAATCAATAAACTAATCTTCCTTCTTAAGAAAGTAGACAAAGAAGAGGAAATAAAACCCAAGTAAGCAGGAGAAAGAAAAATACTGATTACAACAGAAATAAATGAAATAGGGAATAGAAAGACAATAGAGGACATTAACTAAACCAAAAGTTGGATTTTCAAAAAGAACAATAATCTTCAAAAGAACACAAATCTTTTTCTAGGTTGTCCTGTAAAAAAGTGAGGATGATCAAATTACTAAAATAAAAAATGAAAGAGGAAACATTACTACCCAAATTACTCAAGTATAAAGAATGACAGTGTATGCCAATGATTAGGTAAGTCAGAGATAATGGACAAATTCCTAGAAAGAAAGACACTACCTAAACTGGCCAGTAAGAAATGGAGAGTTTGAATCTAGAAAGAGATTGCAGCAGTGATAAAACCTTTCCCACAAACAAAAACCTGGAAGCAGATGACTTTACTGTCACCAAACATTTAAAGAAGAATTAATACCAATTCTTCACAAACTCTACCAAAAAGAAGAGAAGGGAACAATTTGTAACTCATTCTATGAGGCTGCTATTACCCTGATATCAAAATCAGACAAAAACACAGAAAGAAAACTACAGACCAATATAACTTATGAATATAAACACAAAAATCTCAACAAAATACTAGCATCTGAGATTATGTTCCATGACCAAGTGGTCTAGAATATAGTCTATGCTGGAGAAACAGTAGGACTGTCCACCAAGAGTCTTATATCTAGCAAAACTATTGCTCACAAATGAACAAGAAATTGACATTTGATGTTAAAAAAAACTTAGACAATTCATCAAGAGCAGGCCAGCCTTACCAAAAGTACTAAAGGAAATCCTTCAGGCTGAAATTAAAAAATACTAGGTGGTAACTTGAATCAACATGAAGAAATAAAAAGTACTTGGTGTCATTCACAGCTGGCTTCAGGTCCCAAGTCGGTCATTATTGACTATGCCAGCTGCATGGTGACTTACCCTCTCTCACCTCCTATCCCTTCATGGACAAAGAATAATCACACATGCAAATATGGAACATAACACATGTAAATCTGGGAAAATGCTTGGCACACAGTAGATGTCCAGTAACAAGTGTCAGTGTCTCATTTGTTTTTCTGCTTTTCATGGCGTTTGTGAGGGAGGGTATTTTTCTCCAAGTTCTTGCCTTTTCTCTCCTTCCTGAAGGGCAGGGAAGTTTTCCAGCCTTTGGGCATGTGATGTTTAATTTATTTCTGATGGAGCACAAGGAGATCCTCTGAGGACTGTTCTCTGGGCAGTGCCACTGGGGTCCTTCTTTGTCCTTTGCATGAGACAGGCACTCTCTGCAGCAGCCTCTTCCTCCCTCCACCTCCCGATGGTGTCACCCAGAAGCTGAGAAGCTGCAGCTGCTGTCCTTGGTCTCCCACTGCTCCCCACTCAATCACAGTGGCCTCAGGACCCAGGAGAGCATAGCTGGGCTGGCAGTTGTTAGTGCAATGGGGTCAGCTCCTTGTCTATTTCTCTACCTGTCCTTCAACCCTGCCTGCCCCAGGTGTGCCCTCCTGCACAGCCCCAGCTCCAGGTGGCAGCATTGGTCATCCCAAATCAGAAGACACCTGTCCACAGTGTAGGCTTTTTGGGTCCCTGGAAATTTTGCCTCTGTGATTCTGAAAAAAGATGAGTCTAATTGCACATTGTTTTTTAAAACTCATTTCTTTTCTATTCATACCCTACTGCTTCTTTCATGGTAAAATTTTCATTAATATTTAATGTCTGAGGAGTTCACACATGGCTGTGAGTTATCCAATCTCATTCTGTCTGGAGCTGAGGTTACACAGGAATTCCAAGATGCTCTGGCCTCTCACTGACAAGAGAGTATGAGTTAGGCCAACAGAAAATGGAAGGGCTCCTGCTGATTAACCCTCAACTGTTCAGGCCCCGTTAGAAAACATGTCTGTATGTAGCATCTGTCTAGAGATAAAGAAACGAGTTTGGTGTTTCCTTTCTTGCCAACGTCCTTCAAATTAACCTAAGCAGAGTAAGAGAATGGATCCCTCTGAAAAATTTTGTTATATAACACATTTCTTATTCCATTGTTTTCACGCTGTTTTTCTCCTAGCGGACTGTGAGCTATTCAAGGCCAGGAGCTTCCCTTCTTCTGTGTCTGCAGATGTGTCTTCAGATCTACCTAAAGCCAAAACCTCTCTTTTTTGCTGGACTGCTAGAAGGTTCTAATGAAAGCAGTGGTTTGTTTTGCTAAAAGATAAGTTGAAAATCTTTTCTTTTTAGTGACTGTTGCAGGTGATAGGAGGACTTTGCTGCTTTATTGGATCTTTCCTAGAGAAACTGACAGTGAAAATTCTCAGAGCCATTATTCTGAAGCTCACTTCTCTATGTTCAGGCCCCAGGAGGGAGCTGGGGCAGGTGTAAGCAGGATGGCAGAGAGAAGGCTTGAGGAGCTACTTTGCCATCCAGTGCCCAAGGCAACCATCAATATTTTATCACTGAGCTCAGACATAGCCTTAGCATTCTTCCTGAGGGGGTGCTCCAGGCAAGCACTACCTGCTGATGGGAAATGGCAGTTGAGATGAAGTCTGCTTGCCAGCTTAGGTGGACTGAGCCGTAGATGTCCTCTAAATCTCCCTTTTTAACTAACTTCAGACTATTCACTCACATTTCTGAGATTAACTCCTTTTGCCGAAATAAATGGGGACCTCTCCAAATCTGAGCATAGTTAGCAGATGCTTTTCTTTAACGTGCATTTACTTTAAAGTGTTACTATTGACTTAATTCGGGGCGCCTGGTTGGCGCAGTCGGTTAAGCGTCCGACTTCAGCCAGGTCACGATCTCGCGGTCCGTGAGTTCGAGCCCCGCGTCGGGCTCTGGGCTGATGGCTCAGAGCCTGGAGCCTGTTTCAGATTCTGTGTCTCCCTCTCTCTGACCCTCCCCCATTCATGCTTTGTCTCTCTCTGTCTCAAAAATAAATAAACGTTAAAAAAAAAATAAAAAAATAAAGTGTTACTATTGACTTAATTGGATAATTGTTCAATTGTTATGCTTTGCACTGGTTGAGTTTAATGATCCAGGTCTCGGGGTAGAGAGTTTATTTTCCTTGTTTCAGGAAGTACCTGCACTCAAAAAATCCCAGACTTGCCTATTTCTAGGAGATACTGCCTCTTTGCCTGCAAAACCCCTTCTTTCTCCCCAGCTATCTATACCCCACATATTCTACAAGATCTAGAAGTTTCAAGCCTCACCCTCCTTTCTTGATTTCTCTCACTACCCCAGCTCTCATATGGCTCTCAGTTCTTCCTCCAAAGGGAGCCTGGAGGACCATGCTTGGTTGACCTCTTTGGGGGGAAAAAACTGTAGCTTTTAGTCATTGTATCTTCGGTAGTGCTGGGGATAGTATTTGGCATATAGTGGGCTTCAAATAAATACCTGTGAAGTGATTGGGCAGGTATGTATAGAGATTTAGTTTGTCAAATGTTCTTTCACACACATTATTTTCCTATTAAATCCTCAAAGTGTCTCTGTAAGGGAATTATTATTCCAGAAGAGAATTCTGAAGCTCAGAGAGATTAGGTAACTGGTCTGAAGATGCACAGCCAAGTAAGAGGTAGAACTGGGACTCAAATCTTCTAACTCTAAACTATCATTCCTTCTCCTACCTCCCCAATGTCATAGGGCTTCTTAGTTATGAGCTATCAAGCTGTTATATGTCATTCACAGCTATATTCTAGGTTCACATTGTCTGTACATCTAGACTATAAGCTCAAGAGTAAAGTAAATATCTTACTTTTATTCTCTCTGCACCTCTTCTCTCATTACTGTAATAGGTTGGCAATTCTAACAGCATGCATTCTGTATTGTCTGATCACTGGATGTCACAAATCACTGTAAGATTAATTTTTTAGATTTGCTTTGCCAAAAAACTGATTTGTCTAATGAGGTCATTAAAAAAAAGCATGAAATATATTCAAAAGAGTATGGAATTTTATGCTGTGATGGCAGTATCTGAGCTGCCTGAGCACATATAAAAAACCATTAAAGGAGCTGGTGTGCTTATTAAATCTTACAAAAAAATTTCCTTTAGTCATTGTAATTGAAAAGACTTCAATATAACACTTGCCTGCCAAGAATCACAGATGATCTAGTGGGACAGAGTCTAATAATAAATTCTGGCACTTAGAGATAGGCCTTGATTCTGTAAAGGTCTCTCGCCCCCTTTTCTGAATAAAAATTTTCCCGGCAAAGGAATAATGGTCAAGTAAACCTAGTATGTCCCCTTGAACTCATCCCCATTATGCAAATATATAAATATATATTCTAAAGTAAAGTTAGTGCTACTTTCTGGGTTACACAATAATTCTCATGATATCTAATGCTACTGGTTAGCTAACCTTTGGTGGTGATCTGGCCTAATTTTGTTATATATGATCTGAAATCATAATCCCATTCAGCAAGACCTGAGGGCAAACCACCCAATGGTTAGTTATTATAAAATCTTATATTTGGGAGGGGGACCAAGATGGTGGATCAGCATGGAATTTGTTTTGCATCTCTCATCTTGAAATGCAGCCAGATCAGCACTAAACAATCTTGCACACCTAGAAAACTGATTTGAGGATTAACACAACAATCTGCACAACCTGAACCACAGAACTTGGCAGGTATACAACGTGGAGAGGTGAACTGGGGGAGAGAGAAGCCATGGAGGGCAGGGAACTGTTTTTGCTTGCAGAGAGAGGACAGAGATGGGGGGAGAGTATGGGAAAAACACTCTCCCTGCAAAAGCAGCTGGAGAGAAAGTGGAAAAGTGGAAACAGCTGCAGGGATTGAACAAAAAAGGGAGAAAGGAGAAAGGAGAGGGTTTAAACTGCACTAAGACTCTATAAACAGGAGGAGCACAGAGTCTGAAACTCTGCAGGTTAATACCTGGAGGTGCTCTGGTGGGAAGGGTGAATGCCCAGGAGCAGAGAGCAAGGTCCGAGTGGGCCATACCAGGAGTTCCCCTGCTGGGAAGACATTTGGTAGAGACTGTGCAGCCACCTGACAGGCAAAAGGCCCAGTGGACCATGGAGAACAATCACATTCACTGGTGTTGGAACAAGGATGTTAAGGGTGCCAGATGTGTGTTGTGATTTTCCATAATTCCTGAAATGCTGCTGTTACAAGATGGCATGCACTTTTTCTGGGGGTGGGCTGGCACCCAGCTGCAGTCTCTGGGCATCAGCAGCAGCATGGTCCTGCAAACATTCCTTGGGGTGGTCTGGGACCAGGCCATTGCTCAGCCAGACCCTGCCCCAGAAGGTCTGAGTGGGTCAAAGCCACCATCCCTCAGAAATAAGAGGTTGGGAAACACGGCTCCATTTGAGATAAAACTCAGGAGGGAGGTGCCACCTGGCAATCTGATGGCTTGGTCATGGACAGTGTAAAAGTGGGGCATGGACAGAAGCCAGAGACAAAGGAGGGGTGCTTGATTGATGGTCGGGGAGAGCACAGAGTTCCCATACGAGAGACTGGATAGCTGGATGATGCCATTTTCACCCCTCCCATGCATGTGCATACACGCCTAAACATGCCACAGCAATCCACCCCAGTAAGCTAAGCAGTGCCATCTAGTTGAGAACGGAGCCATTAAACTAAACTCTGCCCAACTGAGCCAACAGCACTCTTGACAAACACAAGTCCCTCCACCTGCTTGATTTATGGACAATGAAGTGCTCATAGCTTGACTTTGGGAAACAAGATGTAATTTCGATCCTACTTCATTCTGTTTGCTGGTCCTTGTATTCAAATTTTTTTCATTTCTTTTCTTATTCTTGAATACAGAAAGAAAAAAATTATTTTTATTTTCCATTTTTATTAAAAAGATTTCTCTTTAATTTTTCTGCTATATTTTTATTTTTTGTAAATTTTAAAAATTCTATTTTACTTTCATCATTTCATTTTATTCTATTTTACTATATTCATTTTTTTCAAATTTTCAAACATTTTCATTTTTCCCCCTTTTCCTCCCCTTTTTTCTTTTGTCTTTTTTTTTCTTTTCTTATCTTTCCCTTTTTTCTCTAATCTATCAAGTTTCTTTCAACAACCAGACCAAAACACACCTAAGATCCAGCATCCTTTATTCAATTTCTTTGTGTTGTTTTTAATCTTTTAATTTTAAGTTTTTTTTTTACTTTATTAATTCCTTTTCTTCCTTTAAAATGATGAAATGAAGGAATTCACCCCAAAAGAAAGAACAGGAAGAAATGACAGTCAGGGACTTAATCAACACAGATAAAAGCAAGATATCTGAACCAGAATTTAGAATCACAATAATAAGAATACTAGTTGATGTTGAAAACAGATTAGAATCCCTTTCTGTGGAGATAAAAGAAGTAAAAGGTAGTCAGGATGAAATAAAAAATGCTATAACTGAGCTGCAATCTCAAATGGAAGCCACGGCGTCAAGGATGGATGAGACAAAGCAGTGATTCAGTGATATAGAGGACAAACTTATGGAGAATAATGAAGCGGAAAAAAAGAGGGAGACTAAGGTAAAAGAGCATGATTTAAGAATTAGAGAAATCAGTGACTCATTAAAAAGGAAGAACATCAGAATCACAGGGGTCCCAGAAGATGAAGAGAGAAAAAGGGGTAGAAGGATTATGTGAGCAAATCATAGCAGAAAACTTTCCTAACCTGGAGGAAGACACAGACATCAAAATCCAGGAAGGATGGAGGACTCCCATTAGATTCAACAAAAACTGGCCATCAACAAGGTGTATCATAGTCAAATTCACAAAACACTCAGGCAAGGAGAGAATCATGAAAGCAGCAAGGGAAAAAAAAGTCCTTAACCTACAAGGGAAGACAGATCAGGTTTGCAGCAGACCTATACACAGAAACTTGGCAGGCAAGAAAGGAGTGGCAGGATATATTCAATGTGATGAATCAGGAAAAAATGCAGCCCAAAATTCTTTATCCAGCAAGGCTGTCATTCAAAATAGAAGAAGAGATTAAAAGTTTCCCAGACAAACAAAAATTGAAGTAGTTTGTGACCACTAAACCAGCCCTGAAAGAAATTTTAAGGGGGACTTTCTGAGGGGAGAAAAGATGAAAATAAAAAACAAAAAAGACCCAAAGCAACAAAGACTAGAAAGGACCAGAGAACACTACCAGAAACTCCAACTCTACAAGGAACATAATGGCAATAAACTCATAGCTTTCAGTACTCACTCTAAATGTCAATGGACTAAATGCTCCAATCAAAAGACATAGGGTAACAGAATGGATAAGAAAACAAGATCCATTTATATGCTGTTTACAAGAGACCCACTTTAGACCTAAAGACACCTATAGATTGAAAGGGGATGGAGAACCATCTATCATGCTAGTAGTCAACAAAAGAAAGCCAGAGTAGCCATACTTATATCAGATAATCTATATTTTAAAATAAAAACTGTAACAAGAGGTGAAGAAGGGCATTATATCATAATTAAGGGGTCTATCCACCAAGAAGACCTAACAATTGTAAAAATTTATGGTCCAAACGTGGAACACTCAAATATATAAATCAATTAATCACAAACATAAAGAAACTGATAATAATACCATAATAGTAGGGGACTTCAACACCCTACTTACAACAATGGACAGATCATCTAAACAGAAATCAACAAGGAAACAATGGCTTTGAATGACACACTGGACTGGATGGACTTAACAGATATATTCAGAATATTTCATGCTAAAGTGGAATACACATTCTTCTTGAGTGCACATAGAACATTCTCCAGAATAGACCACATACTGGGACACAAATCAGCCGTCAACAAGTGCAAAGAATCAGGATCATACTATGTATATTTTCAGACAACAATGCTATGAAACTCGAAATCGACCACAAGAAAAAATTTGGAAAGATAACAAATATTTGGTGACTAAAGACCATCCTACTAAAGAATGAATGGACTAATCAAGAAATTAAAGAGGAAATTAAAAAGTACATGGAAGCTGATGAAAATGATAACACCACAGCCCAAAACCTCTGGGATGCAGCAAAGGCAGTCATAGGAGAAAAGTATATAGCAATCCAGGTCTTCCTGAAGAAGGAAGAAAGGTCTCAGATACACAACCTAAACTTACACCTTAAAGAGTTGGAAAAAAAAAATAGCAAATAAAACCCAAAACCAGCAGAAGACAAGAAAAAGTAAAGATTAGAGCAGAAAGACGTATTACAAAGCTGTAATAATCAAGACAGGATGGTACTGGCACAAAAACAGACACTCAGATCAATGTAACAGAATTGAGAACCCAGAAATGAACCCACAAACATATGGCCAACTAATTTTGACAGAGAAGGAAAGGATAGCCAATGGAATAAAGATAGTCCCTTCAGCAAATGGTGCTGGGAAAACTGGACAGCAAC
The DNA here is from genome assembly GCF_018350155.1 of Leopardus geoffroyi. NCBI lineage: Eukaryota > Metazoa > Chordata > Mammalia > Carnivora > Felidae > Leopardus > Leopardus geoffroyi. Next base: position 99,128,363 of record NC_059336.1, on the reverse strand, counting down.
ATGCAGAAAAATGAACCTAGACTACTCTCTAACACCATACATAAAAATAAACTCTAAATTGGGGCGCCTGGGTGGCGCAGTCGGTTAAGCGTCCGACTTCAGCCAGGTCACGATCTCGCGGTCCGTGAGTTCAAGCCCCGCGTCGGGCTCTGGGCTGATGGCTCAGAGCCTGGAGCCTGTTTCCGATTCTGTGTCTCCCTCTCTCTCTGCCCCTCCCCCGTTCATGCTCTGTCTCTCTCTGTCCCAAAAATAAATAAACGTTAAAAAAAATTAAAAAAAAAAAAAAACTCAAAATGGATGAAAGACCTAAATGTAAGACAGAAAGCCATCAAAATCCTAGAGGAGAAAGCAGGCAAAATCCTCTTTGACTTTGGCTGTAGCATCTTCTTACTCAACACGTCTCCAGAGGGAAGGGACACAAAAGCAAAAATGAACTATTGGGACCTCATCAAAATAAAAAGCTTCTGCACAGCAAAGGAAACAATCAGCAAAACCAAAAGGCAACCAATGGAATGGGAGAAGATATTTGCAAACGACATATCAGATAAAGGGTCAGTATCCAAAATCTATAAAGAACTTGTCAAACTCAACACCCAAAAAGCAAATAATCCAGTGAAGAAATGGCAAAAGACATGAATAGACACTTCTCCAAAGAAGACATCCAGATGGCTAACAGACACATGAAAAAATGCTCAACATCACTCATCATCAGGGAAAGACAAATCAAAACCACAATGAGATACCTCACACCTGTCAGAATGGCTAACATTAACAACTCGGGCAACAACAATTTTGGCAAGGATGCGGAGAAAGAGGGTCTCTTTTGCACTGCTGGTGGAAATGCAAACTGGTGCAGCCATTCTGGAAGGCGGTATGGAGGTTCCTCAAAAAATTGAAGTAGAACTACCCTATGATCCAGCAATTGCACTACTAGGTATTTATCCAAGGGATATAGGTGTGCTGTTTCCAAGGGGCACATACACCCCAATGTTTATAGCAGAGCTATTGACGATAGCCAAAGTATGGAAACAGCCCAAATGTCCACGGATGGATGAATGGATAAAGAAGAAGTGGTATATATATACAATGGAGTATTACTCGGCAATCAAAAAGAATGAAATCTTGCCGTTTGCAACTACATGGATGGAACTAGAAGGTGTTATGCCCAGTGAAATGAATCAGTCAAAGACAAATATCATATGACTTCACTAATATGAGGAATTTAAGATACAAAGCAGATGAACATAAGAGAAGCAAGGCAATAATAATATAAAAACAGGGAGGGGGACAAAACATAAAAGACTCTTAAATATAGAGAGCAAACAGAGGGTTCCTGGAGGGATTGTGGGAGGGGGGATGAACTAAATGGGTAAGGGGCATTAAGGAATCTACTCCTGAAATCATTGTTGCACCATATGCTAACTAACTTAGATGTATATTAAACAATAAATAAATTTAAAAAAATAAATAAAAAGAAAAGAATAACATTAAAAAAATCTTATATTCAACCAAAATATTGCTATTTGTAACTTTAAATGTTTTGATTATTTTGTTGTTGTTGTTGGAGAAACCTAAAGAAGCTCTTTTAAATCTATAATGAAACAATGAATCAATGAATATAAAATGCAGTTCAGGGGGGCTTTCATGGTTTCTTATGAGGTAGAGGCCATCAGGCTAGGGACACAGGTACAAGGGTGAGGGACACTCATTTCACCTTCAAGTAGCTTAGACTTGAGTATGGAGTTAAGACAAACATGTTTTAAAGATAAATTTTGCAAGAGATATTAAACCACAGGGCACTGTAAAGAGGGGAGAGAGATTACAGCCAGCTTAAACAATTAGGATAGACTTCATGAAGATAGAATTCAGACTGAGTCTTAAATGTGAAAGTGGATTTTAATGGCAAGAGAACACCATGAATGAAGCTATGACTTAGGGAGCAGTGAAAAATCCAGTTTACCCAGTCTCAGTATGTGCAGAGAAGTAGTGGTGAATAAGTGGAAATGTAGATGGGGTCATTGTGTGTGGCGAGTCATGATTAACCAGGACTTCGAATCTTTTTGTGTAGACTATGGGATCTTCACTGGACGGTTTTAAACCAAGGTACTGACAGGTGTTGGAAGTCTGGGTGTGATCATCGAAGGTGTTTAAAGAGGGACAATTAGAAGCTTATGGGTGAATAAATTTGGGATATGATTATGTAAATTTCAAATATTGAAAGACAGCTTTCAATTCCGGTCAACAGTCAACTTTTGATCCTATGTGGATATTCTCTGTTGGTTCCTCAAATTTACCACTTACCCATTTTTTAATAAATTAAAAAAAATTAAGTTTGTTTATTCATTTTGGGAGAGACAGAGAGTGTGAGCAGGGGAGGGGCAGAGAGAGAGGGACAGAGAAAATCCCAAGCAGGCTCTGCACAGCCAGCGCAGAGCCTGACGCAGGCCTCGAAATCATGAAACGCGATATCATGACCTGAGCTGAAGCCAAGAGTTGGACATTTGGTCAACTAAGCCACCTAGGTGCCCCTCCCCTGTACCCTTCCCCACTTGCTTATCCCTCCAGAAACTCACATATATGGCCTGGTGTTAGTGGGTTTGCTTGCTCTTTCATTTCTGGTGTGACCAGTGGAAGGTGTTGGGTGGAGTTCTGGGGCAAGGAGCTAGTGGTCATTGCATTTATTCCCCCTGGTTCCCTCTGTGCCATGGCATGGCACAGGTTGGCAGTGGCCAGGTTCTTCCAGCTATAGGGCTCATTGGGTTCTGGTAACTACCTCCCATCCCCCCTGCCCATCTTTCCCTTCAGTTCTAGCGTCACAGCATTGTGGGGATTTGCCTCCTTTGTCGGTTCCCTTACTTCTTTAGATTTTCCGTGCTCACCCATTCAGAGTGTGCCACGAGTTTCCCCTGAGGCTACCTTTAACTGTTTGAGTGTATTTTGGTTTTAATAGTAATCAAGCTGGGGCAGTTTTCCAGCCTTCCTCAAAATGAGAATCCAAAATTATACACAGGACCTCAGCAGCGGTCTAACTGATGCAGCAGAGTGTGGGGCCTCATTCCCCACACTGGTCTTTAAGCCAGGTTTCTATTAATGTGCAATTAATTTTCCTTTGAGAGGAATTGTTTGCAGCTAAATTATCAAAGTTTTGTGTCTACACACTGACCTGTGAAAATAGCTTTGGCGGCAAAAATTTCCTTTGTAAAAAGTTTGTTATAATCAGTTTTCTCTGACTTACCACAAAGCCAAGTCTGTCCTAGAAAACTCAAGCTGGACTTGGAGATTGGTGACACATTTGTAATGCAAGGTCAGCTCCACTGGGAAACTCACCTCATCTGTCAGGACAACCAGGGCTCCTCAGGATATGTTTGTGGGGATTTATAGAAGAGTTTGTCTTCATTGTTACCTCTGAATTTTCAAAAGTTTCAAAAGAAGCTTTTTTCTTTTCTTTTTTATTTAACTTACATCATATCTCCATTAGGCACAGTAGAATATTGCCACTTGAGGTGTAAATTTTGCCTTTCCTGACCTCCTTTCCCCCTCGTTTTGTTCTTGATGCTCCAACCGAAAGCTCCTTTCCCACGGAGCTGAGATTTCACCACTTCTACAAAGTTTTCCTTCTGAGGAACATGTCCTACAGTCTTTTGATGTCCCCCATCCCTTGGAATGGAATAGGCCCTCAGTTATTACTTCTAGGCTGGTGGAAGGATATCAAAGTGGTTTGTTTCTTGGATAAAAGTAATTTGAAGATGGGAACTCACATATGACTTACTTAATTGAAGAATTGCAGATAGAGTCTTTCAATTTAAGAACAGGAAATATTTCTATTTATATTTCTGTGTGAAATTTCTTTTTTTAAAGTTTATTTATTTATTTTGAGAGAGATAGAGAGAGAAAGAGAGATCGTGAGCAACTGAAAGGCCAGGAGAGAGGGGGAGAGAGAGAGAATCCCAAGCAGGCTCTGTGCTGTCAGTGTGTAGCCCGATGTGGACCTCAAACTCACGAACCATGAGATCATGACCTGAGCCGAAACCAAGAGCTGGATGCTTAACTGACTGAGCCACCTAGGCACCCCTCTGTGTGGCATTTCTTAGTTGACTCTTATTCAGAGCTCATCTCCAGAGTATGCCTGACCTTCGTGGATATCTTGTGTCTTCACCCCACGTGAGCCAGGATTGAATGTCATTCCTCAGCATATTTAGACCATTTTGGTCATAAGATCAAATGTGCTGGTCTTGAGTTGAGTGCTGAGTTGACCTCAATTAGCTCCTGTTTTTTTTCCCTTTAAATTATAAACATCTTGAGGGAATGTACCATCTCTTTTTAATCTTGTATACTTGATGCTAAACACAGAGCCTGGCACATGATAGGCATATAACAAGAGCTAATTGAAAGCAGAAATTATGGGCTCTCTAGGATCTGAGTTTCAGTGTACACAAGAATAGCTGGGAAAGCTTGCAAAAACAAAACAAACAAACAAAAAATGGAAGAGCATACTCTTGTATCCTTCTGTGTCCCTTCTCCTCAGGAGATTTTGATTCATCAAGACTGAGGTAAAGCTCCAGAATGTAAATGTTTGAAAATACACACTAGTGGTTATGACAGAGGCAAAAGATAAGAATCATCGATCTGATTTCTCCTAGGAGAAGGAGGGATGCTGGCGAAGCTTGCCTCTGGAATCACGGAAAACTGCAGGAAGCTTCTAGCTTCAGAGGCTATTTTGTTATGAGTCGGTCTTTGGGAATCAAAAGAAAACTTAATTTTTCCCTTAATTTTTCCCAGTTTGAAATCAATCCTTTTGTGAGGACTTGATGAATTGGTCAGATGGCCTAGTGTTACAAACACATTGAAAGAAGAAACTATGATAAGAATTAAATAGTTTTTTGGTGAAAATTTAAAATTCTTAAGAGGAACCCAGAACCTTAAAACGTTCAAGTTAAGATTTTCCATTTTTCTGGGAAAAGTGAAAATTCCCCCTTAACTGTTGCTTTTAGTGAATTCTTGCCTTCATGAAGAATTTGCTTGTTCAAGTACCTGCTCCCTCTACATTACTAATTTTCTCATTTTCTGATGGATCTTTCCCAACAACAAAGATGTTAAAATATCTTACATCTCTTTTTCAAAAGTTATAGTCTCCACTTTACCCTCAGTTAATATTCTATTTTTCTGCTTTCATTTATAGCCAAACTATGATAGAAATTTGAAGAACAGTATCTCTGGACTGAAGGGATTTAGCACTGGAGTCATAAACAAAAGAAGTGGGTTTTGGAAAGGGCTCAAAGAAGGGATATGAGTATTGTTTATGTAGGATAGCAGAGCAGCAGTCTAAAAATACTTATTGGACACACTCAGGGCCTATAAGTGAGGCTGGCAGACAGATCTAGCCATCAGTTGAAGAGAAGAGAGTAAAGAGAGGCAAGGAAGAGAGACAGCATGTCTGTGCTTTTTTCTAACAGCTTGCTTGTGAAGAGAAGGGAAGATAAAGAGACATGCTCAGGGTAACCAGCAGATCAATTTGCAAATTAAAGGGCATTCTCTAGCCTGGGTGAGGACTGGGCCATTGAACTACTTGGAACAAAATGATGTGGTTACTTAATTAAACTGGCTGCATTTGATTGTGTGAACTGCATTCCTATCTTAGTCTCATCGGTTGATTTTCCAATTTTTCTGTTTAGGAGTTGGAAGAGGGATCGTGTATATCCCAGAGAGATTCTCTTCTTATGTTAACAGAATAACATACAGCAACACTAAGCACCTGACATTGCCAAGTTCAAATGGGCCACCACGTGAGGTACTGAGTTGTCATGGTTGATTAAGGGACAGTGAACATTGGTAACCCCTGAGGTCAATTCTGTCAAGTGCATTCTCCTTCCAATGGGACTATAATACAAGAAATCCCACCATTTGAGCCAATTCGAAGAATGTGGCGTTAGCATATAGAATTGTATTAGCTTAGATTTGGAAGAGTTCCTTTAGTTAAGTTAAATCTGTGATCCAGTTTAGAAAACTATTTCACTATCACCGCAAAGCCTTAGTTTGAACTTGCCTATGGGATGCCTACTGATTTTCAATCTATCTTTCTTCATGAGAAGAACCAATTGCCATCTGAGTTAACCAGAGGAGCTTGATGTCACTTAACAAAGGGGAGGGATCCCTCAGAAAATGGGGATCAGGCAGTAGGTATGGGAGCCTGGAAGGAATTCTAGAATGTTGTCCAGAGACAATCTACTTGAGTGAAGAATAAGAGTGAGGTGGGGGAGGGGACATTAGCTTTAGTGGTTGGAGAATCATTGAAAGAACACAAAACACACATGTATTTCTTTCATCACTTTGCCCACTTTTTGCTGTGAGTGACAGAGTGCCATGGCTGTGCATGGCGAAATGCCTGGCACAAAGTAGATAATAAATATTTGATGATTAAGAAACATCTGTTCACAGCATGCCAGCTATTTAAGAATATGTTCCTTAGCATAAAAAAGTCCCAGATTCGATTGCTGGTTTCCTCTCAAGCTCGTTATTCCTGTTATCTCTCCAGCTCTCAGGTACTTTTCTGTGAAATGGATATACTGATCACACGTCATTGCGCATATGTAAATATATACACATCCACATACATACACTCACTGGTATCTCTTTCTCTGTCCACCTCCTTCTCTCTCTCTCTAATGAGTGATAAAATCATACTTGAGGTGTACTTCCATGAGACACTATTCTAAATATTTCCCATAAATTAACTTCTTTAATCTTCACAACAAGCTGTGTGTGAAGTAACTTCACATGTGAAGAAACAGCACAGAGAGGTTAAGTAACTTGCTCAGCTAGTAAGGAGAAAGCTGGGATTTGAAGTCAGGCAAAGTAACTCTTGAGTCTATACTCAACCACCCTTCCGCCTTTCTGAGTTAATGCATGTAAAATTGTGTGACATTGGGCCTGGCATGATTTCCCCTTTGCACTAATATTACTATCATTTTAGTCTGAGGTTAAACTCTTGTTAAGATCCCCGAAGCTGAGAGGCTGGGAGAGGATGATTCCCACCACCGAGGACACAGACAGCATGTTTTGGAAATAACCTCTGTCTGCTTCTCCAGCATTTGTTTGAGTTTTATTAAACATGTTTATATGACACACCCCCTAGGGAGAAACTCATTTCCTGGGGTTCTCAGTACAGCATCTAGCATAGCACACGCACTTGACAGTTTACTTCAAAGTGATTATCACACTTGTGTTAATCTATCAGCCAGCAAATGACCCCCAAAGATTCACGGAGACTGAACAATGCAGTGTTAGATCAATATCATATTTCACTTTGTCGGCAATGGATGTCTGGGATAGCTGGGTAGGATGAGAGTTAAATGAGCTATCGGATTATTGAGCGGGTTCCCCCTGGAGTCATCCTGGGATTCATCAGATATTAACTAGAAGCCGAATTTTTGTTGACCATAGACCCAGAAGGAGATAAAAAGTCTTTTATTTGATAGCTGATAAAGTACAACTTAGGTGCATGTTGTAATTAATGAGAAGTCTTCCTGGTGATAAAAAAAAAAGAGTCCTTCTATATCATGGCAGTAATTGCTAATATGTTTATAACTCCCTCTAACTCTCTAAGCTTTTTGCATGCATTATAGTTCCATAAATCTTCCCTTCCACCTTGTATATTCACACTTGTTATTCTTCCCAGTATTTTTGGAGGAAAAATTAGTTTTCCTGGATAACTCCTCTCCCCTTCTTGCTTTTGGCATCAGATTAGGAAGGTCAGTTATTTAACAAATATTTACATATTCTTTTCTCTGGGTTCCACAGCAGATAGAGTCGAATGAGATACATTACCTATTATCACAGAGCTTGTAGTCAAACAGGGAGAGAGAAACACAAGGAAAGAAATAACTAAATATCTGGGAGCCAGATCTACTTTGTAAAATGACTGATGCTTCAAAAAGAGGAGAAGAGAATGTGAGGTGAAATGATTCACATTTAAATCATGAGGGGAATGTACAGAGGAGGCACTGATTGGCAAAGAACCAGAGCATGTGTATGTGTATGCTATATGTGTGTGTGTGTGTCGTGTGTGTGTGTGTGTGCCTTGTGTGTCCATCTGCTATGTGTGCCCTATGCCACGTGTGTGTGTGTGTGTGTGTGTGTGTGTGTGTGTGTGTATGGATCTTAGGGGTTCTATTCAATTAAAATGCCTAAGAACTGACTCATGGGCAGAGGGCTATTAGGATAGGACACACCTGCAGTGACAGCTCCCAAAGCTTCATTTTTATTACACCAAGTGACTTTTCTTGCTCACACTATTTGTCCCCTCAGGTCTATTGTGGCTTCCACTGCAACATTTCCTTACTTTTGGACCCATATTTACAGAGTAGCCACCATCTTGAATGCTGTGAGTTGTTATATGAGAGGGAAAAGAGAGTGAGATTCTTGAACTGGACATTAGATACTCAGTTGACCAGGAACAGTCATACTTCCCTGAAAAACCAGAAATTGACTGGAAGTATAATATCACCATGTGCCCCTGAAGGTAGGGAGCTGGAAATATTTGGTTAACAGCGGAAGTAGCAAACTCAAAACTACCACAGAACCCGGAACAGAAAAGTCAGCTGCTAGTGACAGACATTTCAGGCTCTTTTCCCAGCACCAGAGAACAGCAGTGAGCAGTAGTGAAATGGACAGAGGAATAAGAAGCAGGACAACTGGATTCTAACCCCAAACCAGCAGCCCGACCAAGGACATGTCTCTAGGTCAGTTGCCTTATCAAAACCAGTTTTATAGGTTTATAGAATTACAGGATACTGATATTTTGTGGGTAATAAGGGTGAGGAAATGTGTGAGCAGACTTTAGGGTTTTCCTGTTTTCCTCTTCCCTGCTATCGTGAGTGTCTCTTGCCCTACCCATTCAGTTGTGGGTTGTGTTTTCTCCACAGTAAATGAATGAAAAGAGTTTGAGTATTTGTCTCAGGAAGTGGGCAGGCTAGAGTCTTGAGGGACAAGAAAGTTTGAGGCTGAGTGAGAGGCCAGTTGGCAGTGGCTTTCATCCCAGGTGCCTTCTCTCCCCTGCCAGATGTGTTTGAACATGTGAGTGGGACATTTCAGATGTTCACAGTGACCGGGTGCACCGGTGGCATCTGGCAAGTGTTTAGTGGAGATGCTAATTGTCCTGCAATGCCCAGGACAATCCTGAACAGTAAAGGATGGTGCCATTCCAAATACCAATAGTTGAGAAACCCCAGTAGGAAAGAAGCAGCTGTCAGCACTAAGTACAGAAGTTCTGTGATTTGAGATAGCTGTCAGCTCCAGAGAGGCTTGCGGTCAGGTGGCCAGATTCTTGAGAACAGGTTTTAGACTTCTGTTTCTACTAGGTAGTGATGCACACAGTGATTGCTCAATTAAATATGTGGTGAGCAAATGCCCCAATTACTGTGTTCCTGGCTCTTGTCTAGCTTTTGCATGACAGTGTTCCTTAAGATAGCTAGAGACTTAAAAGGAAGGTTTAGGCAAATTCACAGATGGTATTCTAACACCTTAAAAAGGACAGATAGAGACAGCTGGGGCATGTCCCTAAACTTTTCAAGTCAGCTCAGGGCAGCTCATGATGCCTCTTGTTTGTGTGTTCCTTGATGCCTGACCCCTACCAGAGACAAGACTCTTCCAGAGGTACAGAGCCTGGTCCTAAGTTTGGGTTACTTTCTGGCTCATATTCTTTGGCTCTTTGCTTGTCTACTATTATCCATCTTCCCAAATCTACTCTTCTTCAATGTCAGGCTCAATTATATTTCAGCAGGGGAACATTGACAGGGCCCTAAATAAACCACAATCTCCTTTAAAATCCCACCTCATTTATCACTGGAAACATTTCTCTAGACTGCCTGTTTTCTTTCTTTTTTTTCCTGAAGAGATCCTAAACAAAAGATGAGATTTGTGTTTAGGATAATTTATTCTGCAAGTGGAACGGAAGGTGATGAGAGATAAAAACTAAAAATGTTACATACAGTCAGTTGTGCTATCACACTTGCTTTGAAAACACAAATTTGTTCCAACACGCTTGAAGTATTAGAGAATGGTTTGAGAACAGTGTAAACTTAGTGTTTGCTTATGCACAGTTCCATCCACAGCAAACACTAGGTAAATACGGAAACTGCTGGTCTGAGCCCTGGAGGAATACACAGGATAGACACAAGCACATCACCTGGCTCCTATGTTCACTACCCGTGTTACAAACCACATCTGTCCACACCTGGCCTTTCAATGCTTGGTGTGATTTTTTTTCTTTTTTGAGAGAGAGAGAAGGTACAAGTGAGCCAGAGGCAGAGAGAGGGAGAGAGGGAGAGAGGGAGAGAGAGAGAGAGAGAGAGGGAGAGAGGGAGAGGGAGAGAGAGAGAGATTGAGAATCCAATGAAGGGCAGGGAGAGGGAGAGAGATAGAGAAGAGGGACTCACGTGGGGGTCGTGTTTTACCCAAAGCAGGGCTTGAGCTCATGAACCATAAGATCATGACCTGAGCCAAAGTCAGATGCTTAACGACTGAGCCACCCAGGTGTCCTCAATTCTTTTTCTCATTTCTGATAGCCTCCTTCTACCACTGCACAAGGACTCACAGTTACAACCCTCCCAACACCTGCATACACAGGCAAACTTCAGGGCTTTCTTAACCATTTAAGATATGTACAACTGTGTTGCCATTTTTGTTTCCTAGCTTTTGTTTATGTGTCACTGACAATGTTTTGGATTGTGGTGCCTCCAACCCCAATTTCTCCACAAGCCCTACAATTTTTATTGCACAATATTGCATAGCATGGTGAATTTTAGGAATGCACATGTACATTACAGCAGAACTGACTGTACTTTTGCAATCTGAATTTTGGGATTCTTGGCCAAGGTTGCTTGCAAGGAGGAGAAGGTGGGGCACAACTTTTACTTGATTTGTCATTCCAGGAACCCACATGGCACAATAACAAATAAAGACTGTTATTAACAGAGAACAATAAAGGGAAGGTTTGAGGAAGAAAACCTATGCATCTGCAAATGAAATAACTATGAAATTACTCTGTGTAACAGGTCCTCTCTTCATGGAACTTTTCCCTTCATTCCACATGGTGGGGAAAAGAGAGATGACCTTTTTTCTACTTCTACAGGCCTTTCACAAATTTCTCCGTGGAACATTCCCATAGTGAGTTCTTGATTACTTGTTTTATTTGTCTTCAAGATATAACTGGAGTTATAGGAAACAACAGATGTTGGCAAGGATGTGGAGAAAGAGGAACCCTTTTGCACTGCTGGTGGGAATACAAACTGGTGCAGCCACTCTGGAGAACAGTACGGAGGTTCCTCAAAAAATTAAAATAGAACTATCCTACAACCCAGCAATTGCACTAGTAGGTATTTATCCAAGGGATACAGGAATGCTGATTCTAAGGCGCACATGCACCCCAATGTTTATAGCAGCACTGTCAATGATAGCAAAGTATGGAAAGAGCCCAAATGTCCATTGACTGATGAATGGGTAAAGAAGATGTATATACATACAATGGAATATTACTTGGTGATGAAAGAGAATGAAATCTTGCCATTTGCAACAAAGTGGATGGAACTAGAGGGTATTATGCTAAGCGAAATTAGTCAGAGAAAGAAAATATATGATTTTACTCATACGTGGAATTTGAGAAACACAAAGATGAACATAGGGGAAAGAAGGAAAAATAAGATAAAAACAGATACGGAGGCAAACCATAAGAGAGTAAACTGAGGGTTGCTGTAGGGGAGGTGAGTGAGGGGATGAGTTAGATAGTGATGGGCATTAAGGAGGGCACTTTTTGGGATGAGCGCTGGGTGTTATATGTAAGTGATGAATCATTGGGTTCTACTTCTGAAGCTAAGACTACACTGTATATTAACTAGAATTTAAATTAAAAGAAAGATATAGTTGGAGTTTCTTTACATATGTTTCATATATAACAAAATTCTAGAATAATAAGTGATGTTACAAATCGACTTTAACAACATTAAGACAATAAATAATAAACACCCTTCTTAGTGTTGGAATAACACCCCAAACTCATATTTTCCTTAAATAATAAAAAAATGAAAGTTTTGGAATAAGCTTTGTTTTATAAATCAAATGAAATTGGGTCCCTTTAGAGAAAAATAGAAAAGTCTGAGAGCTAGAGGAGAGGACAGGGTTTATTTAGGGGTAAGGGATTCTTTCTTCCAGTTCTCTCTTTCTGCTACTCTTGGCTTCTCCTTCTTCCATCTTGAGGGCTATCATTTATTTGGGCAGACTGGGCCTTGTCTTCACAGACTGATAAAAAACTCTGTGATTAAAACAGAAATGGCATCAATCGTCCTAGGGAATTTATAATTTATAGATGATATTTAAAAACTAAAGAGCCTTCAAAATTCGAAGGATTGAATTTCTAATGGTAGAATTCCAGACATTGTAACAGGTGTTTCTGAGTCTTGTCTAAGGGTTGAGGGTTTACTAAAATTATAGTTGTTTTTAGAGAATGATTCATGTCTTTAAGAAATCTGAAACATGTACAAAACTGGTCAATGGTATTCACTAGGTTAAAGAGGGCAAGTGGGGGGTCATCAAGTCCAAGCTTTTTGAACTCTGGGGATTTCCTTGGTGGGGTTGGATGTAGAGGAGTAGAAGGCAAATAACCAGGTTTCAACTTAGATTCATGTGGATTTTACATAACATCTCTTTTGAGATAGTTAAGCTGCTTAAAAATATTTTTGCAAACCAGAGGCTTAGCCTCACTTTGGTTGGGCTCCTGGCTCAGTGCTTTCTCCATTAGTTGTCTTTTGGGCAATAAGTTCTTTTTAAATAAGAGGACTCAACTACTTAGCATCTAGGTGACTAAGAGAAAGGTTTAGTCTTCAAGAGAAGGAGAAGGAGCTAAGGAACTAATGTTTATTGATTGCTCAGGATAGGCAACTCACTGGGCTGGGAATACTTTCCGTTTCATTGTTTCAGTAACATGAGAAAGCAGATGTTGTCGTCCCCATTTTGTAGTTGAGTTAAACTGAGGCTCAGAGGTGAAGTTCTATGCCCCAGGTTTCAGGATTTGGGTTTGGCAGTTACAAAGCTTTCCTGGAGTCCTGGCCTTTTGTCTGAAAACAACAATATTTCTTTTACCCCTCACACTATGTTGAGTTGGGAGAAGTTTAGTAGAAGAGAGACAAGGTGTTACTTTGCTGCAAGCTGGCATGAGGCAGAGGTTAAGGCCCACTCAATATTCATGTTTATTCAGGGAGAGGGTCACTGTTTGAAAGTTCCCTTGGCTCTACGAGGCTCATGGGTGGTGTATCTCACTGCAGTATTACTGCCTCTGTTTTTCATCCCCATCTCTACATGCCACCAGTATTCACACTGTCGTTTTTCTCCCTGTGCAGTACAGACTCACATCTTAACTGTGAGTCAGGCTTGGCTCACTCATTTCCCACCTGAGTGCTTGAGGCTTTCCTGGCTTCTCCATTCCTAGAGAACAAGTCCCAGCATGACAGAGGAAGCAGGTATCAAGCCTCAAGAAGAGGAACTGGCCCCCACCTCTTGGTTTTGGCAGTTATCACCATTTTGTTTCCCTTTCTCCTGTTTTCTCTACCTTTCTTGCTGCTCCTACAGCATCAGATTGGGGTCTGTATCACTAAAGCTTCAACTTTAAGGGCATAAACAAGATCCCTTTTCATCTACAGATAGAAGAAAATGGACACATGACTGAAATTTACAATGGCATGTTTGTGTAGAGATAGCTCATCTTAGAGAGTGGCTCTCCAAACCCACCTGTGGAGGGAAGGTGGTGCTATCACATGAGTACTGCCCCCATTTCATTGTTCATCTTGGACTAGGAACACTCCTATGAGTTGTTTGTGGAAGCTTGGGGTTTCCAATGGGTTTTTTGGGGGGGATGTGAGATGTTTGAAGTGGAGACAGATGAGGTTTGAAGTGAAGACAGAGTTAAAGAGGAAATTACTAGGATCCACTACTAGGCTAGTAGGATTATTTTCCTATTCCCACCATAGCACCAAGATTCCTTCTGTCACAGAGCCCTGCATCCTGGCCAGGGAGTGGAGAAAACCTTTTTGTACAAGATTTTTCATGGACTAGAATTTCTGGTAATGAGGTTCATATAAGCTGGGGACAGTCACTTCCCTTTTATCTTACCACATTTTACAGCTTCATTTGTGTTAGTTGTTTAGCGATGGTATCCTTCATTTCCCCCATTTGGTAAGGAAATTGTTTTCCTGTGGTTTATTTAAACTGGATGTGAAGCTACCAGGCTACAGAGAGTACATAGATAGATGTAAGTGATACATTAGATGTCAAGATGTTGAGGGTGACAGAGTATGTCTAGGGACTTTAAACAGTGCTCTCTGGCAAGTGCTATTTATTGAAAACTGCTAAGAATCTATAAGATGCAAATGGAGTCTCCCACAAAATAAACCTCAAAAGCTCCCTCCTTTTGCCTCTTTAAATTTTTCCAAAAATATTTATTTTTGACAGAGAGAGACAGAGAGACAGAGAGAGCACAAGAGGGCAAGGGGCACAGAGATAGAGATATAGAATCCAAAGCAGGCTCCAGGCTCTGAGCTGTCAGCACAGAGCACGACACAGGGCTTGAACTCACGAGCTGTGAGAGCATGACCTGAGCCAAGTGGGATGCTTAACTGACTGAGCATCCAGGCACCCCTCCCCTTTTGTCCCTTTTAATAAAGGTGCTAACAGTTTCTTCTGGACCATGAGTTGTACTGTTTACAATAGATACTCCCTGAGCTTTTGTTTGCAAAGAGAGAGTGAAGACACGGCTGACCCTCAGCTTTTGCTGGTCCTTTTGGGTCTCTCTACCACCTTCTCCAAGAGGATAAATGGCTCTCCCCTTGTCGACTAGCCCAGCTTCCTGTCCTTGATCCTCTCTACCCACAACTTTATCCCTAAGCTCACTATTTGTTTGATATGTAGGGAGTAGCTTTGGGAATTTGGAAAACAATTTGCTCCCTTGACACAGCTAGGATTTTAAGATTATTGTTTTACCCTTGATTCAAAACACCCAATTTGAAGCTCAGCACTGAGCAATGACCCCTTCCTTTGTTTTAGGTTGAGTCCTCCCTCCACTGGTTTGGTGTGGTGAGGAATGCTGGGCAATGACATTCACAGGGAATGGAGGACATTTCAGTTTAATATCTCAGTACAGTATTACTGAAACAGACTTTATGAGATAACCACATGCTAATTGGTTACCTCTCAGCTTTCTGAAAGAATCTATAGGCTTCTCTGAATCCTGAGGCATCTTGCCCTCCAAAAAGGGCTGAATGCAGTGTTTCTGAAGCTGGAGTAATGTATGACATGTTTCTGTTAGAGTGTTACTTAGACAGGTAAGGGCAAACTTCATGTGTTTATAGCTCTTGATACAAAAGAACTAGGAAATGGAAAGAATGTATCAATGTCATACAAGTGATTCACTTGATATTCTAATAACATTCTAAAGAATACTACTAATTTAATATGGCTGATGATATTTTCCTGAAACTAATTCACTTATATGGTGAATATGGCACCGATGGCTGTAGTTTGGGTTGTTTGATATTTTGCATTTGGGAAGACTTTTCTACTGTGAGATGTGAAGATTTAATTCTCCCATTTATCTGTGTTTGAGCTACCAGTTTATAGAATCCATTGGGCCTCCACTTGGCCCCAGTGCCTCCTTTTCACATCGAAACTGTTCTGTTCATTTTTTGTTAGCCTGAAACATCACAGGAACCTAAGTCACATTTGTCATAATAAATAATAATTAAAGGAGATACTAGAAACAAAATACTTTTAACAACATATTTGGTAGAGGATCTGAAAAGCAAAATTAACAATTGTGTAGGAATAAACAGTATTTCCAAAAGCAAAATGCCAACTTAGACTAACATAGGGTAGAAATTGTGTGAGCTTTGTAAGGGAGGATTAGAAGTATCCAGATTTTAGGAGAAGAGGAATCTTAGCCTGGTAACTCTGTACCTTGGTTTGCCTGGTATATAGCAGTTATATACTTTGGCATATGACAGTTTAACTGAGATAATCACTTACAGTGTCCTCTTTCACTCTTAAAATGGCCTGGTTTCAATGGTAAATTTTAATGTCTCTCCTCTTAGCAAATGTCTTAGAACTATCATGAAGCCTTTAGGGGACTAATTGCAAATGAGTATCAAAATCCTCACTCCCTAGAACAGCACTATTCAATACAAATACAAGTCATGTAAATAATTTTAAATTTTCTAGAGGTCTTATTAAGAAAAAGAAATAGATAATGTTAATTTAATTTAATTTTTTAATGTTTATTTATTTTTGAGAGAGAGAGACAGAGAGAGAGAGAGAGAGAGAGAGAGAGAGAGAAAGTGTGAGCAGGAGAGGGGTGGAGAGAGAGACACACACAGAATCTGAAGCGGGCTCCAGGCTCAGAGCTGTCAGCTCAGAGACTAATGTGGGGTTCGAACTCATGAACTGTGAGTTCATTACCTGAGCAGAAGTTGGACGCTCAACTGACTGAACCACCCAGGTGCCCTGATGTTAACTTCAACAATACTATATTTAACGCGAGATATCAAAAACATTATCTTTTCAACATGTAGTCGACATAAAATTATTGAGACGTTTTACATTCATTTTTTACATACTAAGATTTTGAAATTCAGTGTCCATTTTTACTTGCAGTGCATGTCAATTTACCAGGCATATTTTAAGTGCGCAGTGGGTGCATTTGGCTAATAATTACTGTGTTAGCATAGCTATGGAATCTACAGTTTGTTGAACATAATTGTATTAACTACATAGTGAACTATCTGTAGCTTCTATTCTATAGTGTGATTCAGTCATTCTTGAGTCATCTGTTGTTATTATAAAACCAGGTTAAAGAATCCCTCAGCATTAGGACTATTTCTTCATCTTTGGCTCTGCTTTACTTTAATTTAACTTTCAATCAGGCTCTTCTTTCCTAAAGGCAATATGGCTACTAGGAGTTCTAGACTTATTCTCTAGCAGAGTGAGAGTGGTTTCCTCTTTCTCAATAGTTCCAGCAGGTCTCTAAGCACTGAGTCTGATTTGGCCAACCTGCATCACATGCCCATCCCTGATACAGTCACTGGCCGAGAGGATGGGAAATTCTGACCGGTCACATACCTGCCCCTGGAGCTCTAGGGGAGGGGTTAAGTTCCATCCAAACATGATGACTTGTGAATAGGGAAAGCCCTTCCCAGTAGAACCCAGGTGCTATTACCAGAAAGGAAATGCATGCTGAGATGGCAAAACATGGCTATTTTGAGACCTCAAGAGGAACAGGTACAGCCTAGATGATCCAGGGGCATAGCCAGCTTTGAGTAGTTTTATAAGAGCAATCTCCTTCCCTCAACCACAAGAAGTTTGTTAGAGGCCGCCAATGAAACCCCTTCTCTATATTTCTCTAGCAATGGACCTTGGTTACTCATACAGATCATGACATGTGACTAAAATATCTGATGTCAAGCTCCAGTGGGAAGATTGTGATGAATACATTGATTTTGCCACCGAACCAAGGATTCGGAATCTCTGAGGCTGGAAGGGAAAACATCCACTATATCCAGGTTTCTTTGGGATCTCTCTCATATTTAATATAAACACTATGTTCTGGAAGGACCAGGACATGTGACTATGGATGTTCAACAGTCCACACCTTACGGAATGGAGACTAGAAGCATCCCTAGAGTCTAAAGGGCAATGGACCCCAGACCAGCCATAAGAATCTGATGGACTTTGGAGTGTGACATATAGACTGTGACCACAGCTGGGGGTGCCAAAGGAGCTAGCCAGAGGAGGAGGGGAATTCCCGAGCATCGTGTATTCCAGGGGTTGGTTAGAACCATAACAGGATAGGATGAGCCTGGGCTAAGAAAGGAGTCTTCAGAGGGTCCCTACATGCTCTGTCCAACAAAGCTCTGGGATCCCCATTGTTTTGGTGCTACTTGAGGTCTCAGAGAGGAAGCCCAGCTTTGTGAGTGGTAATCCTGAAGAGGTAGGTACCCACAGGCCAGCAGGAAATCATTATGTCATCTGTTGGGGTCGAGGACTCGACAAAACTATACCATTCATGGAGGTCAGCAGAGTTCAGTGCTTTGCATGCATCCTTCTAGAGAATGCCCCACTGATGATGAGAAAATAGTCACTGAAGAAGTTTTGTGCCATGTATACTCTTAATCATCACTGCCGTGCAAATCTCCCTCAATAGTGAGTAGAGCAGAAAGAACATGGGGCTGAAAAGCAGAGAGCCTGGGAAGGAATCCTGGCCCTGCCTCCTATTAGCTGTGTGATTCTGAGCAGGCCCCTAAAATGTCCTGCATCTCAGTTGTCTCATCTGAGAAATGGACACAGTGATAATGCTGGTCTGACTTTACTATTCTTGTATCAGTTCATCTATTCATTCATACACTATTTATAGTATCTGTTATGTGCGTGGCACCGACTTAGGCACTGTGTATAAGACAAAAGCAGCTCCTGACCCAAGAGAGAGGATCAAATAAGATATTAGAGAACAACTATCCCATAAACTTTAAAATTTAATAAACACGTAAAGGGTAATCATGATGATCACATTATATTAATAATTCAGCTTCTTATCTTCTCGGATAGCTGTTTATCTCCCAACCTCTCCCCATAAGCATGTCGAATATCCAACATCAGCAATTTTCCTCCTTTGTAGCAGAGATTTCATTTTCTCTGTCAGTCTAGGCAAGTGCTGCAGTTTGTATTTATAATTGCCCCCCCCCCCCCACAGGCTCCCAGGGCCCCTGGGGGCCAGGCTTGTCAAGGTCGTTAAGAAGCAGCCTCTCTGGCCCTTGTCACTGCACAATCATCAGCCCCCAGAGCCACACAGGCAAATGTGTCATTGATGTGTAATTAATGAAGAGGGAGTCCAGCCCTACATTAACACAAACAAATAAAGGCCTTGTCAGCCATGGGGGTGTCAATGAGACTTTTGTTCTTGTAGCAATATTTATTGTTACAAAATGCTGCACAGTCGAGCGGGAAGGGAGTGCTTTTGTGGCACTGGTGATGTGGCTATTTGCAGCGAGCCACAGGGACAGGCATCAGCTGGATCCTTTGATTAATTCAAGGTTCCATGGGCTGAAGTGGATGAGGGAGCTAGAGGGAACATTCTTCTATTTAAAATGTGTGTGCAGAGTTCCTGATTGTGAGTTGCCCTTGCTTTCTGGAAGCTTAGGGGCTTTTAAGAACTTTCGTTCATTCCAATGATAAGAATTTACTGAGCATTCCCTGTGTATAGGTGATAGAACAGGACGTGGACTGCAAGTTCAGGTACTTTACATGTAGTTGATGGGGACTGGAGTTCCCTGCGGCTCAGGCAATCAAAGATGGAAGGAATCCTAGAGCTCCTGTTGTCCAACACTCTGGGCAGGAATCCCTTCCATGTGATGACTTCTGAATGCTTACTCATATTTTTCCTGCCTATTGTTAGACCAACAGAGCAATGAGTCACAGCATCTAATCCAAATTCCTCACTTTTGGAAAGAAGATAGAGAGGGGAGGGCAAAGAAAAGTGAAAGTGGAAAACTGACATCCTTCCTCCTCTCTGAAGGCTCGAAGAGAGCTAAAAGCATGAACACAACTGGCAAATCCAAAGTAGTCTTATACTGTATCTATAAACCAAGATCAACTTTAATTCATGGTCATCAGATCACACAGGGTGCGTTGTTTAGTTCTGGGGCATCTTTAGCACTGATCCATATCAAAAATTTTATGCACAACTTAACCTGTCTCTGAACAAAAGTCCTGTGTCTCCAGCCTTCCTTTCTGGAAGTCTCTGCTTCCTTTCTCTCATCACACATATTTTTCGACCTTACCTCTGTTCCCTCCTCCATCCCTCCAGTCATAGTTTTTCTGTCTTTCCTGGACTATGGTGTATTGTTCAGTCACTGCCTTGCCATGAATGTGCCCAATTATCTCACTCCATGGGCCTTTTGCTGCAACTTCTCCATACATTTCCCACTTTTGATCAATTTGACCATCTGCTTCTCTGCTCCAGTTCCCAGATGGCTGGATGCTGTAGATAAGGGTACAGGTGTGGTTTTCAACTTTAGCTAGATTCTCAGTGCTGCTCTCTGATCTTCCTACAAGGTCCCAGTTGGTATCCTCATCTGTTCATCACAGCAGCTCTTATACAACTCCATTTACCCCTCAAATTTATTCTGTGAAACTGGGCTTGCTTTCTCTTACCATGGAGGAAGTTAAGGCCATTAGGCATGAACTCTTCCATCCCCCTCCTCTTACTGTTACAGATTTATTCATCTGACTCATGTCACAAAGGTGTCTCTGGGTCCTCTCCAAATCAATGATTCTAGTGGGTGCAGTTTATTTGGGAGATGATCCCAGGAAACATCAGTAGGAGAGTGTGGAGTGGACAGAAAAGGAAGGCAACCAATAAAAGTTGTGTTATCAAGCAAGTTTCCTCTGTAAGTTACTGAAGTTCAGTCCTCCTGGGAATTCTGGGAGTCAGAATAGAACATGTGCTTTGAGTTATCCCATTGAGGAATGAAGGATATTTACACAATCACGTCCCATCATTTTTGACAAAAGCCTGCTCCAGGGATCATTAATTTTTCAGAACTCCTAGCCTGATGCAATTACATTCTCTTGGAAGGGTAAGCCCTTATACCAACTGGTAAAACTTTGGAAACTTTGGGTGATCTACTTAGCTCTTACATATTCTGTTTTCTCTTCTCAATGTATTATTTAGCCAGAAATATTAGATCTTTTCCATGAGGTAATGGTTATTTAGTCCTTAAGAATTTTAGAATAATAAAAATGTCATCCTCAATCAAGCACCTGGCTCCTGCATTTGAAAGCACAGCTTTCGAGAGACTTGTGTGTGTGTGTGTGTGTGTGTGTGTGTGTGTGCACACAAATTTGCACATGCTATACGTTTACAAAAGACTACCTATGGCTTGATCTTGTTATGTTATATTTTCTTTGAGGTAATTAGCCACATTCTTTTTTTATTTTTAAAAATATTTTCATTTATTTTTGAGACAGAGACAGAGCATAAGCAGGGAAGGGGCAGAGAGAGAGGGAGACACAGAATCTGAAGGAGGCTCCAGGCTGAGCTGCCAGCACAGAGCCCAATGCAGGGCTCAAACTCATGGAGTGTGAGATCATGACCTGAGCTGAAGTCGGACGCTCAACCAACTGAGCCACCCAGGCGCCCCAAACATTCTTTTGCTCTATATCTAATATTGGGGGGAGGCAAATTATGATGATGATAAAATATCCCTGAGAAATAAAAAATAAATTGGAAATATTTTAAAATATTATCTCCCCACATCTTATCTGTCAGTGTGCCCCCTAGTTGGCTGCCCATATTACAGACCATACTTCTGATGGCTGACGTCCACCAGCATCCCAACTGATGTCCAGAACTGAAGTCATTCATGTCTGGCTAAGTCCTTTCTGCTGAACCTGTTAGCACTGAAGCCACTCCATTTCTGAGTTCTCCATATCTCTCAAAGCTTTAGCATAATCACACTTTGCTTTTGTTTCTACCCTATATTTCCAGATTTTTGCCCTAAGAATTAGTCATGAACTCTTGTAGCTTACACTTACCCCTAAGCCTCTGGTTTCTTTAATGTCTCTAAAGTGTATCTTGTCATCCCCACATCCACTGGGGTAGAGTCCCATCATCTCCTGCCTGGCCCCAAATGGGGACATAAATAGTGAGGCTCGTCATACAAAACACTTTGCCCAGCCCTGGCGCATAGTATAGGTTTACCGAGTGCTGCCCACTAAACTGAAGCTCATAATCAGTCTTCCTTCCATTCTCCACCCTGTTCTAAAGCCTGCTTGAGAATAATCTTTCCAAAAGGCTAAATAAATCACATAAAAATTTTCCATGCACCCCACTGCTTATATATAGTATAAAGGCCCAACTCTAAGCACATGCCCGAGGCCTCCCGTGAATTGATTTTTGCCTTTGTCTCCAGCCTCATCTCCTGCAACCTCCTTTTTGCCTATTGTCTGAACACATGGACTCACTGAGGCATCTGGGCACACGCATGCACTGTGACTTCACTGTACTCCCTTCCCTTTGCTCCTTCTGCTCTGTATGCTCTTTCCTCTGCTGTATGCCCAGTGACTCCAAATTGCATTAGAAGCATGGCTCAGTCACCTCTTCCCTGGAGCTCCTGTGCTCTTCCAGTAGAGGAGATCGCTATGCCTTTTTCAGGCCCTCACATGTAAAAGGTGGATGAGGATAGTATCAACCACATAGGTGGCTGTAGGGGATTAATGATAGAAAGTGATATAAAACATGTAACTCTTCCTGATGCCTAATCAATACTTGATGCATGTTAACTTTTTAAATTAGTACTTTAGAAATCTCTACCATGAAGATTGTAGCCTTTGGTTGTCATGAATGTGCACAGTCCCAAGTGCCTACCAGATATGAACTGTGTTTTACTCATCTTTGTGTCTCCAGTACTTAGTATTATGTTAAATAAGAGAATGAAGGAAACCTATCACTGCTATAAGCTAACACTTACCTACAGATCTGTAGGTCAAAAAAAAATACCCCTTAATTATTTCACTTAATCCTTAAATCCTTGAATTAGGGCAGTGAAACTATTCTGTATGATATTATAATGGGGGATACATGATATTAGACATTTGTCAAAACTCAGACTACAACACCAAAAGTGAACCCAAATGTAAACTATGGACATTAGTTAATAATAATGTGTCAATATTGATTCATTCATTGTAACAAATGTACTACACGAATGCAAGATGTTATTCACAGGTGAAACAGAGGGTGGAGGAAATCAGGGGTATTGGGAACTCTACTTGTGGTTCTGTTTTTCTCTAAACCAACATTGTTCTGAAAAATAAACTCACCTAATTAAAAAAAAATAGCTTCATGAAGCGGTGAGGTCTAGTGGATGGTATTACCCAAAGATCAGAGAAAGTGGTGCGAATGGCCCAAAGTCATGGTATGAAATCAGAGATGGGATTGAGGTTTTCTTATGCTGGTTTTCTTATGAGGTTTTCACCTTCCATAGTTAGTACAGGATGAATTTTAATCTCCATTCAACTTTGTGTGTGTGTGTGTGTGTGTGTGTGAGAGAGAGAGAGAGAGAGAGAGAGAGAGAGAGATCAAGCAACTTCACCATTGATATTCTCCTTTCGGCACTTTTAGAAAGTAAGTCTTAGGTGGAGTGGAGTTTATTAGGGACTGTATGAGAATACCCTTCACAAGACTAATTTAGAGTCTTTATGACTCAGTAGAGGCTGTCAATCCTAAGTTATTTGACGTTTAATTCCTGCTGATGTAAATTTTATATGACAAATAGTTTCATTTAATTGTGTCACCTCTGGCTTATATACACCATAAAAGGTTTCAGTTTTAACAGCCAGCAACAAAAGAGCCCTGGATGAGAGAAATAGTGTTGAGAAATTTGCAAGGGCACGGCTGGCTGGAGAAGGCGGGTGGCTCTCTGGCTGGGGAGATCTCTGGAGGGAGGCTGGACTTGGGGCAGAGGTGTACCTGTACCTGTGTGTGTGCTGAGCACCCGGACTGGTAAGGGTGCTACTACCTCTTGAGATTTTGACTGAATACACTTTTCTTCCAGCAGTTAGTCCACACACCTGTCCCTCCTCTGGCTCATCCTTTCCACTGATGGATTTTACACAAAGGGTATTTGCTTTGTAAAAACTATGGCATGCATTAATAATAATTTCGTAATGATTTCATGAAAATTCCCTAACTTTGTATCTTTGTTTCTCTATATAAAATCACTGTACTTAGGGATGAAGGCATGACTGAATCCCATTAAATATTAAGAAGCGCTGGCTTGTATCTATGTATCAACAAACTACTTATTGAACATCTACTGTATGCCAGGCTCTGTAGTAGATCCTGTGGAAAATGAGTGGTCTCTGTCCTGAAGACATTTTCAGTTTATTGGGAAAATCTGATATACCTATATAATGAGATAATAGTAAAAAGCATATATGGGTGCAGGACTTTATGGTTTATTAAGGACTTTCATGTGTCCTTTGCAACAATACTCTCTAGGGGAGTAGAGAATATATCTTTCCCCTATTATTGGTGGTGACTGAGGCCCATGGTGTGACAGCTGGACTTTCACTTTCCAGAACAGGTGCTCTGTTCTCATCACACTTTGTGCACATGCTTCTATACACACTCTACAGTCTCCCAATAAAATATGAGTTCTTCCAAGATGTTAATGACACAGAATATTACTCATACTCCTGTGTATGCCATTGTTGACAATGCCTTGGTCCTGATGGTGGGCATTTGTAAATTTCTAATTAGAAGGAAATCAAAGTAGAGACTGGCTGATATAGGTTCATTCTACACAATAAAATACTTGTTAACATCCCTCTAACCAGACATGTATTTTATTAGGGTACCCTATATGTTAGATGTTTCTCCTTTTGCATGTAATATTCCTTCACAGTACCAACTTTTGCTTATTTAAAAATTCTATCCTCTATGTGAAAGAGGAGATTCCTGGAAAATCTTTGAGAATGACTGTCACTACTTATGCCAGATACCTCCCATGTACTCCACCTCATCCATTCTTCACACTCTTCTGTACTTTTTTACTCTGCCCTCTGCCTGGAGAGGCTGACCTGCATGAACTCTATCATTGGACATTCAGTGCCCTCAGGAGGAAGTGTCCTGTTGGATTTGGCCAAGGGGGATCTGGGTGGGAAATCAGAGGGAGGGAAGGGGGGTGGAGCACAGGTTACAACTCTGTGAGATCATCTTGACCTGGCTCCACTGCTCCTCTGTAGCGTGGCCATCTCTCCTTTCTGAATCTTCTTATTCTCCTTGTCCCATTAAAACTAGGGGAAGAAACAGCTATTTACACAGAAGACACTCCTATTGACAAAGGAAACACCTTATTTATAAACAGTCCCTTTACTCAACCCTTCTTAAATTATCCTAATCTAAGTATGCCTTTTGTTTCCAATTGGGGCACTCTTTTCTATGGGGATCCTTAAAGAGTCTGAGCACCTTGAAAAGTCTGTGCTCCATACACCTGCGTCTCTCTGGCTTATCCTTTCTAATAATAGATGTTTGTTAAAGTAAAACCAAGCACAATGAACTTAGAAAGAAAACCCAGGCCACATAGAAAAAGCGTATGTGACATGAATGATAGGGTGGGAGTGGAGGTGGGCAGAGCTGAAGATGAAAGAAAGGGCATCCTTCTAGTGAGAAGTCTCTATTTCCTGTCTTTGAGTGGCTTACAGTGTCCTTGTGGGTGTTTTGAGATACACAGAAAAAAATTTTCCTTGTGAAGGTATATTGCTAAAATGCACGTTATATGTATATTGGGGAAATAGAATACAGTGTAGTGGGAAGAGACCAGGAATAAATTTGTGATTCACTACTTACTAGATTCAATATCCGTTAACTTCTCTGGAGTTTTGTAGACTTATATGTTCATGACAAACAAGCCTCTCACACTGCTGCGGCTTCAGACAAAGTATAGAATAATCTGGAACACAGCAGAAGCTATAACTCTGGGCTAAAACTTGTCAGGAAATGTTCACTTGTTTTCATCAGCCACACCAAGAAAAAAAAATGGTCACAGACTAAACAGACAAACAAGAATGATAAACTAAGGAACCAAAGGGTACTAAAAACAGAGGCTATTTTGGCAAAGCTCATAAGCTCACCTTATGGAGCGAAGCCCATCAAAACAGATGACACCCATATAAACTCCCACATAAAAGAGCAGAAAACCAAGATTAAGCCAAGACTGTGATGGGCACTTAGGGACTCCTGGGTTTTGTGAAAGGCAGAAGTTAGGCTGTACCCCCAGCTGCCTACCAGAAAGAGTCATGTTTGGGCTGAGTTCAGAAAGTCAGTCTAGATTTTTCCCCTCCTCCCAGTGAGTGGGGAACTCTGCAGCAAATGTTAACTGCCCAGATCCTGTTGTGCTTCCTTTCCAAGAATAACTTTGTATATAAAGGAATTCCGATGCCCAAAGATTTGGGAGATTTAGGAGGTCCATTCTTCCAGTAATCCCTGGGGCATTCTACAATTTTTTTTTTAAAGGGATTAGAGACCAGTCCTATATATCCCTGGTGAAAACACCAGCCTTCAGCCTGCTCCTCAGCAACATCCCTCTCATCCTTATGTAACACATCACAACTGCCCTTCCCACCAACAACATATAATAATAGCAACCAGAAAAAAAGTACCACCTCCTGTCATGACCATACAACCTTGCCACCGACAACAGTGGCTAACACTTATGAGCACTATGTTCCAGCCTCCATTCTGTTCCTGTTAAATGTAGCATCTCATTTAAACTCAGCAGCAGTCCTATTTTGCAGATTCAGTGCCTATTTTGAGGCAATCAAGGCAGAGAAAGGTGAAGTGCTTTGCCCAATATCCAATGACTAATAAATGGAGAAGTCAGCCCTACTTTTAGCCAATAAGCTCTACTGGCTTCTGATACCCTACACAAGCTGATCTCAGCACTAATCCTTCCTCGTAGCCTCTTTCTCTATCCCATATGACCTCTCCCCATATTCCCCTTTCCTCCAATGTTTTCCTTTTACCCCAATATTTTTCAGAGATAACACACTATGCTAATGCTGTTATGGTGAAATAGTACCTTCACATTTTACTCGTTTGGATAACAAAAATATTGTACAATCTTCTGCCTGATGTATGTAAATCAAGTCCTAATAAAATTAAGACTATGCAAGTTTGTGTCTGTAAGTCAGTTCCTATTAAAATTCATACCACTTTACTCGGTGATTTGATTTTAATAAATCTATACTAAGCAAATAATTAGTCCCCTGAGTATTGTCCCCACCCCTCTTAATCTACTGAAATCTATACATCTATCAAGGCCCAGAACAATTTCCTCCATTTTTATGAAACTTTTAAGGTCACAAAGAGCTGTCTCTCCTTTGAATTTCCCTCTCATGACTGGCATTGCTAGTTAGCAATGTGTTCAAATTAAGTGAGCCTTTATGATATCCACAATGGACCTGGATCAATGTTAGCTGGGGAGACAAAGGCTAAGAAGACATGAACTATGATCTTGCTATGTCACCTATTATCCTTTCTCCCTGACTGGGCTGAGGTCTCTTTGAATGCAAGGACCATTACCGATTTATTTATTTATTTATTTATTTATTTATATTATAATAATTACTATTATTTTTATTTTTATTTAAATTCAGGTTAGTTAAACTATAGTGTAGTATTGGTTTCAGGAGTAGAATTCAGTGGTTCATCACTTATATATAATATATAGTTTTTTCTTCTTGGTGTGGCCTGATGAAAATATGTGAACGTTTCCTGACAAGTTTTAGCCCAGAGTTATAGCTTCTGCTATGTTTCAGATTATTCTATACTTTGTCTGAAGCTGCCTGTTTGTCATGATGATCCGGGCACTGGCCGAGAGGCTTCTACCCTTTGTGTGCCCAGAGACAGAAGTACCCAGAGAACCCATGTCTAGACTCAAGGCACACGTGTCCATTGCAGAATGGGAAACGAGCTTCTCAACTTTGAGTTTTGGATAAAAGAGCCTTCATCCTTAGATGACATTAAGTTGTAGAATACATCAAACCATTATTTGGCTATCATCACCTCAGTCACAAGTTAGTTTATAACATTTACTCCCTTGTAGGTGTTTTAGCAAGACAGGCCACTTCTGACAAAGTGACAGGAGCCAGGAAAAGTCCTGGACCTGCCTACACAGGGAGAGTAAACTATACCACCACAGCTGTGGGCTCTGGAAAACTAAACAAAGTACCTCAACACTCCCTGTTTGGTGGTTCTGTCTGTGGTGGTGGTGGTTGGAAAAAAGAAGCTTGTAAAGGGGAAAATCATTACAGATCTTTGTTGACAATCTTGATCTTACGGTGTTGGGTTATTTATCAATACCAGCAAATCAGTGCAAGAGACTATGGAAAGAAACCCAGTGTGGAAGGGGTACAGTGGAGATTCCTCATGAATATTCCTTTCATTACCAGGCCACCTGAGGGAAGGGAGTTCAGTGCGCGTGCACACACACACACACACACACACACATACACACACACACACACATAAGATATATTGGTTGATACCATGATTCTTCCTTTCACAGAACAAAAATGAGTCTCTCATATCTTTCCATTAGTTGGTGAGTTGCCTCAAGTGTTGGTTCACAATTGTTGTTTTGTGGGCTCAGAGGATCTATGAGTAGGATAAAAATTTATCTTCAGGTGGTAGAGGTATAACCCCTTTGAATATCAACAGAAGAGAAAAAAAAGATTTATTTCCTTTTTAAATATCCATGCTAACTAGACTAACCCTCTCACAGGCTCGAGAGCACTCTTGAAACACCTCTGATTCCAAATTTCTTTTGCCAGTTTTCCTTTCCTGTCTAATCTCACAAACACAAACCCAGCTCACATTCTGCCTTCTCTATCTTTTCTTCTTCTAAGCATACAAATTGATGCTCCTTCAGCTCTATCTTTTTCTGAGTATGTTCCAGTTTGCTCATTTCCTTCTTGAAGTGTTGATGCTCAAACTTAACACAGTGCATCAGATGTGGTCAAATCAATGTTAGCTAAAACTAAAACAATTATTTCCCAACTTTCAATATCATGTTTCTGTTGATGCCATTGAAGATGGCAGCCAAAATCCACAATTGGTTCTTTATTCCCTAAAACTTCTGGGTCTTTCTTCTCTAGCTGCTGCTGGGCCATATTCTTACCCAAGTCTGTTTGCACAGTAGACTATTTAGAGTCAACTCTAGGAATTTACATTTATCTTTGTAAAAGTGACATCTTGTAAGATGCAGCTCATCACCCTAGCCTGTTAAGAGACATTTGGAACTGGATTACAAGAAACTAATTTTCTTTTCATCCTAATGTCATTCATGTAGTTGAAGGGCATGGCTGGAAACTCATAAAAATGTTGAAAAAACATAACTGAAAACACACTCAAGTGCAGGATGGCTGTGCTGATTAGCAAGGGGCTCCTGTCCCAGGCCTAATTCAGGCCCACAGGAATCCGAGCATCACTGGGCACAGGTCTGCTCCCAACATTAAGATTCCAGCACCTCCTCTACTTGAGCCTCTACTACTGCTGTCCATCCCGACCCTCTTTTCTGTTCTTCTCTGACCCTTTGCTCCTGGAAAGGACTGGAATGTCCCCTTTCTAAGCTGTACTTTTCCTTGTGGATGTCCACATGACTCAAGTCCCCATTAATGTCTCCTATTCCTGGACCACTCTTTGGCCCTGAATTTATATTTCTCATTACTAAAATAATTATTACACTAGCAATAGTTAACATTGCTTGAGCCTTTAATATATACCCTGTACTATGCTGAGTGTATTATATACATTATCTAATTTATCTTCACAGTACCTCTGTGCACTGTTATTATTGCCCCATTTTATAAATTTCAAATCTGAAGCTTAGAGAGTTTAAGTCACTTGTTCAAACTCACCTTGATGTGTTATGGCTTCAATATAGATTTCTCTGAGTCTTTTTAAAAAAAATTTTTTTTAACATTTATTTATTTTTGAGACAGAGAGAGAGAGAGAGCATGAACAGGGGAGGGTCAGAGAAAGAGGGAGACACAGAATCTGAAACAGGCTTGAGGCTCTGAGCTGTCAGCACAGAGCCTGACGCGGGGCTCGAACCCAATGGACCGTGAGATCATGACCTGAGCTGAAGTCGGATGCTTAACCGACTGAGCCACCCAGGTGCCCCTAGATCTCTCTGAGTCTTTACAGGTCTCCCCTTTGGGATTGTAAAGTCTTTGAGGGTGGAGAGTAGTTGTAAATTTCTCTATTTTCCTATCCAACAGAGATTCCTTACAGAGTACGACAGTGAACATACACTGGGGCTTAATATGTATGTATTGAATTAAAGAGTAACTTAATGAATGAAACAGATGTTCTACAGTATTCTTTTTCTTCCTGGTAGTATGCAAACATCTGGGGACTGTTTTCAAGGTAAGAGAGATGACAATATATACTTGTCTCAAATACTGCCTGTATTAATTTGCTGGAGCTGCTGTAAAGTATCACAGACTTGGCAGCTTAAACGACAGAAGTTTATTTTCTCATGATTCTGGAGGCTAGAAGTCCAAGATCAAAGTGTCAGCAGGACTAGTTTCTTTTGAGGCCTCTTTTCTTGGCTTGTAGATTCCTGTCTTCTCCCTGTGTTTTCATATGGTCTTTCTTCTGTGTGTGTCTGTGTCCTAATGTCCTCTTCTTATAACGACACTGGTCACGTTGGATGAGCACCCAACCAATGACCTCATTTAACCCTTATTACCCTTTAAAAACCCTATTTCCAAACATAGTGACATGATGAGGTTCTGGGGGTTAGAATTTCAACATATGAATTTTGGGAGGACACAACTGAGCCCATAACACTGGCAAACAGAATTCAGTGAACATCATGAAGGTTCCAGGATGTGTATTCTTCTTGGAATCTTTCACCAAGTTAGTGCTAATGGATTTGCTATAAGCTACAGGAAAGATCAATCTTCCCTTTTGACATATTTTTCTCAGCACTTTGATCTTTTCTTTTTAATCAAGTCAGAAGTATTTTAGATATTTGGGGGTCTTTGTTCCTTTTCTAAAAGTAAAATCAATGAAGTTAATAGGGTGAAATAGGGTAAGTCTATTGAATGAGAAGAATCTAATTAAGAGGTGAATTTTTTCATGCATATTGTCTCCTTAATTTGGCTCTCTTTGCATATTTTACTTAAAAGCATTTAAAGTTAACATTTGACAAAGTTGACATGTAAGATGTTGAAAAGTGATTTTGGGATAGGCATGCCTGGATTTTTATTGTTACTCTATTATCAGCTGCCAGGTTGAACCTTATTTCTTCTTAATCTGTCATTTGCCTATGCCAGTCACATATTCAGGACCTGTCAATGTTTCCTGATCTCAAGGGTGCCTAGGGAACAATGGCGGCTACCCTACTCTGAAACTCTAACCTGTTAGCTTAAGTTTCATTCCAGTTAAAGCACAAATTTCTGGGGAGGGTTATACTGAGTTATTTACATTCTAACCTGACTGAAATCTCTAATTAGGGGAAGGAAATAGAATAACATGAGAATCACCAAAAATAGGCATAGGGGGCCCAGAAATGGGAAACGTGGGGCACAAAAGACAAACTCAGCCACCCTACTATATTGACTAGGGTCAACTCTTCATTAGGTAAGGCCTGTAATATAAGAATTATCACACTCCTCTCTGATGGGGAACAGTAGCTCCTTGAATTAGTTTCCCATTGCTATGTAAGAAATTTACAAATTTAGGGGCTTAGAACAGCCACTTATTATTTCACAGCCTGTCAGTCAGAAATCCAGATTCTCTGCTTATGGTCTCATGAAGTACTAAAGTCATGAGTTGGCTGGGTTGGGTTCTTTCTAGGAGGCTCTGGGAAGAATCCACTTCCAAGTTCTGTCGAACGTCGTGACTGTCAGTCTGAAGTTCTTGTCTTCTTGCTGGGTGTCAGCTGGGTTTTGTCTTCAGTTGTTGGAGGTTGTTCACCTTATGTGGCTCCATCTTCAAATCAGTAATGGTGCACTGAGTCCTCATGTTTGGAATCTGATTTCCCTCTGCTTTCCTTTTCTCTTGGCAACTGGAGAAAGCTCTGTGCTTTTAAAGGCTTATATGATCAGATTGGCTTTATCTGGAAAATTTCTGTATTTTGAGGTCAGCTAACTCGGGACTTTAATCACAACTGCAGAAGTTTTTCACAGCAGTGCCTAGATAAATGTTTGAATAATCTGGGGACAGACATTTTCTTGGGGGGTGGGGTGGCCTTCCATACTCCTCTTAGTCACACCTTGGCCTAGCAAATAGCATCCTAACCTCTACCTTATGCCTGCATTTACCAAGGAAAGAGAATTAATTTTAGGCTATTCATAGAGTTCTGCAATCTAGTCAGTTGTGCTTCTTGTGGTTTCTTCATGGCTAACATTGTGAACAGTTTGTAGTCACTTTATTTTCTCTTTTAAGACAACCACAGACTTATGGTTTATCACAGACTTTGATTTATCCTATGCCTTGGGACCATCCTGTTGACCAGGATGGGACTTGTGCATAGAAGGAGTTACTGTGTTTTGGAGGCTCCCCTGCATCTCTCCGATTTGTATCAGGCACTTTCCAACACCTTCCCAGAGAAAATCTGAAAAATGGCAATTCAGACTCTTTTCCTGAGTTTCCAGCTTCCCACTACTCCATAAAGAAAGTCTTTCTACTTAGGTCAGATGCAGTCATCACAATATACTTAAATTGAGCCCAAAGATGTTTCCCGTTGGCCTCAGTTCTGGCACTATATAGAATAAACCATTCTAACAGCTTTTTTTTCTTATTCTATTTTCTGTTTTGCTGTTTTTCTTTGCTGGGAAGCAGCATATGTCTCAGTCAGCTGAGATTCAGACCATGACCTCCCTTACAAACAAAAATAAATACTGCTTTTCTTAAACTTTTTCCTCCTTCACATCTGCCCTTGACATTCTTTTAATGTATATTTCAGATGGAGGACTGCACAGCCTGTGTGTTTGAGAAAGTGGCAGCTGATGCAGATCACAGACACCTGGAAACCTGCTCAATGCACCAGGGAGAGTATGTTCTGCTGAGCTCAATGGATTTTCTGTTCACCTTTTGGAAATGGAGAATGCCATGGTTTGAGGGAGGCTATGAGGAATACACCTGGTGATATGTTCAGGATAGGCCTTGTGATTATCCAATATCTGCCTATAAAAAGGCATTGTTAATGGCAGAAAACCAGAGATCTTCATCATGAAGAAGCACAAACTTCCATTTTTATGTAGAATGAGGTGAATGGGTTAACTGTGCACCAGAGGCAGAGGTGACCTGGGAAATTTCAGTGCTTACCTGCATCTCAAACAGGCTTTGGAAATCTATCTATCTATCTATCTATCTATCTCTATCTATCTCTATATTATCTATATCTACATCTATCTATATCTAATTACTTTAAACTTATTGTAGTTAGAGTAAATGGCATGCATTTCAGATGTGTTCAGGACTGCAGGGGAGGATAAAGATGTCATTCAAGAATATCCCATGGCAAGCAGTTGTCAGCTGATGCCACCCTGAGCTTTGAGATGTGAGTAAAACTAACATCCCATTGAACATCCTGTAGGAAATGGAGAGCCCTCCCCAAGATTTCTGACAATTCCTGGGAGCTCCCTTGTCATGGACACTCCTGAATCAGAGCACCTGTCCCCCTGAGCCTCCACCTTCCTTTAGTCTCATTTATCTGCTCCATTCCTCCTGCTTTATGCTCATCCAGCTCTAGAGCTCAGCACTTTCCCCTTATTCCGCCCCCCCCCCCAAACCATCCACACAAAGCATTTAGAAATGTCACAGATTATGGAAGCACTGCAGAGCAGAGAAGATAAATCATAGTAATATTAATAAATTTAAGTGGGATATGAGATGTCCTTGTTGTTAAAGCTCTTCAGTTCCCCTGTCACTGAGAATTTCTGACTGGTCACTTCCCTGAGGAGTAAACCATCTGCCATATTTCTTTGTCTTTCTCTCTTCGTTTCTCATGTCCCCTCTCCTCCCCTCTACAAGTTCCCCTAATTCCTGTTCATTTCTCATATAAACCATCTAGCTATCATTTTGATCCACCATCATCTTCTAAACTATGGCCTCACCTACTATACCCAAAGGGGCTTTCCTACATAGTTCAGGCTGTCCATAGAATAAACCTAAACACAGGTAATTCCTTTATGGGAACTCTTTAAATCAAACTATCTTCATCCAGTAGACATTATTTATATCCTGAATGGTATTTATTGTAAAGTTGTGTGGCTTCTGGTGCTACAGTTATTGATATATTGGTCTCCCTCTAGACCAGGAGCTCTGTTAGGGTTGAGACCTACTGTGTCTTTGTGTGATTGTGCTGTCCCTCATGGGTCCCCAAGCAAAAGTGATGCTTCGGTACATTAAAACTGACTTGGGCATTATAGAATACTTGAATCATTATATTGTACACCTGAAACTAATTTAATAATGTATATTAATTATACTTCAATTTAAAAAAGAAAAAAATAATCCTGACTTGGTCAATGTTCTCTTTCTGGATCTGCATGGTGGTTATGCATGTGTGTTCACTTTGTAATAATTACTTGGGCTGCACACTTACAAGTTGTTCATTCTTTTGTTTGTGTTACATTTCAATAAATATGCTTTTTAAGGAGAGGCTTGCACAAGATTACCCAGGTGTTAAGGGACAGGCTTGAGTCTGTGGACTCCCCAGGAGGGACGTCCCCCTCAAACTGACTGGAGTGGGTTGGCTGTCTTCCCTAAGGAGGTGGGGCTCTTGGTGAAAGAAACAAAGTCTGTGTTGTCTCCCTAGATCTCTCCTCTATGTACACCCATGTGACCATGAGAACCTCCCCTTCTGAGCCCCAGAACCTGGCACATTCTTTACCAACAAGACTCTGTTCACATCCAATTCTCCTTCAGTGAGCAGCATTCATTTAATTTCTTCTCTCAAGAACATTTTTTTTTTGGTAGGAGTTTACTCTGCCCCCAGAACTATGGCAAGATAGGTTTAGAGTCTCTGGTTAAGGTGCCAAATATTGTGGACAGAATGCCATTTCCAGGGGTTACTGTCTGTTCTGCCTCAAATGGGGCTTCTCAACCTTGGCTGCACTTAAATCATCCAGGAAGTTTTAGAAATTGCAGAGCTTTGAGCCTCCATTTCTCCATTCCCTGAGAGTTTCTACTGTAATTGTCTGGGCACACCAATTTAAAATCTCCCCAAGTTATTCTATGCATAGCCAATGACGGTCTCAGCTGGAAATGGGGACAAAGATGCTGAGAGGTAGGATCCGATTTGTAGCTCTACCTGGGACAAATCCTCCCACTGACAATCAGAGATTCCTGCTCTATCGTGTCATAAATTATTTTACACCTTCTGTTGAATCCCCATCCATGGTCCATATTAGGCTGCGTAGCTAAGAGCAGAGTAGGCTTCTTGAGATGTAAACACTGATCCTCTTTGTCTTTTGCTACTTTGGTTTAAGCAACTTCTAGTCAGATTTTGGTTACTCACAGGTGAGCGGGCCAGGAAACTTGTCCCCATTGGGCTGGGTGAGAAGGGAAGGGTGTGGGGGTGAATGACACAAGGATGCCAGAAGAAATCAGCTGGGCTGCATAGGAAGGTCACAGTGATTCATCATGCCCTCTGGGGTCAGTGCAGACTTGTCAGGAAAACATTGATGTGTTTGTCTGAATTTTTCCAGTTGGTGCTTAGGCTTATCCACTGACCTGCCCCTTATAGCCTTCACTCAGCCATGTTAGCCCTCTCCCCTACTCCTGCAACTTGGCTTGTGGTAGTCTGTTGGACTTTCTCTTTTCTTTCCCTCACCCCACTCCCAAATCCTCATTCACACTCGGGAAGAACTATGCTTTTCCTCCTGAGACCAGCCTATAAACACTTCTTCCAAGAAGCCACTGCATATTCTCCTGGTGGCAATTGCCTTTCTCTTATACCCCTTCCCAGGGCAGACTGTTGGGTCTTCAGCATCCTACTTATTATAATCTGCTGCGAAGTCAGCAGTTAGTGGGCATTTAGGATATTACTCCCGTAACTATTAGTACTACAATGTTACTAATGTTGGTTATACTGTGCTAAACTATTTACTGCCTATTTGTCTCATTTATTTCCCTCAAACATTCTATCAGGTGGGTACTGTTTTAAGTCTTATTTTACAGATGAATAAACCGAGTTTTAAAGATTAAGTGGGTGCAGATATGGGATATCAATCCAGATAGTCTTCACTTGTCTACCTCACTGGCCTGGGAGGTCATAGAGTATAGGAATGTTTTATGAGATTCATGGGTATCTTTTTGTACCCATCACAGTACCTCTTGTTGCTGTTTTTGCATGGCACTATGACCCTGCTTCAGAATATGCATGTTTATTGGATTGTTTCATTTGACTTATGTAAATGAAATATGCAGACTTAGGAAAATACAGCCATCAATACCTGCAGTGAAAATTTTTGCTTGTTTAAATGTAAAATGTACCGTTTTGATCATTGGAAGCAAGGCTGCCTCTAGGGTGTATGGAGCTGAGCAAATATTGTT
Source organism: Leopardus geoffroyi (assembly GCF_018350155.1). NCBI lineage: Eukaryota > Metazoa > Chordata > Mammalia > Carnivora > Felidae > Leopardus > Leopardus geoffroyi. The sequence continues at coordinate 99,092,197 of NC_059336.1, read as the reverse complement.
TTATGGGGTTCCTGTCTAGATAAACACTTTGAGTTGCCCCAAGTTAGCTCCGTTCTTGCAGGCCAGGCTTGTGCAATTCCATTAAAGGAAAACTACCTCAGAGAGCGGGAATACTCTGATCCAAAAGGGAACTGGAGTTCAGATGGGAGCCAGTTGGACTCTACCCCATGTAGCTGCCCTGATCTGGCCCTCACAGTCCCAGTCATCAGAAGGGGACTTAGAAAAGATAGAAGAAGTTCCAAAGCAAGGGAATGCCCTGAGGGGGCAGGGCAGATCCTGCTGGTCTGGGTCAAAAGTGTGACACTGGATGGAAATATCCAATAGGCAAATAATGGTTAAGATAATTACAACAGAAGGCTTGATAGCCATATACCAAACTCTATACTTGGTAGGTACTTAATATATCTCAAGGTAACTTGGTGTTATAACTGAATTTTATAGTCAATTTCTTGATTTCTTATAAACTCTGTGACTGGACAAGCAGCTAAGTTCTCAGAACCTGTTTCCTCATGAATATAATGGACAGTGATGGCACCCTGCCAGGGTCATGTGCAGAAGCGCTATTATAACTGTAATAGCCTGCATTTATTGAGTCCTTATTGTGTGTCAGGTACTGTCTTAGATGCATTGCATGGATTAGTTCATTTACACTTTACAACAACCCAGTGAGGTGTGTTCTTTTATTCTCTTTTTATAGACGACAAAAATGAGTCAATGGAGAGGTACCCTATTTGGACCTGTGAGTCCAATGCCAGACCCTAAGCACATAACCATCACACCATATCAGCTGGCTCAGCTCTTCTCAATGTATGATAGAATTGTTTGAGAAACCATGCCCAGGCACCCCCTTCCTAGCCCAAATTCCAGTTTAATTGGCCCTAAGTGGGGAGCAGGCATCAATTCTTTTTAAAGCTCCCCAGGAAATTCACATGGCAGCCAGTGCTGAGTACTCATAGAGAGCAGGTGTGCAGTGAACCTGTGTTTAGTCTCAGTCAGGGGGACTCAAACTTGACAACACCAGATGAGTAAATGTGCCTGAGTACATTTTAAAACTAAGTATTCCACACATATACAAAATTAGATTTGGTACTTATTAAGCTAATACTTGCCCAGGGTCATCTTTGTTCATATTGCTGACTTGCTGACTAGAGAAACAAATATGTACAGAGCATCTTTTAAACAGCAGCAGGAGTGGGCAAGGTTGGTGGGGGGCAGTGAGAAGGGGGGAGTGGTTTCTTCTTACCACCAACCACGTTAAGCACTGCGGGGGTGGGTGGGCATAGTGAGAATAGAAAGCTGATTGACTTTTTGTTGTTTTATTACTATTTAAGAATTTTCTCTTATCCTGCCCCATTCACATGTGACTTGGTGTGTCACTGCTATTGCTTTTACGTATATCACCAAAATGATAAGCTAAGTATATAGGAAAATAAAATTATTTACTATTTGTATATATAATGTTTACTATATAATGTTAAGATTATGTTTCTAAGTAGATCATCCATATACTTATACTAAATAAATATATGAATAAAGTTATATAAATAAAAATATTTCTTGTAACAACTTTTTGAGAAAATGATTATAATCCCCATTATACAGATGAAGAACTTGAAACAGATTAAGTCACTTGTTAAATACTAGGAAACTAGTAGTAAATAGAAGACATTAGCTGTACATTTACCATGTGATTTACATATATTATTTCTTATAATTCTTTCAACAATCCTATGAAGAAGTACTATTAGTCGTTTTCCTTTTTTAATTTTATTTTTTTTAATGTTTATTTATTTTTGAGAAAGAGAGAGAGAGAGACAGCGTGAGCAGGGGAGGGGCAGAGAGAGAGGGAGACACAGAATCCGAAGCAGGCTCCAGGGTCTGAGCTGTAAGCACAGAGCTGTCACTACGGAGCCCCACAAGGGGCTTGAACTCATGAGCAGTGAGATCATGACCTGAGGTGAAGTTGGATGCTTAACCAACTGAGCCACTCAGGCACCCCCCTTTTATTTTTTAATAAAAGGCATAGGAGAAAGAAAAAAAATGAGTCCGAGGCACAGGATGTCAAAGTAATTTTTTTTAGCCTCTCCCAACTAGGAAGTGGCTGAGCAAAAACTTGGCCTCAGGCGGTCAAGCATCTGACACTTATTCTTAATGCAAATGCCATACCACCTCTTATGAAAGGTAGTAGGAAGTGCAACTCAAGTATCTTTTCTCAGTATACTGCTTCCTCTTCTTTACCCTCTCTACTTTCCCCTTTGATTATTCCTGTCCCATCTTCAACTTCTAGATCTCTGTCAATTGAAGGAAACTAGAATATGCCACTCCAAAGTATGCCATTTTAGCATAAGGAATATGTTGATCTGAAGGCAGTTGAGAAGGAGAAGATTCCAGAAAAGCTCCCTGCCCTCCTTCTATTTGCCTAAAAACAGGACATGCATTTTCAAGGGTGTCCCTCCTCCCCTCTCCACCAGGAAGGACAAAAGTTAATTACCTGAGGGGACAACTTGAGACTCTTACCAGTCTGGAGATGGGCAGCAGAAGAATCTACATAATGCACTTTCCTAACTTGCCTTTATTTACCATCAGTTTCCCATATATTTACCTCCCTACAGTTTGCCATCCTTGAAAGCCTAGAAACTCTTTCCTTTGTCTTGTCATTTCTCTACAAATTTATTATTGTTTGTTGAAGATGCTACATAAGCCTGAATTCTGAGCTGCCTCTTTGAGTTACTATCCTCTGAGTTTCTCCCAAGTATACATGAGATACACATGTTAATAGACTTGTTTGTTTTACTCTTGTTAATCTGTCTTTTATTACAGAGACCTAACCAAGAATCTATGGTGCATAGAGGAAAAATTTTTCCTCCCCTGTAGAAAATGATGCACACAGCTCATTGTGTTCCTCTTTGATTCTGCGACTTGAGCACTTTTTCCTGGTTCAACCATGGGTACCGCACTCAACATATCTGAAAGTTGACTCCTGCACTTGCCCTGACATCTGCATTCCTCTTGTGTCAAGAGACTGGCTAATTACATTTGTATCCACCAGTCTGCCACACTAGACTCCCACTTCCCATCTGAGAATTGTTTTACCATCTCCTCAGGCAGGAACGTGGCTGCAGTGCACACATAGCTCGCATCCAAGCCCACCTCTCTCTATCTCCTGGGTGCTTCTTTGCTTCCACCACACTCCTGAATTCTTTCAAAAAAGACTGTCACACTGGAGAGAATTTGAAACTAAAGTTAGGGGCTGTGTGTCCTTGGAGAGGCTAGCAAATCTCCCTCTTAGATCCTTTCATCTGTAAATTGGGTGATGTTAAGATCCTGAAGGAGGACATGAGGCAGAAAAGTATCATAGGCAACCAATAACCATGAAGAGTATACACTTCCTTGCAGGAGAGGACAGGTGTATTTATTCTGCCTGTCTTTCTTTCTAGATTCAGAGTGAACTGGAGGCCTGGAATTTGGAAATCTCTTTCATTTCATCTGTGTTTGGAATTAAAAAGTTAATAATGATAACTGAAATGGACTAAATTGTGTCCCCCTAAATTGTGTTTATATGCTGCTAACTCCCAATGTGACTGTATGTGGAAATGCCTTTTAAAGAGGTAGCTAAGGTTAAATAAGGTCAGAAAGGTGGGACTCTAATCCAATAAGACTGGTATCCTTATAAGAACATGAATAGACACTAAGAGTACATGTGCACCAAGAAAAGACCATGTGAGAACGCAGCCACAGGTAGCCATATAGCCTTTGGAGAGAAGATTAGTTTCAGGAGGAAACCAAACCTATCGATGCCTTGGTTTTGAACTTCCAGCCCCCAGAACTGTGAAAACATAAATTTCTGTTGTTTGAGCCGCCTAATCTATGGTGTTTTGTTACAGCAGTCCTAGTAAACTAATACAATCACTTTTGCACTATAAAACTTATTTAAAAGTGAATGTTTCCTATGTGTTCATTTGATCAAGGCCTCACAGCAGCATGTGTATGAGGAACATTCAAGGCTGGGCTTGGCTATCTGCAAAGCATCTTTCATTATTTCGTTATAAGCAAGAAATGATCACCTTAATTTCCATGCAAAGAATTTTATCACTAATGGCCCAAGCTGCATAAACAGCTTTCATCTTTCTGGAAAGAAAAAAAAAATCAATTTTCTTTTTGTACAGCACTTATGGTCTTTTGTGTCTTCTAAGGGGCCTGGCCCTTTAAAGAGACTTTGATGTTTGTCCCAATTTTATTTTTGTTATTAAACCTCTCTGCCTGGCAGGGATACTCAGTGGAGGTTTATGCCATACTCTCCCTCTTAATTGGACCTGGTATTGAGTGACAGATCAAATGATCTTAAATTAATAACAATGACAAATTGCCCTCAAATGGCACTTGTACATAAAAGGAAACACTTCCATTAAACAAATGTTATGTCATCAAGAAACCCATTAATAGCTCTGCCAGTGATCAGAGCTGTGTAATTTTTCTCATCAGTGTTAATAACCAGCAAAGTTATAATTGCATATGGAGCTTAATTAAAATTCTGTATCCTATTAATGAGTGTCCATGCTTCAGATCTCTCATCAAATGGAGTGCAAAATTTAGGCCATATTTCTGGAGGTCCAGGTTCTTAGAAGACATGAACAGGTATGGACAGAAATGGATTTGGATTATAAAATCTCAATATGCTGCACTTACAAAGTACTGGATATTAGAGGTGGAATTGGTCTTAAACATTATTTAAGCTAACTTCGGTATTTTATGCTGGTTTTTGTTCACCATATTTGTATCTTTTACGTACAACATAGTATAAATAATAAAGAAAAATTGTCTATCTTCTAAAATAAAACTTTTACTTAGCCAGTAAACCTACTCCCTAGTAAACGTACTCCTTTCATTTTTACTTCCTCTTACTATCCATTCATATACATATTGTGGCACAGACTGGCCACGTGCTCAACTCATCTACCTTCTCTTCTTCCTGAGCACTCACCCGCATTACATCTTCCAGCCCCTTCATCTAGGTTTGGTCAGGGAACATGTAACTTGTTACTGCCAAAGTCCTTGAGCAGAAGCCATGTTTGTCACTCTTCTTTTTAATGTTTATTTAGAGAGAGAGAGAGAGAGAGAGAGGCGGAGGGGCAGAGAGAGAGAGGGAGACACAGAATCTGAAGCAGGCTCCAGGCTCTGAGCTGTCAGCACAGAGCCCCACACGGGGCTTGAACCCGCAGATGGCGAGATAATGGCCTGAGCCAAAGTTGGACACTTAACGGACTGAGCCACCCAGGCACCATGTTTGTCACTTTTAAGTGGAGACAGTTAAGGGAGAGTAAGCCTTCTCCATGTCTCATTCCCTCAATCTGCCTTTCACATAAGGGTGAGGATTCAAAAAGTGATGGATGCGCTTGTTCTAAGTAACTGTGTGGAGTAGAGACCAGCAACCCACCACTGCCCACTGACTTAAATCAGACTGTGATGTTGGTGAGAAATTAAGCTTTATTAGTTTCAACTACTGAGATTTTGAGATTATTTTTTATAGCATGTAGCCTGCCCTAATACATATATTTTTCCTAATTTCAGAGGTAGTTATGATTTTCTTCCTACTTTAAACCATTTTGACTTTACTGGATATAGAGTTTTTTTTTTTTTAATTAAAATTTATTTACTTTGAGAGAGAGACAGCGAGAGAGGGGCAGAGAGAGAGGGAGAGAGAGAATCCTAAGCAGGGTCTGCACTGACAGTGGCATAGGGCTTGATCTCAGAATGGTGAGATCATGACCTGAGCTAAAATCAAGAGTCTGGATACTTAACCTATTGAGCCACCCAGGTGCCCGTGCATATAGAGTTTATACATAATATACAGTCTTCCATGTGATATAGAATTGTGATTTCAATTACTGAATAATATTACATGTTAAGTGATGTGCCAAATTAACAACACCAGTTTTTAAATATTGTGCGGATCATTTCTTGTGCTTTCCTCTTTAGGGAATATCCTCATACATATAACATATTTCCTTAGAATTATGTTGACAAATTAACTTTTTATAATCATGTGTCAGTTTTCATTGCCCCTAGCCATTATAAGAGTATAAGTATAATCAACCTTTCTAAAATTGAGAAAATTTGTCCTTTAAAAATTTACTTGAGGGGTGCCTGGGTGGCTCAGTCGGTTAAGCATCCGACTTTGGCTCAGGTCATGATCCCAGAGTTCGTGGGTTTGAGCCCCGCATCGGGCTCTGTGCTGACAGCTCGGAGCCTGGAGCCTGCTTCAGATTCTGTGTCTACCTCTCTCTCTCTCTGCCCCTCCCCTGCTCACACTCTGTCTCCCTCTCTCTCAAGTATGGATAATAAAACCTTAAAAAAAAATAAAAAAAAATTTACTTGACATTAAATAAGACTTTGTGTGTAAGTACATTGTATATAAAACATATATAAACACATGATATTTAAAGTCTTCATATATAAAGTATATACATGTATATATATGTATATTTGTGTGTGTGTGTATACACACACTTTATATAGTCACTGTACATATATACTTATACACATGTTTTATAATTTCTGCTTCTTTAATAACTGGTTGAGTTTTATACTTTCCTTATATGTTTGCGTACACAAACATATTAGCACCTTTTGCATGGAGAATGTAATCCTGTCTACTGGGGAGTTTATAACCCTTCAACTTAGCAGATGACAGAACTGAGAATAGAGGGCATTATTGAAGAAAGGCAATGTTAAGATTACGACTGACTATCAGAATACAGATCTTATGATTTAAATACAGGGATTTTTACATTACAGCAAAACCTCCAGGTTTATGAAATATGGTATGTCATTCTGGTCCTTATGACTGTCATCTTGGAAAGAATGATCATGACATAAATAAAACATGCATCTCACCCTGTATCTTTCCCTGTCACTTAATAGACAAGTTGAATTCAACAAAGGCCTCCAAGCACCCAGGGGTACTAGTCTTGGAAGCCAGAGATTATGGCTAAACCCACCCTCACCATCGACAGAACCAAGCCCAACAATGGATTTCAGAATCTAACCTCCTAGGTTTTGTCCCTGTGACATTCACTCAGGGATGGATGAATTCTAGATGAGTGACTTAGTATTAGTGATTGAATGGTTGAGTATTAGAAGTGGCAGGAAGAGGGGCAGAGGCATAAGATATTTGAGCAGTAGTAGGTCATCCTGAAGAGTTTACTTAGAAGAGAAGCAGAAAGATAATGCTGGAAAGACAAGTTAGAGCTGGTATAACTGAATTCAGTGAGCAAATATTGAGTTCTTACTATGTGCCAGGTTCTGCCATAGGTACTGGGTAGATGAAAGGTACATCTGATAAAGGTCTTACCTGAAATACTAATCAAATAAGGGAGAGTACAGTTTAGTGAAGAAGTCAAGAGGTTTTGTAATTAGCCTGAAGTAGGAGACTTAACTCTACATTGTGTAAGTTTGGACAAGCTACTTCATTGTAACTTTGCCCATCAGTAAATTCAAGATAAGTAGAATATATAGGTTTGTTGGGAAGCAAATGTGGGATAATATATGCAAAGATTTTGATGCACTAGTTAGTGCAAATTGTGCCCACTAAAATGCTAGTTATTATTTTAAAAGTTTCACTAGCTGGGAAGATCTACTGTCAAAGTAGTTATAATACATCATGACTAAATGCAACAGTAAAAACACATACAAAATACAAAGTCAGCCTAGAAGAGACCTGGGGATATTGTTAATATGAAAGTAGATTGAGTTATTGATATGGATTCTCTACCTTTCTGTGACCATGGCCCTTGCCATGTAATTTATTCAGTTCCTGCCATAGTTAAATTAAAATAGTGTCTATTCCCCTGAAAGAAGAAAATCCATTATAGCAATAATTAAAATGAAAGATTTTTTGAAAGTGACAAAAAAATCACAAAATTAAACAGAGATAATTCTCATTAATTTTATGCCAAAATTGTTTTTAAGCAGGTGAATGGTGGAATAGCCTAGGACTTTTTGCTTTTACCTATAAATCTTTATTAACAACCCCTCCTCCCCTTTCCACTTTATTCTGTGTATAGTCAATGAGTTTCTCTCTTTCACTCTCTTAGGGCTCCTGAATAGATCTTCTTCCTTTTTAATTTAAATTATAGTGAAAAGGTCATTGCACTAGGAACCAGAAATTCCTGGCTGTTGTCCTGCTCAGCCAATGATTTCTGTTGAGTCCTTGGGTAAGTTCTTTTATTGCTTTGGATAATCTTTAACATCCCATCCAGTATTGATATCCATGCATATATCCACCCAACAAATATTTCTTGAGTCTCAACTACATGCCTAAAAATGTCCTGGATCTTGATCTCCTTTCGCAGGGAAAAGACAGTCAATAAACAAATACATTGATAAGTGAGAACATTGTCTGATGCTGTAAGTATTGTGCAAAAAATTAAAATATATTGTGGCATGACTGTGATATGGTTACTGTTTTACATTGGGGGGATGGTAAAATATGGTCTCCTCAAGGAGGTGACATTTCATTTGAGAAGAAAAAAATGAAAAAAAGTGGCCAGTCTTATCAGGATATTTATCAGTATATCAGATATCAGATATTTGTCAGTATATTTATCCTAAAGGACAACTTTCAGGAACTTCTGCTGTAAATATAGGGGATGGTGGGACCAGATGGTGGTGGTGTAAAGTCATCACTAAATTGTCAAATAGCTTCTATTACTGAAGTGACTGGTTAGTTCTAAGCTGACTGCTAAAAAGACCAAACAACTTGTACCCAGGCAGGAGGCATTGGGCACTGCAGACTAGCAGCACAGGAGGTCAGATTACAAAGTAAGGCTTGACACACGGAATGGAAGTGAGTATAAATTCTACCACTAGGGTGCAGCATAATCACTTTAAAATATAACAGGAGCATTAGAGAGTTTCTGGCCCAGCCTCTGTATTCTCAGATCAGGAAACTGAAGTTCAGAGAGATAGAGTGATTTGCCTAAAGTCACAAAGGTCTACTCTGCAAGTCATGTCCGGTTCTTAAGAATCACTAACTTAAGTAAATCATGAATCAAGTGTCCGATGGGACTTAGATTTGAGGTGGGGGAAGGAAAGGAGGCTCTAATATTGCAATAGCTGGCTGGAGAGTAAAGTTACCTGCTATTACTAAATTTCACTACTTTTCCATATTCAGGTTCCATTTGAATAGAGCAGAATTATTACAACATTGACACACCAATTGAGAGCCCTAAAACAAACAAAACACAACAAAACAACAACAACAAAAGAGGTTGGGCTAATTAGTTACATGGTACAGCCTAATTCCCACTCGTTTATTCCAACAGATGCGAATCCTGGACCTGATGTGTGACTAACTAGCGGCCTCTTACGTACCAGCAGAAAAATGCCAAACTTCTGGAATCATGGTCAGAAGTCCTGTGTTCATTCCCTATGGTCAACTTCAAATCTTTTATTCCCTAGCTTAGAAAATGACAATGTCATTTGTCCTGCTTACCTCATGTGATTATCAAGAGTTAAGAGACTTGGGGGTGGTATATTGTGTATTAAACAATAAATGTAAAAGGTGACTGGATTATATACTAACTTAAATGATTTATTAGCTGGATTGCTTCACTTCTGCGGGCCGCAGTAGTCCAGTCTTTTAAAAAAGAGGGAATTAGATCAAATAAATGCTCAGGCTCTTCCAGATCTAACAGCCTTTAATTTTTATGACAAAATAGTAGCCTTACATCCTCGAAAAAGCATCCTCCAGATCTTTCATCTTTACTATGGAGTTTGCCACTGGCAACCCAATGTATCCCGTGGTATCAGAGGGAGGATTTCATCACTGGAAAGTTGCCTTAGTTCATACGTATACGATATCATAAGGCACATTTGAATTGAAGCTAGAAAGGGTGTGAGACTTCATAGTATCCTTTTCTGGAGCTGACTGACATGGAACCACAATTTCTAAAGTTTGTGAGAAGTTGCCACAAGTTCACACACACAGCTAATCAGATAATTCCATGATGCCTCTTGCAAGGTTTTAAAATGACCAGCTGATGACCATAAATCGGACTGGATTTATACTGCAGGACTAGAATCCTTTCTGAGTTCCTGGTCATAGATAACCTATTCTCATTTGGGTTCTCAGGGCAGGATTCTGTAAATCACTGAATAGAATAATTGCTCTGTGAATAGTAAACTCATTAGGAGCCCAAGAGAAATTAAGTCATTCTGAAGGGGGAGATGAATTGGCCAATTTCTAGATATTTCCAAACATCATGGGCACCCTGTCAGCCAGCAGCTCTTAAACTTTTTGTCAGATGTTCACTTATAAGAAACAAAATACAATAAAGACCTTTTTTTTTTTTTCATTTGCTCCATTTCAAAAGAAGGAAAAAATCACCTATAAAGGAATGTTACCATGCAAGTAAAATTGGGGGGAAATTATGTATCTATTTCTTAGCAATGGGAGGAAAGGTGATGCATAATATTTTACTTGCAAAATAGGCAGTAGTCCCTTCTTATCTGTGGTTTCACTCTCCATGGTTTCAGTTACCCACTGTCAATCATGATCTGGAAACAGATCATCCTTTTTCTGACATATTGTATTGTCAGAAGGTTAACAGTAGCCTAATGCTATGTCACAATGCCTACATCATTCACCTCACTTCATCTGATCACATGGCATTTTATCATCTCACGTCATCACAAGAAGGGTGAGTATAGTTCAATAAGATATTTTGAGAGAGAGGAGAGAGAGAGAGAGAGAGAGAGAGAGAGACCACCTGCACATAATTTTTACAGTATGTTGTTCTAATTGTTTTATTTTTTTAAAAAGTTTATTTATTTTGAGAGAGAGAGAGAGAGAATCCCAAACAGGAGAATCCCAAACAGGCTCTGTGCTGTCAGCATGGAGCCCCACGCGGGGCTCGATCTCATGAACAGTGACATCATGATCTGAACCAAAATCAAGAGTCTAGACACTTAACTGACCAAGCCACCCAGGCACTCCCCTTATTGTTTCATTTTGTTACCAGTTATTAGTTAAATCTCTTACTGTGACTGCTTTATAAATTAAAATTTATCATAGATACGCACATATAGGAAAAAACAGTATATATTGTGTGTGGGTACTATCTGTGGTTTCAGGCATCCACTGGAGGCCTTGGAACATATGCCACGCAGATAAGGGAGGGGGGTAATGTATGTAACAGAAAGTCTAGTTATTTGGAAAATTTCAGTCAAGAATCCTGATAAACATGTTTATCAATTTGCATGACATTAAAAAATACCAATGATGATAGTATTGATAATTATAAAATAAAACTCATAGTATATCAAAATTGGAAAGCGAGAATGTCAGCAAATGAAAACTATGACCTACTGAAGACAGCACTGATGATGCATTGACAATTGTCTTCTAGTATTACTGAAGATATTCATGTATACGTTGACATTAGGATCTCCATGGGATTGCCAAGAATTGTTGAGCAGACAGACTTAGCAGAATACTGAATTACAGTTGCTTATAAACTCTTGTAATACCCTAGTTCTTATCTGAATATCAAGTTCTACTAACCCTTAGTAACTACTTAAGAGGTCAGTAGTCATAAGTGTCCTTCACCACTGCAAACTTAAGTCTACTACAAGATTGCCCATCATTCACCTTGGAACTAAATAAAATTTATAGACCCAGGAGGAAAATATCATGGGTGCTGTAGTAGGCTACAGTACTTGATTAATAACTATACTTAATAGTACTGATATGTTTTTTATATGGACGCTTTGGTATTCTGTATAGGACTAAATTTTAGTATAAAATGGATCATATTCTCTCACTGAATCACCTAATTCTAGGAACTGGGGACTCAACTAAGTACTTACCAAAGATTATGTTTTCAATTTAGTAATTACCTGAGATAGAGGGGGGAAGGGACTATTAATAATTATGCTCTAAATGTTGGGAATTTAATAGATGTTTTACACACGCTATTGTGGTTTATGTTTTAAACAATTTTCTGTGATATTTATTATTTTTCCTGATTTGTGGATTAGGAAGCAGAGACTCATAAAGTTAATTAAGTTGCTCAAGTCTATACAGCTAGTAAGTTGTGGAGTTGGGATTTGAAAAAAATATCTTTTCATTTCAAAGCCTGTTCTATTCACATTATTGCACCACAAAGGTGACAGATATACTTCCCCGACATTAGGACACATGCTTTTCAAACTCTCTGCCATCAGTATGATAGATTAGTCCATAATGTTGCTCATAGTCTGTAGGCCACCATGAACTGTTGAGCAACAATGAAAGGCCAGCATTCAAGTTTAGCACATGATGCGAGTTTCTTGAGAATGTTTTTGGAAACAAAACATACAATCCCAGCCTCTCCATGTAACAGAAGGGGGAAAAACCCCAAACAAACCATTTTTCCCCTCTGTCTTCTTTTTAAGAATCAAAGGAATAGAGAACTTGCTAAGTATCATCAACTAATTCTTTGAAAAGAAGCCCAATGAGAGGAACATTTAGTTTCCTGGGGATGTGATAAAAGTTCAAAGCCAGCAGTATCACATTTCATCTCCCCTAATTCTATAGGTCTAGCCCACCCAGAAATGCCACTGGAGAATTCTGATGCTTTTGAGAGCAGAATATCAAAGAACAGGCAATGAATAAGTCAAAAAAGTGGGGAGAGTCTTTAGCCACTTTGCTTTTAGAGTATGGTGCTTCAGAGGAAGCTCTACAGTGAAGATAGGTGAAAATAAACATCTTGCTCCTATGAGCATAATACCAGGAGCCCTGCCAGATAAATTATGTGAGTAAGTGTCTATAATTACACATGTTCATACATATTCATTCCCATGCTCCTAATTTTGGAGAACAGAGAAGTGAATAAATTGATTAGTAATTTGATTGTATTTGATTCAGCTGGCTCTCTTAAGTGCCTTATAAAGGTCCCAGAATAAGTTTCCACTAATAGAGAATTCAGTTCAGGCTTGAGACCCTGGGGAGTAGTAGACTGACTGATGATGGGGTGATTGAGACATTCATTTATTCAAACTATTTATTTATTCATTCATTCAACAATTATGCCCTACTATACCCAGGTACTGTGCCAGGTACAGAGGACACCTCGTTTGATAAATTACTGGATCTGTAATGTCTATTGTCTATTTTTGTGGGGAAGATGGTCAAGTAATGAAGGCACTGATTATAGCACAATGTGGCCAAGTGCTAAAGGCATCCAACATAGGCTGGGCTGGAGTTTTAGGAATGAGTTCCTAAAGATGGAGAAATCTGAGCTGCTTTTTGAAGAACTAAGAGCCATCTGGATGATGAAGCATGGAAGGCATTCCAGTTGGAGGCATAGCAGTGAGAAGGGCTCTGGACCTTAAAGTTCCAGCAATTTTGTTCCATTTAGAAGGAAATGGGGAAAAAAGAGGCTCCACTTGGAGGGAGGAGTCAAATGGCTACTTGTGCTAAAAACTAGGGTGGGGCCTTAGAAGGATTTGAAGACAAGGGGTAATATACTAGGTTTATATCTCAGAAAGTTCACTCAGGATTCTGTGTGGAGGGCAGACTAGACATGGCACAGACTCTGGGCACAGGTGACTTAGAAAGCTAATGGAGGAATTCACACAAGGAATGATGAAATTCAGAGCTTAATTCACAACAATAGAGACTATAGAAAGGAGGAGAAGACTTGATAGATATAAATAAGGTAAATTTCATAGAACTCAGGGATATATATAAAAAAAGGGATATAAAGGTAAACCATGTTCCTGTTAGGCAATTGAAGGATTACCATTCACGAGGAGAACACAATGGAAAGAACAGTTTTGAGGAAGAATGTGTATCAAATTAATTTAGAAACATGTTAAGTTTAAGAAGTCACAGAATTCATGGTGAGCTGGGACTTAGCCATGGTATCCAAGTGATATAGGACTGTTTTTACACCTCTGTTTTTTTGTTTTCACACCTCTGTTCTCTTCATCTTCTGATGCTTCATCTTCCTCTTTTCCCCTTCTCCCCAGACAAGCTTATACTTCTGTTTTAAGGGTCAACTCAAATGGTGCTTTCTGTGTGAAGGCTTCTGTCCATTCACCTTCTCTCCACCATGGTTCACTCCACCCCAATCCTCAATGCCCTGAAAGAGCTAAGTCCTATCTCTCTTTTTGTCCTTATCATAGTGAATTGTCATTATATGCACACGCATTGGTCTGTCTTGACATTTTGCAAGATCCTTGAGAGCAGGGATCCATATCCCATTCACCTTTGTAACCTCAGTTCCTAACAGGGCCTGATACCTAAAGGACACCCAATAAGTGTCTGTTAGATTAAATTCTCTCTCACTCAACTTTCCTCTTCCCTTGAATCTTTTTCTTAATTGGCATTTTATTGTCACATAAGATGCAGTCATAGCTTTCCAAGTGAGTCAAGAGGGAATTACACCTTGATTCTGATCATCTATTGATGGCTTTATCCCTGAGAAGTGGTGAGGCGTGGTGGCACAGAGCTCACACCTGTTTCTCATAGAGGGTAGGAAGAATCCTAAGAGGAGTTTTAGGATAGAAAAAAAACATTCTTCCAGTTCACTGGAATTCACTCCTCTGCTTCCAATTTCCTGGTGCAGTGTGCTTGTCAGGCACACATAGTGACAGAGCCCTCAGAAGCAGAGGGAGCTGGAGAGTTCACGGTTGTCATTCAAGGCCCCTCTCTGTACCTGGCCTAGGGAGACTCAGACTCTCAATATCTATGACTACATGGTTATAGCTTAGTGGTAGCCTTCCCCTTACAGAATTTTGACTAGAACTTCAGCGAACTATTAGATGGGAGTCCCAGTCTTCCCTAGCTCCACCTGGCTGCGATAAAGATCACCTGAAGAGGATCCCACTAAGCCCCCAAAGCAAAACAAACCCAACCTGACCCTAATGTTAGCAGCCATAGCAAGTTGTGTCTACACAAAGTCTAGTCTTGGATATTCTGTGCCTAATGATCAAAGACATATAAGTGCAAGTAGGCTCCAAACCTGCCCATATACCCAGTCCCACAAAGGCATTGAGTCTGCCTAACCCTCTTCTTCTAGTTGGGTTTGAGCTTTTTGAAGATTAGACCATTAGCCAGCTCTGTCTTTCAATTTACCATAGAGGGGGATGTAATTCTAGGGCTTTAATTTTAAGCTCAACTTGTTTTCTAGGTGGTCCCCAAATATACCTACTTCTTATACCTTGGCCTCATGGCTAAGATTTGTTTCTCATAATCTATTAATCATCCTAGACTCAACCCACTGACCTTATTTTCTCTTATTGTGATAACTACTTCAGCCTGGCACTCTTGATGTGTTTTTGCTTTCCTGTCTTTGCTTGAATGTTCTTAAGACTCTCACAATTTCCTAGGCTTATAAAAATTGATAATGCTTTTGTGACTTTATTCTTGACTTCAGCATCATTGTCTCCTGTCTTCCTACTCTTAAATTGTCTCACTTTCTTTCAACCACACCCTTGACAGGACTGTTCCTGGGGCTCTGTCAGATGACACTAGCCTCTATTTGCACTAGGACATATTCCCTGTTTACTTGCTCTTCACTATTGCAGGACCCTTTAGCAGGCTGAACCGTTAGTGTCAACACTGGCTTCTTTTCCTTATATATACAGAGGCCACCATTTGTTTCTGACTCATTTACTACCCTGGAGTGTGTGGAATGAAGGTATAAGAAGGAGCAGAGAGGGATTTGTTCTCAGGAGGAGGCAGGGAAGCTGGGTCTGTCACTTCCTCTCTCCCAAACCATGCTAGGCAGAAGCCAGAAGCCAAGCCACTTAGCTTAGGAGAAAGAGAGCATGTCCAAATGATGGACAAAGGCTCTGGAATTGCACTGCTGAGATCTAGTAGCTAGGGCTTCAGGAAGAGGAAGTGTGCAAAGACAACAAGAAAATGGAGAAAACAGCTGAGCCTGAATCAATATAGAGGAGGAGATACTCTGAGGGACTTGTGGGTTAACCTTACTTGAGAAGTATTTGCCAAGACCATGTTGAGAATCAGAGCATCACAAACTCACAGAACTTTAGAGCTGGAAAAATTGTGAGATTATGTTAGAGAAGTCCTTGGGGGTAAGGTGGGCAATGTAAAGACCTGAATAAGTAAGGAGAATGGCATATGGTGACTGGTGACTCCTCCACACAGATAATTGGTATCATGCAGCAAGTTGGCCTAGTGCTGTAAGACCTTCACATTTTTCAAGAAAATCCAGAAATTCAAATCTTATATGAAGAAAACATAGCAAAATCAAAGTATATCTATGGATGTAGTCTCTATTTTAAATGGAGCCTGTATTTTAAAGGTGATAATAGCTGAAGCCCAAGGAAGTAGGTGGATTCCTTAAGATCCAGTAATTGTAGAAGGGGAAATAATTGGCTTAGTGTACTGCCTATTCTCCCTTTCTCTAATCCTCTCTCTCTCTCTCTCTCTCTCTCCAATCCAGTACAAAATCCAACACCTTGTGGAGATGTGGGGAACATGAGGCATTCTACCCTCTCTCCAACTGAAAACAATGGAATGGGGACAAAGATCCTCTGTTGCTTCTTGACTTCCTGTTGGCTTGTTCCTGGCCTGAGAGGTTGACCTCCAGTTCAGTGCAGTGAGAGTGGACAGACTGGATCATGTTCTGGCCCTGGTTTAGCTACTAACCTTTCAACCTTGGAAACTTCTCTTCTCTTTGGACCTCATTCTCTTTATAGGTATAATGAAGCTGTCAGTCTGGTAACTTCCAAGTTCCCCAAGTGAACCCAAGTTTGCTTTAAAGATCTTTCTCAATGCTCATTCTGTTATACTTCCTTCTGCTCCATTCCCCCCTCCCCAGCATCCATACACATATCCTGAGTACCTGATACCCTCATGCTGCTCCTCAAAGCCTCAAACTTACTATTTAAATAAAATTATCCCAATGGTCTTCAGTGGCCTATATTATCTGACCCTTGTTATGGGACTTTCTTAAGTTCTACTCCTCCATTGCCCACTCTGGCCTCCTGGGTATTCCTCAAAGTTACCCTGAGTGTAAAATGTAAAATGGTGAGGCTGCTTGGAAAAGAAATTGACAGTTCTTCACAATGTCAAACAGAGTTACCATATGAGCCAACATACTCCTAGCTTTGCATCCAAGAGAAATTAAAACACAAGTCTACACAAAAACCTGTACACAGATATTCATAGAAGCACTGGTCATAACAGCAAAAAGCACAAACAACTCATGAATGGCTAAAGAAAATGTGTAGATCCCTGGAAGGAATACGGTTAGATAATAAATTCGATATGAATGAAATACTAATACATGTTAGAACATGGATGAACCTTGAAAACTATCCTAAGTGAAAGGAGACAGTCACAAAAGGCCACATATTGTATAAATATATTTATATGAAATGTTCAGAATGAAAAAAATCTCCAGAGATAGAAGGTAGATTAGTGATTGCCCAGAGCTGTATGTGTGTTGGGGGTGGTGGTGGTGGTGGAGGAGGAGAATGGGAGAATGACTGCTAATATTTCTAGGGCTTTTTTGGGGATGATGAAAATCTTCTAAAATTAATCATAAAATTAATTAATCATGGTCATATTATAACCCTTGTGACTATACTAAAAATTACTAAACTGTGTACTTTAAATAGGCCAATTGTATATGTAAATGATATTTTAATAAAGCTGTTGAAAAAGGTAAAATGACAAGTGTTTACATAGGGCTTTTACATACATTATTTCATCGTTTTCTCGGCTGACCAGGAGAGTGCATGGTAGGAACATGGGATCACCTCCATTATGCAGAAGAGAAACCTAAGTTTCAAGTTTAGCTATGTATCCAAGGTCACTCCACTGGTGAATGAATCATCCAAAATGAGAATTTCTGGCTTCACATTTTATTTTATCCCCTTCCCCGCATGATTTCTTACTTCTTTGCCCTTTTGATTTCTATTTTTAGATCTGGCTTTTGATTTACTTCTGATGAGCCCTTCATTCTCTGTTTGCATTTTCCTCACCACAGCCAGCATTTTATTAATTCATTTATTCATCCATCGCAAAACATGGAGACTTCTCTGTAAGCTGACTGCCAGACATATGAATTACTTCACATTCAAGAGTTTTGAAAATTTCAGAAGTGATGGTTCTTCATGAAAAATACCTTCTGTGCTCTCATTCCTTGTGGAATCAGGGCTATAGTTCTGTCAGCTAACCTATTTGTCAGGAGAGCTAACCTCATGAGGCTTTGTCTGGATGTACTCATTTCATTTCACAGTTTCTTTCCTGAAGTTTTATGTCAATGACACTGTCTAAGCTGGTGAGTTTCATTGTCTGTCATCCACATATCTCTAACACTCTAAAAAACAATCTTCCTTCCTCCCTCCCTTCCTTCCTTCCTTCATTCCTTCCTTCCTTCCTTCCTTCCTTCCTTCCTCCCTCCCTCCCTTCCTTCCTTCCTTTTTTTTATCTTTTTCTTTGATTTTTATAATGAATATTTGAGGAATGAATAAATTAATAAATAAGTAAGTACCAGGCACAAAGGAGTTTAAAAAGGGGACTGGCAAATCCAACTTTTTCATTTAGGAGATCATCTCTAGTGGCTGAGGGGAGGATTAGATATTGGGAAACCAGTTAGGAGCCCCTTAATATTAGTGCCAGCAGTTGTGATTATTTATTTTGATGATCAAAGGCCTTTCAAGATATCAAAGTGCCATTCAAAGCATCAGAAATTCAATTAAGTTTCTTGTGGTTTGATTTCTAAGATCACTAACCTAGAAATTGGCCATAAATCACCCACTCACTCCCAGACCATACGAGATTCACGTGTTTATTCATTTATCGAGCAAATATTTGCGTAGCATCTACTCTGTTCTTGGCAGCATGAAACTGGGTATGCAGCAGTGAACAAAACAGGCAAGTTCTGGATACTACAGTCTAGTGACAAATTTTAGATAAGCCAGCAAATAAATATGAAAGTGGATATGTGAATGAACTTTAGTTATGTGGATGGAAACCAAAGGTCTGGATAAGGGAGTAATGGAAAATGAAATTAGCGAAATTAGGAAGGGCAGCCAAAGAAAGATAAACCTTAAATGCCAAATTGAGTCAATGGTGATGGTAATGACGACGATGATGATGATGATCATGATGTGGATGCTAATGTTAATAGTAATGCTTTATCTTCAGGTAATGATGTGACACTTACAAAGTGGTTTTTTCTTTTTTTATACCTGTCTAATTCTTGCTCTTTTCTAAATGAAATGTGCGCAGTACAGTGAGTCATCTACTGTTCCAAAATTTCTAGTGGCAGAGGTGATGGTAGAACACCTCTGGTGATTCACTCTCTAAACAAGTGTCATTGTAGTGCCATTTGTTAACACAAAATCTTACACAGAAGCCTACTCCTCACCCTGATCCTACATGCACACTTCCTTCTACTCTCTTCTGCCTCCCAAGGCATGGCCGACACAGTTTGGAAACTCTTGCTAAATGTCATGTTCTGCTATACTAGATACTAAGAAATGGATTTGTCATGTAATTCTAACAAATACACTAAATACTCTGGCCTATGTTCCACCTCCTAGTTTCCAACAAACCATTGCTAGAAAAATATAGTCTAAAAAATTTAATATTGTTTGGTCCCTATTGTATGGTGCTGTTAGGATGATTATGAGAAAGAAGGAATCTAAGGAGAACCATCAATACTTTCTCTGTGCTTGGTGAGATCTCACCATGATCCAGTGATATTATCCTCGACCAAGCTCAGTAAATGCGCCAGCTTTCTCACTGTGCTCAGTAGCACCTCTTTTCTCTGGTTGCTGCATGTTGGCCTATAGTTCAACATTTTAAAATCAAAGTATTTCTTCCATTTATACTCTGCACCTCCTCTAAGAACTGAGTCTCCCACTGAAGATTCTGGCAGAGGGTCCCCCACACTATTCCTTACATTCCCACAGACAGATGGGACTGTTCTGGCTAAACTTAACCTGATGAGGGAAAAGCAATCTTTTTTAGCCCTTTTCAGACTGGCTTCCCCTCCTCTGACCCTCTCCTTGTTTGATTCCTATGAACATCGTCTCTTTCTGTCTTTTGTAAAAGTGATTTCATGACATTATTTCCATTTAGGTTCAATGCCACACTCAGACCACTTTAGATGAACTATTCCCAAAGATATCTAGCTTTTCTATCTTTCTACACTGAGAACTCCCACCAGCCAGCAGCTCCTGAGCCCACTGGTAGCCTCCTATCCTCTTATGGCCATGGATATTTATGGCATCTTTGGAACAAGCATAAAACTCACAATTTGTAGAGGGGGTTTTATAGTGGGGACAAGGTTGCTGGTTGCCCACATGCTGTGGACATGTCCTCCATCCCAGTATGTCTGCTGGGTATCTATAAATGTTTGAGAATTAGCCCAAAAATTCTCTGTACTGGATTGAATAGTGTCCCTCCCAAAGTTCATGTCCCCCTGGAATCTCAGAATGTGACCTTATTTGGAAATAGACCCTTGAAATGATTGTTTAGATAAGACCATACCAGATTAGGGTGAACCTTAAATTCAGTGACTTGTGTTTTATAAGAAGGACATGTGAAGACATAAAGACACATATATAGAAACGGCGACCATGTGACAACTGAGGCAGAGATTGGAATGCTGCAGACCTAGGAATGCCAAAGATTTCTGGCAACCATCAGAAGCTATGAAGCTATGAAGAGGCCTAAGAACCTTTGGAGGAAGCATGGCTCTGACAGCACCTTGATTTTAGACTTTTAAACTCCTGACCTATGAGAGAATACATTTCTGTTGTTTTAAACCATGCAGTTGGTACTTTGTTATAGCAGCCCTAGGAAACTAATATGGCCTTTTATTCCGCAGAGGCCTTTTTGACCACTCCAAGTAGAGGTGAGAATTTTCTTCTGAAATTACTGGGCTGGTTATTTTACACCCATCCCCATTATTCCCCACTCTTCTATACTCTGTTCTATCCCTTGAGATGCCAACATCTACGAAGGGTATCATCTCCCAACTCCCTTGTTCTCTGGCTTCACTTGGGCTGGTCAGTGGGAGGCCTGAAAGGAGATCCAAGAAGGAGAAGAGAAAGGCTTTGGGATATTTATTCCTCTGGATCCCTTCTTGCTGCAATGAAGTTTTGACTATAGTTTCTTTCTTTACAACCGTAGCTTTTGTCAGTTGGCCCTTCGTCCATAGATCTAGCTCTCAGTTGGGTTCCAGTAATATTGTTACTTCCCCTTGACTCTCTCAACTATAGTGGTAACTGTTGCTAGTCCTGGGTCCTTCAACATTCCTTGTAGATTTTCTTAACCCTGTCCATAACTCTGCAAATAGTTTCATCATTAGAAGTTCTAGTCACATATATTTCACAGGAGTGTGCTGACATAGGACCCCACTTTGCCCTCTGTCTAGTGCCTGGAGGACTTTAGAGCACTAACCTCTGCTCCCTCTCAAAGTCTCAAAGACTGTGAACCTTTAACTTATAGTTTCCACATTTCTCACAGAGACTGTTCCATAGTAGGTGCTTAGTAAGTGAATCAATAAACAAATCCATGAGGATGGAGGCCCTTTCACATTCTGAAGGTATTTGATTTGGAAATTCATCTCATGGGCTCCTAGGAATGGCAGGCGGTGTTTTGAAGATAAATAGTAGAGTTCATTATCTAGATAATTAAAAATAATTACTGCTTCCCATTACATTTACAGAGTGCTTATGTGTATATCATGACATTTGACCTTTACCACAGTCTTATGAGAAATAGAAAAAAGTCAGATATTATCCCTCTCCTCAAAACGGGTTGAGAGATTTTAAATAACTCACTCAAGGTCATACTCTTTGATTAATTAACACACTTTAAACATTTTCAGTGTAAGGAGAGATCTATAAACAAAAGCATTTTATTCTGAAACAAACATTGTCCTGTAGCTGGTAAAACAGAGAGCCATCTTTGAAGGGAGGTGTTAATGCTCCAGCATTCATTCATTTTCTATTCACTGGGAACTCAGCTTTTGCCTCCTGTGTTGAGCCCATGGAAGCAGTGGTAGGACACTAGATGATGGTTTCTGCCCTGTGGAGTTCATGCTCTTGTGGGAGAAACAGTGATCACTCAAATAACCACACGAGTAGACTGCAGTTACACTGAGAAGTGTGAGGAAGGAAAAGAACAGACCATTCTGAGCAGGACCTGTGATTCAATCAGGAATCCTATCTGAGAAAATGATGTTAAGTTGAGTTTAAGTTGAAGAATAAGTAGGAGTTACTGAGTGAGGGGATTAAAAACTTGGATGAAGAGTATTCTAGGTGAGGAAATACCTCATTCCAAAGCTGAAAGGGAGATTAGCCCATCTGAGGAATCAAAACAAGCCTAGTGAGGCTGAAGTTTGGTGAGGGCAGGGGAAAGCCATGATCTTGGGATTCTCACAAGCTCCATTCTACCTGGAGGCTCCCACCCTGCTAGCATGAGGTGGAGTGGAAATGATTATTCTCCTCTCTGAATGGAATCCATGCAATGAACTGTCAATAAAAAATTTGACAGAATTTCCAGTAAGGAAAAAAAAAAGGCTTCAAATTTTCAACTATAGAACATTAGTTTTCATTGTATTGTTGACTCTCGGGGTGTTTAAAAATAAGACCAAGGGACTACACTGAAAATACTAGAAAATTTGTTATGGCTGATCATGTGTTTCATAATTAATTTTAATAAACATAGATGGAATTGGCATCTTAAATGAAAATATTACTGTATCATGTCAAAAAACAGTAGTATTGTAATGAGAAGAATTTGATAATCTAAGAAATATATGTGACATAATAGTTTCTATGTGGCCCAAAGTGGCACACATGTGGCAATGGAGATTAGCAGTTGTAGCAGTCAGGGTTCTGGGGGGAAACAGATTGCCCACTTGAAAGGCTAACTAGGAATTTAATGAAAGGACTATTTACAGAGGTGTGCACAGGTTTAAGGGAACCCACAAGAGATGGGGAGATGGTGACACATCTAAGTACTCATGGGAACTTGGTGTCACCTGTAGACCTGAAGAGACACTTATACGTTGATTATATTTTCTTATTTTCTGTATTCTTGATGTTCTGTCATGTGGGGCCTTGATCCTGGAGAGACTGCACCTCCAAGGGCTAATTTTTAGAGATAGTAAAAGAGTCTCCTGCCTTTGATATACAAACAAACCAATCCAGAGCTTGTATACAATGATCAACTCAAATTCTTACTTACTAAGCCAATCCTCTCCCCTAAATCTATCCCCCACCAGGGCCAGGTAATAAACAACTAAGGGCCATCCCTATAGCCCAGAGCATGTTGAAATTATTCAAACTCTCCAATTCTAAATTTACTCAGCATCACTACCTTGCCTCACCCCAACTTCCTGTGAAAATCTCAGTAAAGATTCTGGGCCATGTTCTGCTGTCACCCTCCTCTGCTCCTCATCTATCCTGGCTCTTTTCCCATGTGGCCCTGTGTGGTGTGCATTGCCTTCTGTTTCTAGGATCTGTGAGTGTAAACTTCTTGCCTGACAATTATGCCATGTTCACATGTTTCACAATACCTGATTACAACAAGTTCCAAGCACATTTTTTTTCAATATATGAAGTTTATTGTCAAATTGGTTTCCATACAACACCCAGTGCTCATCCCAAAAGGTGCCCTCCTCAATACCCATCACCCACCCTCCCCTCCCTCCCACCCCCCATCAACCCTCAGTTTGTTCTCAGTTTTTAAGAGTCTCTTATGCTTTGGCTGTCTCCCACTCTAACCTCTTTTTTTTTTTTTTCCTTCCCCTCCTCCATGGGTTTCTGTTAAGTTTCTCAGGATCCACATAAGAGTGAAACCATATGGTATCTGTCTTTCTCTGTATGGCTTATTTCACTTAGCATCACACTCTCCAGTTCCATCCACATTGCTACAAAGGGCCATATTTCGTTCTTTCTCATTGCCACGTAGTATTCCATTGTGTATATAAACCACAATTTCTTTATCCGTTCATCAGTTGATGGACATTTAGGCTCTTTCCATAATTTGGCTATTGTTGAGAGTGCTGCTATAAACATTGGGGTACAAGTGCCTCTATGCATCAGTACTCCTGTATCCCTTGGGTAAATTCCTAGCAGTGCTATTGCTGGGTCATAGGGTAGGTCTATTTTTAATTTTTTGAGGAACCTCCACACTGTTTTGCAGAGTGGCTGCACCAATTTTCCAAGCACATTTTTAGCATGACTAGTAAGGAACTGTTCTTGGAATCCATGGAGAGTTATAGTCACTGAAGAGGGGTCGTTCAACAAGAGCCATGGATTTATGGAGGGGAATGCAGCTGCTGCCCAACCACAGACAGTCTTGAAAGTCAGGAGAATAAACACCCAACCTCTTTTTTCCTACTCTCTGATCTCCTGGCTGGGCCTCTTACAGACAAAAGTCAAATGAAAGCTAGGACCCAATGAAATCCAGATGACATAGACTTGTAGAGGTCTGTCTCCATGGCACAGAGCTGGACAGAGAACAATGGATAATGGATTAAGAAAGCATATGGGTGAAGAACTTGTCAGCAGCCATCTCACGAATTTCAGCTATGAAGCCTGTTCCTGCTATATAGTAGTACCAAAAGGATTTTGACCATAGCATAGATTTGGCACATGGAAATGCAGTGAGAAGAACAAAACTCTTTATCAATCTGGATGAGCCCTAATGCTCCCTAGATCTCCATTAAAGAGCTAGCTATGTTCTGAAAAAGTCATGGACAGTCCAACTATTTCACCAGTATTTCCATTTCCAATTATTCATGTTTCTGATCCACGTTGTTACCTTTCCAGAGCACACGTCAGATGATCGACTTACTTCTTGAAAAACTTGCAAGGGCTGCCCATTGCCTTGAGAAGCAAGACTGCTGAGGTTCTCCACCGGGCGTGGTCCTACACTCAAGTCTCATGTTTAGCCTTTTTGCCCCCTTCCATTCATTTTGTGTGTCCTTGCACATTGAACTCCTCCTTACTTCTTAAGTATGTTGAACCCTTTCAAAGTGAAGAATTCTGAACATTTGTATATGCTATGCCTTCTGTTCAACTTATCTTTTTCAATCTTTTCCAAACTCCTTTCCTGACTCATCTCAAATGCTGCCTTCCTTGTAACATCTCTACTCTCTTCCTTCACATAATAAAGAGTTACTCCCTTCTCCCACACCCCCAACCCCATAGAACTTTGCTCAAACATCTATTAAGAGCACATACAACCTAGTAGTATTATTATTTAAAAAAATTTTTTTTAATGTTTATTTATTTTTGAGAGACAGAGTGTGAGTGGGGGAGGGGCAGAGAGAGAGAGAGAGAGAGAGAGAGAGAGAGAGAAAGACACAGAATCTGAAGAGGCTCCAGGCTCTAAGCTATCAGCACAGAGCCCTACACGGGGCTCAAACTCATAAGCCGTGAGATTATGACCTGAGCCGAAGTTGGATGCTTAACCGACAGAGCCACCCAGGCGCCCCAACAACCTAGTATTATTTAACTAATCAGTTTTTCATTTGTCATTTGTCAGGAAGTTTAAGCGTGTTTTATGATACCCAACAGTGCTCAAGAGTTATTTATTTGAATAGACAAGTGAATTAATAAGTGATTAAATTCACATCTACTTATGAAATAGTACAGCTCCACTGAAGATATTAGAGATTTAGCTGGGGATTTGGAGGTCAAGAAGGAGGGAAAAGAGACAAGTAATTAAATATTGATAGACTGACATCCCTCAACATCCATGTGTTGGAAGGCCCTAGGGACTGAGGAAGGGACAATTCAGGGATGGGAATGAAGTACAGAGAGGAAACCAAGAAGAGGCCAAAGAAGGAGGCTCTATGTTGCTTAGGGCAGCGATATATAAACTCCAAGTAGTTGCTAAATATTTTTGCCACAGCTATGTTCTACTTGTGTGCTATTAATACTTTTCTTTAAATTGACATACTTTTAAAACTAAAATGAATCATTGAATTCTACTCCTGAAACCAATAATGCACTGTATATTCACTAACTAAAATTTGAATAAATTAAAAAAAAAAAGATCAATTCTACACACACACACACACACACACACACACACAGTGAATGAGACAAAAAAAAGGAAACAACTTGCTACCGTAACAGAAAACCAGTATGTCTTGCCAAAATCTGAAAGTAATGATAAAAATAAACATAGAGAAACAGAACCTCATTGCTAATTTCAAGCTAGACACTGCTGCCTGCTGAAATTCAGAGTCTGAGACCCAAGTTCTCTTAATTAAAAAGATAATTTGGCAAGCCTTACAAGGTATTAAGAACATATATATATTAAATTAATACTTTCTCTTATAAATGATCAGAAGAGTTAAATGTAAATTCAGAAAGAATGACTCTCATAGTGGGAGTCTAGTTGTGTCTAGTTCCCTGTCCACATGCCATAAAAATCAACCTGTGTGCACCCACGCTCTGGAGAATGCTGCTTCTGGATGGTCACTGTCCTTTTCTCTAAGCCACGAGTTATTGGGCTTACTTGGAAACCTCACCCCTGGTGACATTGTTTCTATGTAAAAATGCATTCCACATATCTCAACAACAGTCTCCTAAGGAACTTTCTAGAAAGAGGAATAGTCAAGAAGGTATCTTTTGTATCCTAGCTCCCAGACCTAGAGCAAGTCCTTTGCCTTCCCTGAGCTTAATTTTCTTTAATTGTGAAACACGCAATAGTACCCACCCAATTGTGTCCACAGTGTCAAATTAGTGAGTGTATCTAAAGTGCTGTACAAAATGTGTTGAATGAGTTGGCAGCAGGAAGCCATAGGAAATATTATTTGTTAGTTTTGGATTGCTGGTTTGAGTGACTGTCTGGAAATTAGAAACTTTCTCTAATTATTTATTTATTTACTAAGAAATATTAAGAATTTACTAAGAAATACTAAGAAATACTTAGAAATACTAAGAAATTACTAAGAATTTACTAAGAAATATTAAATGTGTACAGTAAAGTACATACCCATCTTCCAGATGTGATAGTGGTTAACATTTTATCATATTTGCTGCAGAGTACTTTTTTTAAGAACCAAAATCTTAAAATCATAGCTACAGCTCCCTTTGTATTCAGCCTAATTACATTTCTCTCTCTTTTGCTAGAAAAAAATTATATACATTTTCTATGTACATATTAAGTCATAGATATTTATATTGTATTGCTTTGTGTGTTTTTAAAACTTAAATAAATAGTATCTATTGTATATATTATTTTGGTACTTGACTTTTTCATCCAAAATTTTATTTTTGAAATTTATCTGTATTATTGATGTATCAATCTGTCATTTATTATAAGTGCTACATATTACTCCACGTGCAAATATACTGTGTTACTTATCTACTCTCAGATAGTGGAACCCCCTCACCTCCATTCTTCACTATAATAGACAATACAGAGTGTATACTCAGAATATCACTGCTGTGTTTATTTCTAGTGTGTGTATTTTAGCAGAATTGCTAAGTCATAGGATATTACCTTTAACTTCATCAGATATTGCCAAATTGTTTTCCAATTACAACAATCTATGCCTCTTCCTACAAGTACGTAAAAAGAAGAGGAATACTCCTAGTGGAGGAATTTCAGTTAGTGGGGAAGGGAAGGTGCAAGTCACTGATGGGCAGATGAATTCCTTTGACTAGAACATTCCTCTGATTCTCCTTGGTCTCATAATGAAGCATCTTTTACCATGAGTATTATCACTTTACACCTTCCCTTTCCTGCATTTATTCAAACTAACATGATGTTTCTTCTTTGCTTCTGTTCAGATAGTTAGAGGTGTACTGAATCCCCAGCAGCAACTCTCCCTGAAGACAAGTTTGGAATAATGGGAATGGTTAAGTTCCATAGCCACATGACCAATTGTGGATGTTGTATTAGAAACCTGTTTGTTAACATGGTATCAGCCTTCTCTGCAACCGTGGGAATCCAGGTGTTTTTGGCAGGGTTCTTTAACCAAAGACACTAACCTGTACTTATTGTTCTATAGAGAATGATTTTTCACTGTCAGAATAATAAAATGCATTTAATATTCAGAATCAGGGTTGTTCCCCACTCCCTCCACCCCTGTCCCACCTCACTTAGCGGTCATAACTCCAGACCTTCAGGGAAACTTTTATCTTTGCTCTATATTAGTAGTTCTCAATCTTGGCTGCACACTGGAACCATCTTGGGAGATTTAAAAATATATATTTACGGAAAATTCCCATTGCTGGAAATTCTGATTTAATTGGTTTGGGGTATGGCCTGGTTATTGGGAGTATTAAGAACTTCCTGCGTGATTCAAATGGAGAGCCAGGGTTGAGAACCACTTTTAGATTTTCATGATTTTCCTCCTTTGGTTTGCTTCCACATTCTTAGCTCTCCCACAGTATCTTACAAAACATTTTGATTTCTCTTGCTTTGTTTCTTATAAATGAACCTCAATATTTCATACGAAACTTTGTACTTTTTCCAAGAAAATGACAACACTCATGTCTGAATTTTCCTTAGTTCCTATCCCAGCTCTGTGTATGTAGTAGGTATTTAATAATTATCTAGTGGGTCAATATTCTGGAGATCACAGAGTGGCATATTAGTCTCTTCCTTCTGGTTGGAGTCAGCCTTCCATTCCAGAGGGAGCAGCAAGCCAGAAGGTCAAGAAGATAAATTGGTTTTGAGAATGTCAACATGAAAAATGAGAAAACTGCTTTTAACAGTTGGAAACCTATTTAAACTCCTAATCCTCTATTAAACCTATTTGAAGACAGCCTGGAGAAACTGATGCTATAGATACGTGCATTTACCATCCAGATGTACAAAATAAATAATGGAATTTGAATCAGCTGGATAAGCTGCTGAGCCCTAACACCTGATGAGATTCTTTTATTCATTTTTCCCCTGGGAAAACTAATTACAGCAAACTATTTCATCAAACTGTTCCGAAGAATGTTGTAGTTGGTACTGCCACTCTTGGAGAGAGGGAGTTTACTTGATAAAAGGATAGCATCTCAATTCCATTATATTAAGGTAACAGAAACTAGTCATATGTGTGTAGTGGTCAGAGGGGCTGTTATAAATGAGCCTGCAGGAGAAGGAAAATATAACTGTTTGGAGAACCACTGACCCGACCTTCGAAAGCATTGTGTGTATAATTGTTAGAAACAACTGATTATATTATATGTACTTGACACTAGGTTGGTAGGTTTAAGATACATATATTTTTTTCCCTTGAATTTTTGCAGTAATCCTGAAAGTCAGGGAACTGTACAAATAAACTGAGACTCAGAAATTACTTGCTCACAGTTGCACAGGTGTTCAGTGTGAGAAGAGACAAAAGAATTTAGCTAATTTACTTCCATTTTCCAAGTTTCCTCTTTTTTGTGGTGGAAAAAAAGAAAGCCCAAGGCTTTCTTAGGAATACAGTACACATGTAAATTTTGTTCTTTTAAGCTACATAAAGGTAGAGATTGGATTAAGATCCTTGGAAACCTTTAAGCACAACCCTGGGGTACAGGTGAAGGAAGGGCTTTTGTGATCCATGCTTTTTTTTTTTTTTTTTTTTTTTTTTTTTCCCTCTTTGGGGACTGAGGCACTGATGGAAGGAGATCTCATTTCTACAGGATACTAACCCGGTACTGCATTTGATTCTACCCCTGGTGTTTACAATTCCTGCAACACGGCTCCAGTCTGTCTTGGCCATGGCTGCTTCAAAGTGCCTGCTGCATTCTGTCACCATCATTGGGCTTTTGCTTTATCCCTGTCACTTCACACCTTGATTACAGCGTCAGCCTTCATGTCAGGTCCCTTGATTTCATTTTATCCCTCCTCTTCTCCATCCTCAGGCCAGAGTCCTCTCTCTTTAATGCCACTCTCTGTCTAGGTCCCTCACCTGCTTCCAAATCTGCACTGGCTCCTGTCACATTTCACTGCTCTGACTCACTTTCAGGTTTGTTTTCTTCTCTGTACACAGTACCTACCTCCCAGTTGTGCCTTCTGTTTCAGTCTCTTGGATTCACACTGTTTTCCTGCCCTCTTTTATTCCATCCATCCTCCACCTTTATTTATAGACACTTCCTCTCATCTCTTTCTTCCCTGCACATAAAAGTCCTACACATTTCCAAATTCCTGTAACACAGGGTTCCTTTGCTGATCCATCCCTCCCCGAACTATACCTTCTCTTCGAATTTATTTCTAAATATTCTGTCTTCCATTGTTCTCCATTGTTCTCATTTGTGTTCTTGGTATGTTTTCCGTGGTGCTGAATGATCACTTAGTCAATAAACTTCCAGTGCTCATTGGGAAAAGGGGAGAAGGTGAGGGAATATGTATTTTAAGCCCCTGAAATTTCCATATATTTCCCCTCCTTCAACTCAGGAAGAAAAACAATGACCACCACAGTGGTTTCAGAAAATGCTTCCCTTCAAGGACAGCTAATCAGCCTAAAGACAGATGACAGAATATGTTGATCTGTTTATTCATTTGGTCAGTGATCCGTGCTCCTCTGTCTTCCAGAACACGAGGCCATTTGACCCAGAATTTCTTAAATAGTACATCATTTCCACACTGATGTGAAATAACCCCTTTATCATCCACTAACATCTAATTTGCCTGAGTTATTATCTTTCTGGGTTAGCTCTCCAGTAGCTTTTTGACTTGGTTCAATACCTATTAGAGAAAAAAAAAACCCTTCAGTTTTCTTATTCCTAGGGATATTCTCAGCTGTTTTTGCCTATAAATTTTCCAGACAAAAATTTAAATTTACTATGACAAGGTAAAAGATTCTATTAGGGTTTTTATTGGAATTTTATTAAAATTGTACACTAATTCCAGGGAGAATTAACATTATCACTACTTACAATAGCTTCATTCAAGAATGCGGTGTGCTTCAGAGTTTATTCAAGATTTCTTTTATACTTTCTGGCACAAAATGTTAGTTTCCTCATTTTTAAACATTTTTTTTTAAATTTTTTTTTCAACGTTTATTTATTTTTTGGGGGACAGAGAGAAACAGAGCATGAACGGGGGAGGGGCAGAGAGAGAGGGAGACACAGAATCGGAAACAGGCTCCAGGCTCTGAGCCATCAGCCCAGAGCCCGACGCGGGGCTCGAACTCACGGACCGCGAGATCGTGACCTGGCTGAAGTCGGACGCTTAACCTACTGCGCCACCCAGGCGCCCCAGTTTCCTCATTTTTAAAATGGAGGCAATCGAGTCTACCTCCTAGGGTGTTGTGAAGATTAATTGAGATAACACCTGTAGAGCACTAACATGCCCTGCACATAGTAAGTATTCAGTAACTATGAACTTTCATGATGTTTATCAGAGTGAGAATGATGTCTCTTAGCAAAGAGTGGTCATTTGCTTTTATAGTACCTGCATATTTCTCATTTGCCCTAAATGTTTTATGTCCTAATTGTGAGCAGACCATTTATTTTTCACATGATGATTTACAGCTGGTTATTACTGGCATATAGGGAAACATTTTACTTTATTATGCACTTACTTTTAACTGGACAACTTATTAAACTCTTATGGGTTCCATTAGTTTTCAGTGGATGCACATGGATTTTCTAGGCAAAAACTGCAATACCAGCAAAATAAAATGAAATGAAATTTGTATTTCTAATAGTTCTATTTCTTAACCCATTTTTTTTTACATTTTATTTCATTGACTAGAACTTACAGATTAATGTTAAATGAGAGTGGTAATGAGGGTAGGGAATCTTACCTTACCCTGCCGAGAATGTACTATTTGATTCACAAACTGGTGCTCATCGTGCAGCTTGTGAGTGGAATATTAGGAGCTCTGATTTGGGGAGAGGAGAGTGTCCCATGTTCAGATAAATTAGGATAATAAGCTAAATTTAAGTATTTTTATTTACTACAAGATTTCTGGAGACAGTAGTCATGGGGTACCTAAGGGTAAAACCATAGTCTGCAGAATTTCTTGAATGCATTCGGCACCTATATGACCTTTTGTTTTTTTTTTCAGTGCGCATCTATCAGTATCTCTCAAAGCAGTGTCTTGTCGTACACCAGTTTGAAAATTATTGGTCTGATGATTGACTCATTGTTGAGAGTTCCACCGAGATGGATAAGCTTCACAATTCCTATGAAGAGCCTTAACTTCTAATGTTGAAAAGAAGATGTGGATGTGGAAATTTAATGAATGGCTGAGATCTAATGAAAGCTTGCAAGGTGAAATGGTCAAAAGTATGTTTGGAGTCACACTACCTGGGCCTGAGTCCTAGGCCATCTCTCGTCAGTTGTGTGACCTTGAGTAAGGCACTTGACTTCTTACACCTTCCTCATCTGTAGAATGAGGACAGTAATTTTACCTACTTCATAGATTAGCAATGAGGGTCAAATGAGTTAAGGACAAGGCCTGAATATAGCAATAACTATATTACAATTTATTAAACATTAAATAAAAATAGGATAATGTGTCTAGCCTCATAGAAGATCCTTAGGTATTTTCCCATAATGATGAATGACTCAGAACTCCCATAATCTCAGTATCCCCTCATCCTTCCTTCTCTATTTTCATCCAGAGAGAGGACACGGTGATGAATATGCTAGATTCCCTGTATAAGTTATCCCTGCAAATCTGAGACCACCTTGCTTGAAATGAATGCCGGGAATCCCTACTGTGTACCAGATGACAAGAATGAAAAAAATTTCCATATGATCAAGGTCATCCTATAATGGATTTTCTGTGTTCAAGCAATGGGTTCTACCGAGTTGTAGATCTAGCATTTCTTATCATTGATTTGACATTCTAGAGCTTTATCTATTTTTGGAGGGATTTTGTTTTCAAAGAAGCAGTCACTTCATTTACTTATCCTACTATTTATTTTTCTGGGATTTATATTTGTATTTCTTTTTTTTAAATGTTTATTTAGTTTTGAGAGCTAGAGAGAGCACGAGCATGAGCGGGCGAGGGGCAGGGAGAGAGGGAGACACAGAATCCAAAGCAGGCTCCAGGCTCTGAGCTGTCAGCACAGAGCCCAACATGGGGCTCAAACCCACAAACCGCGAGATCATGACCTGAGCCGAAGTCAGACGCTTAACTGACTGAGCCACCCAGGCACCCCTATATTTGTATTTCTGCTTGTATTCTTCATAATTCCTTTCTCTTGCTTTCTTTAGGATTTTGTCTTTGTTCTTTTTCTAATTTGAGTTCAAGCATAATTTATTTTCCTTGTTGTTGGCTTACTAATAAAGTTTATGACATTGCCTCTGAACATGGCTTTTACTGTCTGTCCCATTAGAATTGAAACATGGAGTTATTTGTGCTTAATAACCTGTAATTTCAGTGTTTATTTCTTCATTGACTTGAAAATTTTTAGGACAGTAAATGTTTTTGTTTGTTTTATTACTAATTTTTTCCTTTAATATCCATGTGGTCATTTATTTTTGTTTAAAATTTTGTTTCTATTTTATTGAATTGTTGGCGATCATGTCTTGTGCATTTCTGATCGGGAGATTTTATTGAGATTTCCTTAGTGACTGAACATATGACACACATTTTGTAAACGTTCCACAAATTCTTCAATAAAAATGTTTATTTTTCCGGGAGGCATTTGTAATTCTTCCCTTCCCAGTGCCACTTAAATCCAAATTTATTGTCAAACTCTGTCTGATGTACCAAAAAGTTATTGTATGTCAGCCTCTTTGGGAAAACTTTCACTCCTTCTACCTCCCTCTAAGCAGCTACTGTCTCTCTTTTGGTCCACCAGAATCACCACCTTCACTCCTGCTTTGATTCTTGCTCCTTTCCAATCCACTTTGCACCTGTCTGCCATGTGACTTAAAGAACTTATCGGTTTGCAGCCCTCCCCTAACATGCTGAATGTTCCCTCTTTGCATCTGCTCTTAGGACAGAATCATCACCCGAACACACTGTAAATCTGGCCCCTTTCCTCTGGCCTATCTACAAGCACCTGCCTTCTTTTCATCCTTAAACACACCAAGCTTTATCCCCATTCAGACTCATGCCACATTATGTCCTTCCACCAGGAATGGTCTCCGTGTGTTTGGCTCTGTCTCCTGGCCCTGACCTCATCCTTCTGAGAGGACTTCCCAAGCCACCTTATCTAAAGGAAATCTACCCCTCTCACTCCATATTCTCTTTCCTTGTACCCCATACTCTTCCCTTATGGGTTTTATTGCAATTTGTAATTGAATATTTAATGGTTAATTGTTCAAAGACTATCTCTTCCACCAGGCTGAAAACTCCATGAGTGCAGGAGCTTTATTTATGACCCATAGAAAACCTATTGCTTAGCACAATTCCAATGTATAATAGTTTCTCAAAAATATGCTGAATGGAAGAACGATTTGTACAGAATATAGAGTATGATATGTTTCCCCAAATTTAGTCTTATTATTTTTAGTATTCAGAACATATATCCTTATTTATTTGTTCTTCTTCATCAGTCAAGTACAGAGCAGTAAGTATTAAAGTTCCTGTTACAATAGTGTTTCTGTCAATTTCTTCTCATATTTCTGGCATATTTCACTTTATGTATGCTAAGGCAATGTTGTTCAGAGCATAAGTGTTTTTTTGACCGTTGTAATTTTGTGTGATTTAGGACTCTATTGGTTGTAACCAATAGAATTCTACATGAGTTTGTAGCAGCAGACCAAAAAAGAGGAGGTTTACAAGGTTGCAGGGGAGGAGTGTAGCAAGGCCTCAAGATGTCTGTGTGTGTGTGTGTATGTGTGTGTGTGCTTCCTTTTATGTACCTTTGATTATTTTTTAGGCCTATGAAGACCTTGAACTTGCTCAGAAACAATGTAAATAGATTTTCCTTTGTTTTTCTCAATGACTATGGCTTGGATTCTTCCTACATCATAAACAGAAGGCTGGTGAATATGGCCATTCCAGAAGGGGTTTCGGTGTCCACACTGTATCTTGTCTGTGTTTGGTGAAGTAGCCTCTCTGTGGTCTAACCCTCTATGGACCTTCTGTCCGGCTAGATTTCCAGATATCACTAAGCCAAGTATCAGTGGCACCTGGCCTAGTGCCCTCCTACCTGCTAATCCTGGCTGCCATAATTGGACAGACCCCTGGTTGGCTTTCCTCAAGACTATCATTCTTTCCCAGTGATGCTGAAATACAGTAGCAAACAGACACCAAAGAGCCTAACCTTCATCTGTTCTGCAGCCCATTCTCACCTCTGCTCATCAACCCCAATGTTGGAATGTAGTAGGAATGTAATCATGGGGAAGTATTCCTCCCCTTTGTTTCAGTCAAGGCCATGCCCTGCCACTCTGCTGACTTTCTGCTCAATTTAGCACCTTGTCAACCCAGACTCTCTCAGGATTGCACCTCCATTAAAATGCTGCTTTACAACAAAGAGTATTTGAGAGAGTTACCTATACACTATATATGGAAGGTGTCATGGCTGAATGTTGCCTGAGCCTTGTGATCCTGGGAAAAACAACACAGGTTAACAAAAATCTCCCCACCTGTTATGCTCCAGAAAGCAGCTTGCTTCAAGGAACCACCCCTCCTTATATAAGATTCACAGTGCCCCCTTGTTTATTATCTATGCTAAGGCCAAGCACAGCTTCTCCAAATTCCCATTCTTGGCCTTATAAATGATTCTCTAAACTGCTTGTCTTCACTGATTAATCAGAACAAAATGCTTGTTAACCACACTTTAGTTAAGAGTCTTTCCTTCTCTTAGCTCTCAAACCTTTTATCTACCCTCAGGCTGAGGCAGCATGTAGCTCTTCATTAAGGGCCCTTCCAGAAAAATAGGCTAGCCTCAGGGTAAAATATTCCATCATGCCACCTTTTCAACTCACTTCCCCACATCCAGTTCTTTGGAGCCTTATTTGCTCTTCTCCATAAAAGAAAAACCCTTTATTTTTTTTTAAAAAAATGTTTATTTATTTTTGAGAGAGAGAGAGAGAGAGAGAGAGAGAGAGAGAGAGAGAGACAGCGAGCATGAGTCAGGGAGGAGCAGAGAGAAAGGGAGACGCAGAATCTGAAGCAGGCTCCAGGCTCCAAGCTGTCAGTGCAGAGCCTGACATGGAGCTCGAACTCACAAACCATGAGATCATGACCTGAGCTGAGGTCGGACGCTTAACCAACTGAGCCCCAGGCACCCCCCCCCCCAAAAAAAAAACCCTTTTGACCAACCTTTGAGATGCTGGCAGATCTTGTGGCCACAGGTTCTTCCTATTGCAGTAATTCTAAATAAAGTGTCTCCTTACTAAGCCCAGAATTGTTTTCTTTATTTGACAAGGTGAGGAAAAAATGGTGTATAGATAACTCAAAGCTCTGCTGTGAAGCAGCATTTTATTGGAGATGCAGTCCCGAGAGGGTCTGGGTTTAAAAGGTGCTAAAGCGAGCAGAAAGTCAGCAGGGTGGCAGGTGTGTGGTCTTGACTGGGGGAAAGGGGAGCAACCCCTTCCCATGTTGACACACTCTTCAACCCGCTCCATCTGTCTTCTATACTAAAGCTCCCCCTTTTATACCACCAATGATCTCCACATTGTGAAATTTGATGGACTTTTCTCAGTCCTAATATTCACTAGCTCTTAGTAGCATCTGGGACGTGTGGCCACTTCTTCCTTTCTTTTTGAAATGTTAACTACTCTTGGCCTCCAGGAAACCATTCTCTTCTGTGCTTGTTGCTGCTCTTCTAGCAGTGACTTCTGTCTCTTTTGTTTTCTGTCCCAATGCCTAATGTTATTCTGTAGGGCTCAGATTTGGGGCATCATCTCTTGCTTTATGCTTTTTTTAGGTAATATTCATTTCGATGCCTTTAAATATTATATCTTTGTCTATAACCCTCCAATTTCTATCTCCACCCCACATTTCTTTCCAAACCAGGTCCATATACTGGATGCTTGAAATCTATTCTGTCTAAAATGAATTTCAAACTTCAAATACCTCAAATGAACTAATTTTTGTTTTTAGTGTATGTCTCTGAAGGTCTCCCATTCATTCCATCCACTTTGTTTCATAATCTGCAAATACACATCCGTCTTTCCTCACCCCTCTCTTCAAATCCACTGCCACATCCTGTTGACTTACGGTCATGTCCTGGGTCAGTCCACTTTTCTCTATTCTCCACTGTCACACTCATACTTCCAGTCACCACTGTCCATCACAAGGGCCACTGCTATAGCCTCCAACTGACTTCTCTCATCATGTCATGTTGCCCATCCAGTCAGTTTCCCATGCAATAGCCAGAATACCTTTTTAAAATCCTTTGTTCAAAACACATTAAAGATGCCTCCTGCCCTTGGGTTAGAAACCATAATCTACAGCAGAGTTTTTTAAGCCTCAGCACTATTGACATCTTGTTCTGAGTAATTCTTTGTTGTGGGGCACTGTCCTATGCGTTCTAAGAAGTTTAACATATCCCTGGCTTCCACCTACTATATTCCAGAAACATCCTTGGTCTCTCTCCACTCCTCCACCCAGTGGTGACATCAAAAATGTCTCTAGACATTGACAAATGTTCCTTGGGGGACACAATCATCCTGGTTGAGAACCACTGATCTGTGCCTCCTATAATGCTCTGAATAAGGTAGCCCTGTCTCCTCTGCAGCTTCTTATTGTTTTCTTCATGAAATGCCTCATCATTGTCTCTGACACCTGTTTTCATTATCAAAATTCTGCTCAAGGTCTATCACACGTCAGCTCCTTCATGGATTTCCCAACATACAAAACTATCTCCCAGCAAAATACATGGCTCTTTCTTGTCCTCTTATGGCCTTCCATTTTATACTCTGACTACATCATTTATCATTTTGTGTTCATCAGAATTAATTAGTTAGATACATATTTTTCTTCCTCATTTGAATGAAATACCCAGCATAATATCTGAAACATTTGGAGCATAATACATTTTAATGAGTTGAATCATTTTATCATTTTGTTTAATGGAAAAAGTTGCATCCCTCACATCCCTTTTGCCATCCTCTCTCCATGGATACAGAGATGTACTTAGGAGATGTGTTCCTTTTTGAGCCATCTCTTTTCTGATGGGACTTTCTCTTCTGTCTACTTTTGATTTACTGCCTCCTCCCAAAGATGTTTCATTACCAGTATTTCTCCCACTAATGCCAATCCTCATAGCCACTTGTTTGGCTATTCTACAAAGTAGAAAAGCCACCAGAAAACTAAGTGGTCCAGGGTCACTTGGCTTCTCTGAGGTGAAGCTAGCACTCAAACATAGTCTACAGTCCATGCTTCCTACAGTGCCTTCCTAACAGATGGTCTATTGGAAAGGACAACTGAGACCAAAAATAGACCTGTAATGGCTTATTAAGAGGCATTTGCGGAGAGAGAGAACACACTCCACTATGTTCAACAAAGATATAAAAGCCTTAACTTGCAGTTGTATAAAACTTTTTGAAAACATTTTATCTTACGTCTGCTGCACTAAACATTCCTTATGGCCAAGACTCTCCTCCTGATGCAGTGGAAATACACCTGCTGCTGGGGTGCTGTTTTTGAAGTTTTGAAATGAGCTCTCTGTTTTCCAAAATGCCCCTTCTTGCTAACAAACAGATACTGAGCACATTGCTTTGAGTGCTTTGCTGTGGTCTGTAGCCAAACAGGGGAACTGGCCATAATTTAAATGTAGAATGTCCTTGCAGGAGGCCTTGACTGATACATGTTCGCATAATTTGAAGGAATTAATTCATATATTTGAAGTCTCCTTTAAAGGATTTTCTTTCTTTCTTTCTTTTTTTTTTTTTTTTGTCAAGAACAGGTTTTGGAAGGGGGCTCTGAGATAGAATGAAAGTACCTCAAGCCAGAGTTTAGAAGAGAGAGAGCAGCAAGACAGGAGAGTGTGAAGGTCCAAATAACCTCATTAACACAGTTGA
Source organism: Leopardus geoffroyi (assembly GCF_018350155.1). Taxonomy (NCBI): domain Eukaryota; kingdom Metazoa; phylum Chordata; class Mammalia; order Carnivora; family Felidae; genus Leopardus; species Leopardus geoffroyi. Next base: position 99,053,328 of record NC_059336.1, on the reverse strand, counting down.
GAGGACCGTGGTTTCCCTAGGGAGAGGATGTAAGTCCCTGGGACCCAGTGAAAATTTGCAAGGAAATAAGAAACCACGATTCATGGTTCTCGCTCCAGCTTGAACTTAGAAATAGGAGATCTTATGACATGTGGAAATGCAGGTTCAACCAGACACCTATTTTAGTCTTTTGATGAACTGTTACTGTTGCATTTGTAAACAAGTATCTTTTATGAATATCTTGGCATCTGGAGCCAGAATTTTATATTTGTTAAATCACCACATACAAATAAGAAATGAGTATTAGACTAGCACTCCATTATTTTAATACACTATCTGTACACATTTAGCTTCCTCTTTATTTATCATAATTTGAAAAGAAATATTGTTACTTGCCAGTGGATAGAATTCACCATATATTTGTCACAGTGTTGTTATCCTCAACATCTGCATATGTAATTAAAGAGATGAAAAAAGATGATAGGTTGTTGTTCCTCATATATGGAAAAGATAGAATGAGAGGAATTCTTTTTGGAATTGATGAGATGATGTTTGTTAATGGTTTGGAAAATAAAATAGGATTAGAAATGAAGATAGCTGCAAACTTTATTTGAGTCTTGGCCTTTTAAATTGTTGTTGGGAAAATTATGCCCAACTAGGAATTTTACAACAGTTTGAACTCACAGAAACTTAAAAGTTAACCTATTAGCAAGTAAAAGGTATAATTATGTGCGTGCGCACACACACACACACACACACACACACACACACACTTTCTCTCAATACAGACTACCAGAATTAGGGATTTACAGGTCACTGAATAAGGATATACAGGATATAAAAGGACTTTTCCAAGGTCACACAGCATCTACCTTGATCTCTAATCTTTCCATTTCTCCTGCCACTTTGGTTCTGCTCCTCCTTTGGCCTTGCCATGACTGAAGAAAAAGTGGCTCAAGGAAAGAGAGAGGAAAAGATGGTGCGAGAGGTCCTGGAGTAAAGGATGTGAAGCCAGGATGTGAAGCCTCTACATCCTGTCTCAGCCCCAACTCACTTCCCCTGGGATCTTCCAGTTAAAAGACCCCTGACATAGAATGGGGCTTAGTGCCTCTGTGAGCAGGATTTGGGGTTGGAGGTAGATAAGGTTAGTCCAGACAGAGGATTAAAAACAGTCCTAGACACAGAGTCATTTGATGTCCGTGATCTGTCTTATAGGAAAGACACTGAGGACCAAGGAAGCAGTATTTTGGACACTTTTTTTGGACAAGTCTGTTGCCCCAAGGATAAAGCTTCTGCTTAAAGTGAGTCATATTATTGGTGCCAGTTTACCTCATCTCCTGAGGTGCCTTCCTCCAGCACTCAGTCTTGGTTCCTTTTCATGAACTCCACTTTCATTGGAGTACCCAGATCCCTTGACCTCCTTTCATTTCACAAAGAGTTGGGTACCATAACACAAGTTCCAGTGGGTAAATTTCTTCTGTCACAGTATTTTTCTGTCTATTCTATTGCCTTTTCTATTTGACTCTTTAACTTCTTGTCTCTAAAGATCTACCTTATACATTCCTTGTGTTCCCACAGAACCTTCTTTTAAGAATTAATCAAAGGGGCGCGTGGGTGGCTCAGTCGGTTGAGCTTCCAACTCCTGATTTTGGCTCAGGTCATGATCTTATGGTTCATGGGACTGAGCCCCATGTTGGGCTCTGTTCTGACAGTGTGCAGAGCCTGCTTGGGATTTGCTCTCTGAACCTCCCCTACTTACTCTCTGTCTCAAAATTAACATTAACAAAAGAATTAATTGAAGATGTGGGGCTCATACAGATAACAGGAATTTTAATTTTGAAAGACAGTATTCACCAAGGATTCTTGAAGCCTAGGCCACACTTTCATTTCTCTAAGGCTGTGGTTTTTAGATAGAGGTGCACATTAGGCTTCTCTGGAGAGCTTTTAAAAAACCCAAATTCCTGGTGTCTATCCAAATCTTCTAAATTGGACTTTGAGGAATAAAAGCCCAGTGGATTTGAAAAATGCCTGGAATTAGTTTAGATCATCTGAATTTTACTCCAAGACCAAACCAATTTGTTGGAAAACTGATTACTTGGACTACGTTCTTTAGTGCCTAATAGAATTGCATTTATGAAATTGTTCTTTGGCCTTATCTGCTCAGGTTGAATTGAACAGCCTTATGAAAATTGCTCATTTAAAGTAAATTGGTATTAAGGATATTGTCTACAACTTCACATACAACTTCACACTTGCATTAGACTCCTGGGTAAAAATTTCTTTTAGACTTAAGTGCTGCAATTGAGGTGCGGGTTGGTAAAGGAGGTAGAGAAGTAGAAAACAACTATTTTTCATGAGAAACTTGTGTCCTTCGGATTCGGATTCAAAATTTTGTAACTAATCAGGTTTCCCCCTTTTCTTTGTAGTCTACTACAAAGCCCTCAAGTCAAGTTCAAGCTCAAAGTAACCTACTTTGTTTTTTAAGTTTTTTTTTTTAATGTTTATATATTTTTGAGAGAGAGACAGAGACAGAGACAGAGACAGAGACAGAGAGAGAGAGAGAGAGAGCAGGGGAGGAGCAGAGAGAGAGGGAGACACAGAATCTAAAGCAGGCTTCAGGCTCGGAGCTGTCAGCACAGAGCCCAAAGCGGGGCTTGAACTCACAAATTGCCAGATCAGGACCTGAGCTGAAGTCAGTCACTTAACAGACTGAGCCATGCAGGTGCCCCAATAATGCACTTTTAACAATTGTGTACATCTTTTTGGTGTACATACCTCTGTATATCCTCGGCATCATATTATTTTTCAAATTATATCTTGGGTTTCATTTCTTATTCTCCTTCCATTATTTTGAATTTATTATTGGAAACTGCATTAATTTTTTAGTAAAAGACTAATAAGAAAACACAAACATATACCTAACAGTGATTATATATTTTTTCCTTTTATAAAGTTTGTTATTAGACTTGGGGACAAATATAGACTCTAGAGTTTAAAAAAGTATAAGAGATAACAGAAGACAAAACTTGAAATTAGAAATAATATGGGGGCACCTGGGTGGCTCAGTCATTTAAGCATCCGACTCTTGATTTTGGGTTAGGTCATGATCTCACCGCTTGTGGCTTTGAGCCCCACATTGGGCTCTGGGCTGCCAGCATGGAGACTGCTTAGGATTCTCTCTCTTCCTCTCTCTCTGCCCCTCCCCGACTTGTGCTCTCTCTCTTTCAAAATAAATAAACTTTAAAAAAAGAAATTAGAGGGCACCTGGGTGGCTCAGTCGGTTGAGCGTCCGACTTCGGCTCAGGTCATGATCTTGCAGTTTGTGAATTTGAGCCCCGCTTTGGGCTCTGTGCTGACAGCTCAGAGCCTGGAGCCTGTTTCAGATTCTGTGTCTCCCCCTCTCTCTGCCCCTCCCCTGCTCATGCTTTGTCTTTCTCTCTCTCAAAAATAAACATTAAAAATGTTTTTAAAAATTAAAGAAATTAGAAATAATATTTTCAAACAAATATCTTTCCTTAATAGATATTTATTATAATATATATAGTACATATATTATACATATAAATCAAAATATCTTTCCTTAATAGATATATATTATTAATTATTAACCCTATCTTTTAAATACAATGATTATATTTATATGAATACTGTGACTTTTTTCCTGACAATTTTCCACTTGCATTATCTGGTTTGCTTTCACAAATTTTCTGTGTTATAACTGGCATTATAATATTTTTCATTTTAAAGATGAAAAAACAAAAGACTTTTGCCAAAAGATGTTATAATGTGCACAATTATATATTCATAAAACATTCCAGTGTATTGGAGACATTCAGAAATCCTGCTCTGGCTCTGCTGTTGATCATTTAAGATCAATTTTGTCTAAAAAATTCATTTAATAATGTTTGATAAATGCATGCACCATGAATGACATTGTACCAGAGACGATGGTAAATACAGAAAGAACAAAGTAGTCCCTGATCTGAAGACATTGAAACTCAGTTGAGAGAAACATAGGAACATGTACTTTTAAGGAAAAATGAAACCAATAAATAGCATAATAAAGTCCAAAATTAGCAATTAAAGAAAAATTAGAGTTATGTCATCTTATTAGTTGCCTATCAAATTGATAAATATAATATATACATCATATTCAAAACTGTTAAGGGGGCAGTGATCTGAATGTCTCTTAATATGCTTTTGAATTATATATTTTTTTACAAATATTCTGGAGGACAATTTATTAATATATATTAGAAATCTTAAATATGTTCATATCCTGGGACCCAATAATTCTACCTCTAGAACTCTAACATGAAAAAATTATTGGACATAAGCAAAGAGTATTTATGAGACTGTTTAAGGCTAAAATGTTTAACTTTATATGTGCAATCACAGAAAAAAAAAGGATACATAAATCAAGTTATTCATATTGTTTATCACTGAATTTAAATTTTTTACACATATTGAAATATTCCAAATTTTTATAGGACAGGGTATTACCTGTATAAGAAGAAAAATCCAACCACAAATCTAATTTTCAAATTCTCATTGGAGGAACCAGTTATGAAATCCTATGTAAAGCCAGGTGTCCTGATGTTTAGAAATATCTAATTAGTAGTATCCAATTTTAACTCTGGTTTATTGCAGAAGGAAGGACAAGCAGTGGGGCTGGAGTTTGCATCCACAACCCCCCAGTGCACATAATGTAGTTAGGGAAATGAGATACTTCAAGGAGAAATCTCTGTAAGGGCAGCTAGTATGTACCACCTTCCACGAACTACAGTGGACTCTGATTTGCTTCTTTTGCCAGAGTCACATGAGCTGACATCAGCCTACATGGGGAAGAGGGACACTATATTCTGAGTGTGGCTGTCAGGCCTCAGCTGCTCTGGCCATCTGTTCTGCTTTTGATTCATATTGTTTGTCATTTCCCCTGTGCCTTTTTTGTAGGCGGCTGTCCAGTGCTCATTTTTAAGTGACTTCTCTGAGACCGGGGGATTGATGGTCATAACAGCATGATTTCAATTCTATTTTACCTGGAGGGCTTCAGTTTCAGAAAAATAAATCCAAGTAATATATCAGCAATCCATGTGAGGCATTGAAAATTCAATTCAAGAAGTTAATCAAGTTTTTGTGATCCCTTTGTTCTGATGACCTAGTTAAGTAACTTGAAGATGCTAGAGGGGATACATTTGGCTTGAATATAGACAGAAGGATAGAGACATGGTTTAGATGGTACATAGACTTCAAATGACAGCTAAGTGGTGGCTATTTTTTCTGTCAAATCAGCGACTATATTTTTAGTGTCTTAATTGCTCTCAATCTAATGTTTTATTTAATTGGTGGTTTTAGCCTTTTTCAGAGCCTTAAAGAATAAAAAAGAAATTTTAAGTAAAAATATTCAACCACTTTCATTTATTCATTTGTTCAAACAGCCTGGGCACCTGCTTTGAGGTTGGCTCAGCATAGGATCAGAGGTATAGAGATGGGTAAGGGGCATCCCTTCCATGAAGGAGTAAATATAGACCACTATGAATTTGTTTCTTGACTGGGTTAAACGCTATGAGGAGGTTTAGCCACCATCTCATTGAGGCAATGTCTGTGAAGAGTCCCTGGAAAGAAAAGCACTGAAAGATTTGTTACAGAAGGAGGGAGAGTAAATGAGAAGAGAAAGATGAGGAATTTAGAAGACAACAATGAAATCCTAAAATAGAAAACTATATGAGTTATGACAGTTTTATCACCTGAAAGGGAAATCAGGTGATCATTCCCTTGCTTTTAGGTCATCCAAGAGATAGTTTATTTTTCACTTCCTGGAGATCCCTCTAGAAAGTGTCTTGAGACATCCTTATAACAAGCCATTTAGGGGCCTCATTTGCCCTCTCTGACAAAACATTCTTCTACATGTCCAATCCAACTTCTGCTATGTAAGACCAGAACAGTGTCTGCTAAGACCCACTTCATGCTGTGCAAAACCATTTCCTCCTGTTTGAGAATAACAGCATCCGCAAACAGGATCTGCAAACATTCAGTGTGCTTTGTGTGAAGAATGCTTTGCATTTTTTTTTACCTTATTTAATTCTTAGAACAAGCCTGGGAGGCCGGCATTTTATTATCCTCATTTAATAGATGAGGCCATTCAGACTCAGAGAATTAAGAAACTTGTGAAAAAAAACACTAAGTGATAAGGGACATACTTGGTTCAGGCTGCTCTGACTCAACAGTCATGGTTTAAAGCACAGATTATTTGAAGGGCATGAAGAATAACTGGTTAGTGTTGCTACCATTTGCCAAATATTTCTGGTTCTTTACCCTTCCAAAAAACTGTTAGGATTGTATTTCCTGGCTCCCTTGTGGTACAGTTGGGTCACACAACGAGTTTAGCCAATGAGTTGACAGTGTAAGGTTGTTGCTGGCATGAGATTCTCCAGAATTTCCCCCTCTCAGATAAAAGCTGGCGATGTTCAAGATGGTGACCACTCACTTAATCTTTGTCTCTGAGTCACTGTGAAAACCAGAGACCCCCACTGATCCATGGTGGTCAAAAGGGAGAAACAAATGCTTTCAGTCTTAATCCGCTGTGATTCTAGGAGTGGTTGCAGTAGCATAAATAAGTGTATTCTGACCAGCACAAACTCTAATCTCGCGCACTTTCAAACAAGAAGATCCTCTGTGTGTGTTTCTCTCTCTCGTGCTTCCTCTAGGCACTAAGATCATGACTGAAAGAGTGACTCAGGATTTGCTCTTCTGAGCTTTTATTAAGACCATAAATAGATAATTTGAAAATGACTATACCTACATCATGAAATGAACTTTATACATTTATTGAACAGTTAAGTGTGTATTTATTTTAAGTCCCCATCGAGAAACCCAGTGGTAATTACAGAAATGTCTCTTTGATTGGATCGAGGCAGAAGTGAGATTATTCTATGTGAGCTTTGAAACTACAGAATCACCATTGGGACTTAGGTTATTTCCTGGGACTCTTGTTAAATGCCAATAGCTAAGAACGCTCTAAGATATGATTTCTAAATCTAGACATATTTGGCATTATATAGGGGGAGCTTTTATAGCTCCAGATTCCTAGACCCCACCCCTAGATTTTCTGTCACAGTGTTTGGCAGGAGCCCAGGGAAACTGTATTTTAAAAGAATGAAAGCCAAAAATCTCAACTCCAGAAATCCTCTTTGGATAGTGCTGACCACAGCCGAGTTGGGCTGTTTTAAAATATCCTTCCCTTCAGAACCCTCCCTGCAAACACACACTTGGAGCCCCTTGGATGAGGGCCAGTTGGCTGGAACAGGGTTATGCCTCAAAGTTTTCAAAACATGAATTTCTTGGGGTCCCAGGGAGACAAGCCTGAGGGCACTGGGCAGGAAATAAAGAGCAGAAAGTACTGTCTCCTCCACTCATCTGCTGCATCCTAGAGGGGCTCACTGCATAAAGATGGTTGGATTCCTTGTGGAGCCTTTTATCTTCCCGCTGTCAGAAACATACAGACAAAGCCTATGCATATTAAGCAGGAGTTTGAATCAAACAACCAGTGATTTATTTTTTGGAGGGAAGAGGAATCTATTTTATTTATTTGTATTTTTTTAGCACTTAAGAAAAACCAGGCCTGAAACTGGTAAGACCATTTGGGGAGGCAGAATTGTTCTGGAAGGACTCACACACATGTCTGGGTGACATGCCGCTGTCCATTCAACATGCACCTTGGACACATGAGGTAGCCCCTAGGAAGTTCCCAGTTCTAATTCCAGGTCACCTTATACACAGATACCAGGCTCTTCCACCTTCTTTTTTCACATCCAAACATCTTTGCAATTTCCTGATTCTTTGATTTCTAGCTAAAGGCCCCTGGTGTCAGGATTCCATACCGTGGCCTTCCCTGTGCCCTGAAGCATGCAGTTGGTTCGCCATTATTCTCGAAAACATTGTCCTTTTTTTCTAAAAGATCTTCAGTCTTAGTTATTCACAAATTAAAATACAGAATTAAATGATGATCAATGATGAATGTAGTTTGGACTTAGGGATCCTTATGTCTTCCCTTTTCTTTGGGAATTATCAACCTTAAAAAAAGTAATCTTATTATTATAAGCCTATGACATCTTATTAAAATGCTATGAAGCTGTGTATATTTTCAAGTTTGGAGAATGGAGAGGGAAGGGAGGTGATTTTTTTCCAGGCTCACATGTAGCTGGTGAAAGAAACCAGCTCAGCTGAGTTGCTTATCACACTCACATTGCCCCTGTTCTATTTCACATTGCTCTGGGTATGGAATTCACCTTTTCCTCTTAATTTTCACAAAATGAAACAAAACAAAATCATAAAAGCACTAACAGAACACATTGGTATGTGTGGAAAACTTGACTGAGGATTTGGAGGAAATGCAGAGATTGACAGGACCGAAGGGCAAAAAGCTAGAAGTTTGAGGCCAGTTCTCTTATTCTTACAAGTGTTCATTTGTTCCATAGCCCAAGCTTTCACTTCCCCTATGTTGCCCCACCCTCCCTCCCTTCCTTCCTTTATCCTCTTTTCCTCACCCTTCCTCAAGTTCACGTTCTTTTCCACACAGAACAATTTACCTATTAACATTTGTGGTCTTAGACCCTAAAGGCAAAATCCCCAGGATATCATTTTCTATTCTCAAGAGGGTAATCAAGGTATTTTCTAAAAAGATACAATTCCTTTTTTCATAGCTGAGAGTAGCTATTAAGAATGCATGAATATATACATAGCCTCTACAGAATTATGAAATGTAAAATTGTGAAGAAAACTGGGAGCATGCTTTGTCAACCTGAATCTCAGGAAGACATGCTGGTCACTGTTCAGGTTGCATGGGAACATCTTTGTATAATGCAGAAGTAAGAATGAAATGATAAAAAAAGAAACAAATCAAAACATAACATTACAGACATTAACTTCACTCTCTTAGTAAATGATACTGTTAGTAATTTTAAGGAATTGATATAAACCTTAAGATACATATAATTTATCTAACACCTGATGGTTCCACAGAGATGTTTTCTCACCCCTAATCTTATACACAAAGCCAGATCTGAAAGCTGACTTTGATGACTTTCCTTGATACTGTGCTTTTCTGGTTAGAGCTTTCCCTCTCATCGTATGTCCTAAGTTCCAGGGTGGCTGCAAAGCACACTTGCAGTGAGAAGCTTGAACCTCAAAGGACCTGACCCAGTTGCACACTTGCAGTGAGAAGCTTGAACCTTAAAGGACCCGACCCAGTTACAGAATTCATCAGAAAGTGTAGTAGCCTTCTTGAACTTGGCAGGTTTGAATATCCAGGAAGTTCCAATGTGGGGACTAGGGCTTGGCCACAGCAGTACTAGATAAACAACAGTACTCAGCCCCAGGCAGATGGCAATATGGATCTGTTCAGAATAGGAGAAAATTAGCAAATTGCAATGGAAAGCGGGGCCCTACTTTCCCTTGTCCTTCTGAGATAGAAGCCTGGAAAGAGTTGGATAGGGTGTGAGTACCTCAACTATGTGTGCTAGGTTTAGGGAAAGGTTTCCACACTATGAGTTGGAGAATCAAAAGCAGAAAAGGGGACGCAGGAGCCCAGCAGGGTGGATGTTAAGTGAAGGCTATGATTCAAAAGCTACTGAGTCTAGTTCCTGTGCACATGGCACAGGGCTCATCACCTGCCCAGTCCACAGTGGTGGGACTGAGAGGCTAACATGTCCTGTTCAGGAGCTGGGCTGATGGGGCTGACTTGGCAATGACACAGGATGGGGCTTACAGGCTCAGGGACTACAGGAAACAGAGCTGGGGAAGGCAAGAAGTGATAGGGCCCTGAGCTTATTCAAGAAACAGTCATTGGTTGGCTGTCTTCTCCATTTTTTCACTGACCTGGAGTTCTGTGTCTCTCTAGCTTCCTCTTAGCAAGAAGATTGCATTAATCATGCATCCTCTCATCTTGGCTCTAGAAGCTCACCCCAGTTATATTTGTATCCAATTAACCTGTTCTGTCGGTTCTTTAGCTGGTTCATAATTTGCATACCTTTTTTCAAATCTCTATGATCTGACTCATGCTATTCGATCTTCCTGGAATGATTTTCCTCCTCCTCTGTTTTCTTCTCCTCTTCCTTCAGGTCCTCCTACTCCTTTTTCTTTCTTTTCTCTTCTCCTTCTCCTTCTCCTTCTCCTTCTCCTTCTCCTTCTTCTCCTCCTCCTCCTCCTCCTCCTCCTCCTCCTCCTCCTCCTTCTCCTTCTCCTCCCAAAACTCCTAACTATTCTCCAAAGCTCAGCTCAATTTTTACCCATTGCTAGAAGCCTGATCAAAGCCTCTCTCTCAGACTTGGGGAACTAATCCTCTTTTGTATCTGAGAACACTATATTTATACCTCTTTCTTAGCCCTTAACACATATACTAAAATTATTCTTATTACTGTATTCTTGTCTCCTCCAGTATAGGAATTTGTTCATTTTGGTGCCCTCAGTCTGTAGCATAGTTCATTGCATACATTAAGTGTTCAGTCAATATTTGCTGAATCAAATAAACTACATGGTTATAAAGAAGTGTTTTGCTAGGAAGTTGGAAAGTGACCTTTTGAATATCTGTACACACAATTCTTTAAAAATAGTTATTCTTTTGGTTTTTATAAAAATGATCATGCTCATTAAAGTATTAAACAGAAAAATGAAAAAAAATTAGTAAAAATTCCATTATCCAGAAAAACTAAGGTTGCTGTTAGGGAAATGTTATATTGACATCTCTCTATGCCTATATCCAGACAGATGAAAATAATTTTATGAAACTGTATGTGATGTATTATTGTAAGTATAATTTTAAATTTGGACTTTATTTGAATTTATTAAAAGAAAGTAAAATGAAGCAGAAAGAATTACTGAATTTTGGATAAATAGTTCTTCATCACAATAAATCGTCATCTCTAGAAGTTCTCTTTCAGTTGAAGGCAAAAATATTAGGGGGACTATTAAAAGTTTAGAAGCATCGTGACTTTTCTTATTATGGATTTCAATTTTATATAGTATAAGCTTCCTGCTATGACAGAAAAGAAAAATGCTTCTCTGACTTGTCTCCCTATCTTTTCTCTCACCACCTCCACATTGCTGTTGGTCATATTTTATTTTATTTTTTTAGACATTAGTGTTTTTAAATCTCTCTCTTTCATTTTTTAAGTTTATTTAGTTTGAGAGAAAGAGATCAGGCACATGGGCATGTGTGAGTGGGGGAGGGTCAGAAAGACAGGGAGACACAGAATCCCAAGCAGGCTCCACACTGTCAGCACAGAGTCCAATACAGGGCTCGAACCCATGAAATACGAGATCCTGACCCGAGCTGAAATCAAGAGTCAGATGCTTAATGGACTAAGCCACCCAGGCACCTCGAAGATATATAGTTTTTTAATGTTTTAAGTTTTAAATCCCAGTTAGTTAACATATAGTGTAATATCAGCTTCAGGTCTACAATATAGTGAGTGATTCAACACTTCCGTACAACATGTTGGTCACATTTTAATGTTCATTTGGTCAGGCACTGCAATATTTCTATACTTTTGAAATTAACTTAACCAAGAAATATCCTGGTGTCAGTTTTTAAAATTTTTTTTTTTTTCAACGTTTATTTATTTCTGGGACAGAGAGAGACAGAGCATGAGTGGGGGAGGGGCAGAGAGAGAGGGAGACACAGATTCGGAAACAGGCTCCAGGCTCTGAGCCATCAGCCCAGAGCCCGACGCGGGGCTCGAACTCCCGGACCGCGAGATCGTGACCTGGCTGAAGTCGGACGCTCAACCGACTGCGCCACCCAGGCGCCCCAGTTTTTTAAAAAAATTACACACATATTTTTAAACTGGAGGTTCAGTTCCTTCTTTACTTCAAAGAAAAAAATATTTTAAAATCCTATTTCTGAATACTTCTTATGGTATTTGATGGCCTTTCAATCTGAAAATCTCAACTATTCTTATTTGGATAATTTTTATCTTTTATAAATGTTATCATCTTTTGAATTAATGTAATCTCTGTTCTTTTCCCTCTTCATTCATTGCGTGAAAATACATCTGTTCAAGAAATGTCTTTCTGGAAGGACATAATTGTGTCTGTAGAAGTTCTGTGACAGCACCTGAACATCATACAGCCTGGGGTGTGGGTGGAGTTGGGGCAATTTATGAGAATTACAGGTAAAGAGAATGTAGGTTACTAGAAGGTTAATCACACTAGATAGTTGATCCAATGTGACCTTGATTGTGTTACTTAATTGTGTAGACTCCATTTCCTTATTTGTAACGTGGAATTAAGACCACATGTTTTATTGTGCTATTATCAGCCAAACTAAGATAATATGATATGGCTGACACATAGTAGGTCTTCAATATATATTAAAACAAAATAAAAAACAACTTAAGTAAGTATGAGTAGTAAGACACCATGATCTGTGTTTATACTAGATAGTAATGTAATTTTTCTACAAACAAATTTCATTTCTTTAATTTTTGTGTTAAACTTAAGGATTAGCTCAGTGAAAAATAGCAAAAAGTGGTTGGTGTATATAGTTAATTTTGGAGAGAGCTAAGGACTGACCTACTAAGGTAATCAGCAGTAGCTGGATAATGACAGAAAGAAGGGTGAATAACAGACCCTGAAAAAGTCCAAATTTGTTTGACAGCTACATCAACATGACAATAGATGTGGAAGTGTTTCATAAAATATGAAGTTCAATAGAAATATTTGCATTAACTCTTCTGTTTTGAGAGATGTCATGATTAGAGAAGAGCAACAGAGCTTTGGAATTAGGCAGACTTAAGTTTATGTCTCACATTTGCCATTTTAATAGCTGTCAGATTGCATGCATTTTTAAAAAAACTTTCTCTATCTCAGTTTCCTTTTAGGGAGTATTGGAAAATTAATTCTAACTTTGCTGGGCTGTTAAATTAGTTTGATGTGAAATAAATTCACATTGTTGCTCTCTGTGAGATTGACTCATGGGTCCCAATTCCTTTCCTATGTCTGTATTTCTGTATGAATCTGTAGTTCATTCCTCTAGAGGAGGGTGTTCTCCTCTAGACTTGAATGTGGACTTGAGTGTAGGCTTCTATCTTGTTTTGGCAGAAGACAGGGCACAAGCAGAGACTGCAGATTCACCTACATAATTCTACTTGCCCTCTTGTGCTTCTGTCAGAAGAGCTGCCTTTCGGGGCATCTGGATGGTTCAATCGGTTAAGGTCATGATCTCATGGTTGGTGGGTTTGAGCCCCATGACGGGCTCTGTGCTGACAGCTCTGAGCCTGAAGCTTGCTTCAGATTCTGTATCTCCCTCTCTCTCTGCCCCTTCCCCGCTCGTGCTCTCTCTCAGTCTCTCAAAAATAAATAAATAAATGTTTAAAAAAAAACAAAGAAGAGCTGCCTTTGAGCAACTGCCTACTCTTCAGGGTGGGACCCACAATGAAGACACATGAGAGGGACCTGGGGCCTAACCCACAGTGAAGAGTCAAACATAGACTGATAGCCTGAATCAGAGATGCTCAGTTACTCTGAGTTTAAATCTGCTGATCCACATCCACTTGTGAGAGGAAAAAACTCACCAAGATTTGAGAACATTGTTACGTGGTGCTATTGTGGTGGTAAATGACTGGTATTCTGGCACACATCATGTGCTCAACATAAGTATGCATGACAATTTGTATGGTCCTTAGTGACATTGCTATGACCATTTTGAAAGAGGAAGTTGAGCAAAGCAAGAGCATAAATAGATGGGATAGACAAAGGGTCAGAGAGTGTAGTCAGACTTTTTTGGGCAGATTGCTTTTTTGTGGCATTTTTAAAGATCACAAAGGATGGGGGACCCAGATTTTCATGTTCCTGCAGGGCCCAGAAATAACTTTATAGGTTACCTAACCCGAATCTCAGAAGAATGGATTAGAATTAATAAGGATGATAAAGAAGCAAAAATCAACAAGAACAATTGTGTTTCGGCCAACCCGAGGTGCAAGAAAAAGTGCTGTTAGACAATTTTGTAAATAATTTTGCTCTGGGTTTACTCTTTTGATGAGTAGGAGTAACTGATGCCAGAAAATTAGAAGGAAGATCTCATCCCTGCTAAGAATTAGATGCGAGTTCAAATCTCATCTCCTCCCTTTCCCTGGTAGGTGGTTTGAGCCAAAGAAACAAATACTCTGTTTATATCTATAGCATCTGAAGTGAATGTACGAATTCAACGAGATTACAGCAGTGCTTCACATGGTACATAGCTTCTCCTAAGGAATAGAGGGTGCGTAGTAAAGGTTGGTCATCTGTATAATCTTCACAGCAACCACACAGGCCCAATACACCTATAATTGGCCTTCCCTGGCCAACCCTTGCTTTCCTAACTGGTGTCTCCAGTGGCCTTCCCACTTTAAATCCATTTGCTTTCTATTTGAAGCCTCCTCCTTTCATGGTTTAAACTCTGAAGCTCCTCAGCACAGTTGGATGTTCTATTGCCTTCTACCTTGAAAATCCTCCAGAACACACACGCACTCCATAGGTGGCTGCCTCTTCAGTCATTTCTTGTATTTTTTACAGCTTTCTGCCCTGAAGCACTTCTTTGTTCCAGAGAAACTAGATTTAAAAACTGGACCTGTGCCCAGAGAGTTTACACATCTTTATAAAAAGTATCAGGTACTAAATAATGAGTGTGTGAATGACAAACACTGTAAGCAAATTACATAGCAACCTACTCCCTAATGGATTAGAGTATTTTTTATTCCATTTAAATGAATTAAAACACCAATTTCCTGATCCTTCAAGGGTAAGTGAAAATTCCAACCATTTATTTTTATTATTATTTAAATCTGCCACTTGACATCTAGTTTAAAAAAAAGCATGTATGTTTTTTTGGCCACTTTAAAAAGGGGGAATAATCCATTACTTAGCCTAGCCTACTTAATATGGGAATGAACAACTGAAATGCATGATTTTGAAAATAGGATTTTGGTGTGAGGATGTATTAAACGTGGACCAAATTATGCACTGAGTGGCTGGTGAGCTGAAATACACTAAATATTTTTTTTCTTGTATACCAGTCAACCTTATCTTTTTAGTTTCAGAATTCAATGAAAGTAGAAATATGTTAATGAAGCCTCTTAATGCCAAAAGCAATAGAATTGTATTGAGCCATTAAAAGAGAAATTGGTAAGAAATTACTGAGTATGAAGACATTATAGGTACATTCTGTGAATTTTATTCAAAGTTATTCTCCTTGGTGGCTATTAATAGCACCTCATAATTTGGTCCATTTTTCCTCAAAGAGAAAAATTCCCAGAGAGAGAGGCAGATCATCATCTCCTGTATGGCTTCTATACATTTTCTAGCACTCCCTTAAATTGAGAAAATTGCCAAAGTTATACTTACCTGGAAATTAAGGAGTGCTTTGCACCCATAGGACTATTCAAAAATTATATTTTACATTTCTTTTAAGGCTATCAACTTTGAATGTTGAAACAAATGAATAAACCATTATTTCCCAGAACTTTTAAAACCAGTGATAATAGCATAAACAACATGGCTCTTTCTTTGGCCATGGCTAATTTCTACTGGAGGAAATATTTCCTGTCCGGGGGCTAGGTTCATTTAAATTTGAGCCTCAGTTCTATTCACTATGCTTCAAGTTCAAATCATGCTTCTTATAAGCAGCTTACCTTACTCGCTAGGAATCTTTATAGGGCTATTTGCCACTGCATTTTTACCTCCGTATTTTCCTCTTTTCCTCTCTCCCATGATACCATTTGCCATTCTTTGTAAGCATGAAATCATGATAGGAGTTTAATGAATGGAAAATACTATAAAGCACATAGAACAGATATTAAAGTGACTGGATTGCAAAGGAATATTGACTGTGCTCACATTACCTCAGGCCATTTGCCTTATTTTCTTATATGTAATCTATCTTCTTCCCTTTGCAGGGCTTAGAAATTCAGCCTTTTGGGGTTGACCTTTGCTAAGCCCACATAGTTCCTGGATTCCTAGAGCTACCCCTATTGTAATGGTTTGGGGATCCTTCAATGTCCAGGTCATGTGCTTCTCAATGTTTATGCTTCTCTGGGCTAGATTAGAGTGCAGATGGGAAACATTTATTCAGATTCACATTAGCAGAACATTCTTCTTTGGCCCTAAAATTCAAGACCTTTCCCCCAAATATATTTCTCATTCAGGCTATCTTCTGTTGATAAATACCTAAAAAGGTAGTTCTCTACCTACCTGCACCAGAATCATCCAGGGAGGCTTAAAAAAAATTTTTTTTTAATTCAAAATCTTGGGTTCTTTCCTATAAATCTACTGAGCCAGAATCGTAGGGAGTGGGCCAGAGAATTGAAATAGTTAAAAGCTCTCCAGGTGATTCCTATGCACATTAGACTGTGCGGATTGCCACAATAAATGGCACCATTAGCCATCCAATTGCTCATGCCAAACTCTGGCAGTCATCCCTAAGATTTTATGTCTCTCACCCTTCCCACTTTTAATCAATAACCTAATCTACAAATTTACCTCTTAGAGATGTCATGATTATAAGAGATACTGTCTGAGACAGTGATTTATAATCTGATTAGGTAGGACGCTGAAGCATTAAATTAATTAATTCCTATGTGAAATTTACACTCTTCCCACAAAACTTAAAGATAAATACTCCTTAGGGGATAAGATGCTGAGTGGTTGAACAAGATGCTAAATCAAAGCACTCAAGGTCTAATCTACCAGATTCCCTCATCCTTTCTGGGTTTAACTCCCCTTGCTTATTATTTCCTGATTATCTCTCCAAAATCTCACATAGACACTGTAACCTTCCTTAATTCCTGTTTTTGGTCAAAAGGCATGGTGTATTTTACTTTAGTACATTCAGGATCACAATGTTAAATCATTTATTTTGCTTCCAGGTGATAGAAACTAATTTTCCAGAAGCTTAAATAACCCGGAACAGTTTTTTTTTAAATTTTGCTACAAAGTAAGAATAAAATAAATAAGGTACATAAATAAATAAAAGAAATAAAAGACAGAGAATAAAAACTTGAGGCTGATTTTTTTCTTGTAATCGTGTCTCATGTTACCATTTGTTTCAATGGCTGCCTGATAGAATCCTTTAATAATGACCATTGTTATAGCTAATGCTTCTGAATGTATTTCTTGGTTTCTCTAGTATTTGCCTTTTCACTTAAAATCTTAATTTAAGGCCCTTTTTTTT
Source organism: Leopardus geoffroyi (assembly GCF_018350155.1). Lineage (NCBI taxonomy): Eukaryota > Metazoa > Chordata > Mammalia > Carnivora > Felidae > Leopardus > Leopardus geoffroyi. The sequence continues at coordinate 99,036,146 of NC_059336.1, read as the reverse complement.
GGTTTTCTTATAAATATCCAACATTGATATTTAATTTCTTATCATTAACTTTTTCTTTTTTCTGATTGTAATGTAATAATGAATAATCAGTATAAGTTGAAACACAAAGTATAAAGGTAAAAGGAAAATCAACAATAATTCCATGAAATATGTATCTCTACATAAAATCAGGCTTAAAGAGGACTTATAAAACTCTAAAGCATTTACGAAGCTCACACAAATCCCTTTTAGGAAAAGTGGCAATAAATGTTTACTAAGCACATACTTTGTGCTGGGCATGTGCTGATCTCTGAGCATTTAGTGGTGAATAATTTAGATACAGATGCTATAGACTCTCATGGCATGTACAGTCCTGAATTTTATTTTATTTTATTTTATTTTATTTTATTTTATTTTATTTTATTTTATTATTCTATTCTATTCTATTTTATATTCTTTTGTTTTGGCAGAAGTTGCTGTGGACTTTCCATTAAGCGAAATGATATCTTATGTGAATCCAATTCACTTACTCAACAAATATTTATCGAATGCTATTTTAATCAGCATAAGTAACACTAACTGCTTAAAAAAAAAAAAACCTTAAAAATCTTAGTGGTTTAAACTAGTAAGCACTTTGTTTTTCTGGTTCATGTTTCAATCTGACGGAGGTTGGAGAGGACTCCAAACATTTTCCTGGGGATTCTGACATCTACTTTGCACTGGCACCATTTTTAGCACAGACCTTCCAGGAAAAATGTAGGTTATCACATGGGATTGTTACAAGGGCCAGACCTGGAGTGTCTTATATTTCATATGGTTACACTCCTTTGGTCAGTCTTATGGCTCCCAACTCAGCTGCACAGGAGGGACTCAGGGAGAGGAGAGTGAAAAGGGACTCTGAATACTTAGGTTTGTCTCTGCCACAGCTCACCAATGTCTATCTCAGTATTTCCCACACAGACAATATTCCCTCCTCCCATTTTCTCCCTAAGGAAGATGACCCTAAATCCCATCAAGTCAAGGTTCAAGATCACTGTGTAATGTGCTATTCTTTCTGTCACATTTGCTTGGCCCTCATGTTGGCTTATGGTGTAAAGAGTAAAGAGACAAATGGTCTACAGCCCCCATACCTATATAAAATTGTGGAACAGGGACTGTTTAACAGCAACAAACACTCACAGGCAGATAGGTGATGAATGGGACACACTACAGCCCTTGCTCTGTAGCAATCTAAAATCTCAGCAAATGGTTATTGAGAACACTTCTCATCTTGGGGATGGTAGAAGGAAAAAATGCCCTAATTAGTCTAGGAAGAACTTATCACTGCAAATGATTTTCAACAAGGCATAGAAGTACAGTTTAAAAGCCACCAAAAATATCAAGCCTATATGGGTTGTTGGAAATGGATATCATCTATAAAAGTATAGAACAAAGTCTGTTACATAATAAGCATGCATTTAACACGAGTTAAGAAGATCAGTTATATACTTTTGGCTGCAGGTAATAAAAGACTAATTCAAACTGGCCTTAAAAATTAGGAAATTTATTATCTCATAAACCCTGAAATCCAGACACAGTACAGGCTTCAAAGCTGGATTACATAATGTTCTTTCCTTTTCTTTGCTCTGTTGGAGGGCTCCTCATAAGGAAGCTGCCGACTTCAATAGGGCAGCACACTTTTTTTGATCACATACTGTGGTAAAAAAAAAAAAAAGCAAAAGCCTCTGCCTTAACTCTGGAGTGAGTCCATTCTTTACCATCGGTCTGATTGGACCAACTTAGATCGCATGCTTATCCTGGACCCATAACATTCCTCAGGCTAATATGTGCTGATTGGTTTGACCTTAGAATCCACTCCAGAAGCTGAACTGGGCTTCACATTCTCTGAGTCACATGGGCTGTATGATTGGGATGAGTTGTTGCTAAAAAACCACACATGTCCATTTTACTTACTTTGTGTTAAATATTGTGTTGATTGCTGGACATTTTAAGATATGTGTGACACAAGTTAAAAAAGAAAAAGGACACCTAGAAACTTCTATATATTTCTTGTCGAGGAAAGCTCAGGGTGTTCTTGGAATGCATGAAAGAGACACACAATCTGGAGGAGGTGAATCAGGAAGGGCTCCGTAGAGGAGGAACAGTAGCCACAGTGGGGTGGGATATGAATGGAGAGGGAGGGAATTTAAGCCAGAGGTGGTATGGGAAAGGCTGAAGAAAATGCAGGTGTCTTAGATTTGCACTATCTGATACATAGCTAGTGGCCATCTGTGGCTAGTAAGCACGTGAAATGTGGCTAATGCCACATGCTGGAATAATAATATTTTGGGTATATTGGGTTAAATACAGTATTTTATTAAAATTGACTTCATTTGTTTCTTTTTAGCTTTTTCCCCCCTTTTAAGTATGGCTCCCATCATATTTCTCTTGGACAGTGTTGGCTTAGACAGAAATGAAAGTACAGGGAGGGATGTGGAAAGAGGGGTGTTTGGGGTGTTAAGCAGGGGCTGGCTCATTTGGGGTCTCGAATGCTCCGCCCTAGAGTTTAAATGTTATCATTTTATTGTTGGGGAGTCACTGAAGGTTTGATGTGCACCCCAGCAAGTTTACCAGCTGCTTTTGGAGAATGTATCCAAGGGCAAAACAATCGGCAAGGAGCCCGGGAGACAGTTACAGTAATTCAGGCAAGAGGTGGCATGAACAAGTAGCAGTGGGGATGATGAATGAGCAGATTCAAGAAGCAGGAAGGTGACAGAGTCAGCAGAATTTTGTGATTGATTAAATGGTTGGGCAGAGCTGAAGGAGAAGGTAGTATGACTTGCAGGTTTCTGGCTTTGGGTACCTGGGCTCCTGTGTTCAGTGATACAGGAAATACACATAAGAGGAGGCATGTGGGTTAGAGGCTGACAAAATTGCCATGTGGTGGGAGAGGGAAACAAGCAAACAAACAAAAACCAAAAACAAAAGCATGACTAGGGGTAGGGAGTGGGGACTGGTACAGCCTTTTTGGAGGATAGTCAAAATGAGTTGTAGCATCAGTGGAGTTGTCCTTGATGTCTATTATTTATTTATTTTTGTCTTGGGGTTGTTATTCTTCTAAGTTGCTATCTTTCCTGGCATTAGGGATCAAAGCATATTTTTATTCCCCCAGTTTCTCTAATAAGTTAACTTACACTCTGACTTTTATTAATGAACAAGGAATTCGAGTTTCTATGGGTTTCTCAGTGTGTCTCATTATTATTAATGGCAGGTAATTTTAGTTTTTGCTCACATCAGAAACTAAATCATCCCTGTGGTTCTCAGCTTTGCCAGTGCAGTTTTGGCTTGCCACAGCAAAATGCCTGGCCTGTTTCAATTTTCTTTTCAGTTGCTAGGTTCAAAATGGAAGGGGATTTGGAATCTCATTAGTTCTGCGTGTTTTCTTTTGATATATCCTACACTAATATTATGCTCCACTCTACTGTACAGCTACCTATGTTTGCATATATGAATATGATTTTATTTTCCTGGAGGGGTATTGAAAGACAGGGAGGTTTTCATGTCCCTTTTGATGTTTGGAATCACTGGGAACTGCTGTGGCAGCATCTGGAAACAGAATACATGTGCTCTATGGAGGTTGCTTTAGAGAGTTTGGCCATCTGAGGGAGAGAAGCCGTTTGACTATAATGACAAATTTTCCTAAATCACTTTGACCAGGCTTTTGTTATTTTTTTAAAACCACTAGAAGAGAAGAAAAGCATGGCATTTTCTTTTAGGATTTTGGATAGAGTCGGGTCAATTAGATATACCAGCATAGAAGGGATTCTTGGGGATAAATAGAAAGAGGCTGTTTTATTGATGAAGGACCTTTAATAAACCCTCTTTCTGGGGCTGACCTAAATCCAGCAAATTATTATGTGGCCCTTTATTCTGAAATGAGTCTATTTTCTCTTCAACACTCATAATAATAGTCTCATAATAATCAAGAGGGCTTCTGTGGGCTGAGCAGCTATCACGTGCCAGCCACTTTATATGTATGTATTTTTCTCATCCTTAAAGCAACTCTACCAATTAGGCATCATTATGCCCATTTTATTATTTTGTTGGATTTCACATACAAATACAGTTTTGTCATAGATGTATGCATCTCTAGCATAGTTTGTTATTTTTAATTTTATAAAACACTTATAATGCTGAATGTAATCTGTTGGCATTTACTCTTGTTTTCTCAATATTTTATATTATTAAGATTCATTCTTTGTGTGGCTGTGTAATTGTAATGGATACAATTTCACTATTGTGTAATAATACATCCTATGAAAAAAACCCACAATTTACTTAATTATATTACTATTAATGGTTTTTGCTACCATGAAAAACACTGTCATGAACATTCTTACACATGTCTCCTGATGTACATTTGTGACTTTTCTTTTGAGTATCTAAGAATCTTATTCTCCTATTTGCTATTATTTCTTAATTCTATTTCTCCTATTATTAACATCTCATATTAGTGTGGTTCATTTGTCACAACTGATGGATCAATGTGGATATATTATTATTAATTAAAGTCCTGTGTGTTTTCTTTCCATATATCCCACACTTTCTTGAAGTCCATAATATACATTAGAGGTCACTTTTTTGTCTTGGGCAGTTTTTTGGATTTGACAAATGTAAGATGTCATGTATCCATCATTACCATCATACAAAATACCTTCACTATTTCACCAATTTCTGGTTTTATTTTATAACTTTTCTTCTAATTTCACTAGGGTTATTTTGTTGTTTATTCTAATTTCTGAAGTTGGTTCCATACCTTATTAATGTTTAGATTTTATTATTTTCTAACACAAGTACATAATGCTGTAAATTTTCCTTAAAAGTCCACTTTAGGTGTAGTCCGTAAGTTTTGATACATAGTGTTTTCATTATTAAGCACTTCTAGGTAATTGTGATATATCCTCATGAGTTATTTAGGTACATTTTTGTTTGAATTTCAAATGTGTGGGAAGTTTTTACTTTTTATAATTAATATTTAACTGATTTGCATTGTAATCAATAAATAGTCTGTTTTATAGCTATTCTTTGAAATTTAAGGGGGCTTGCTTTATATTATACAGCACATGATGAATTTATATACAGTTACTTATATTCTGGAAAATCAGGTTTATTCTGAAATAGTTGAATGCAGCATGGTACTTAGTCCATGTATAGGTCAACTTTGTAATTGTATTTAAATATTTTATATAGTTTATTAGATCCAACTGATTAATAATTGAGAAAGTCACACTGAAATGTCCCACTCTGATGATCAATTTATCTATTTATAACTGTAGCTCTATAATTTTATTGTTTTACATATAGAAAACCATCATTAGTTGTATATAAATAATATTTATAATATTATAAATAGTAAATAAAATTATAATTTCCATCATGGTGAATGGAAACTTCTATCAGTGTGTAGGTAACTTCTCTATCCCTAATGAAGATGTTTAAAATTTAAAGCCCATTTTGTCTAATATTAATGGATGTATGCTAGAATTTTTTTTCTTTAGGATGTTTCACCTCTTTTTCCATCCTTTTAATTTCAAACTTTCCAAATCCTTATGGTTCAAGTGTGTCAGTCTCTTCTACATGTATTTTTAGAACCCAACCTGATAATCTCTGTCTTTTAACTGTTGAGCTTATTCTTCTTATACTTATTATAATTATTAATATGTTGGAATTATTTATATTACCTTTGTTTATTGCTCAATTATCCTACCTCTTCTTTGTTTCTTATTCTTATTTTATTACAAGAATTGATGTATATATCTTTACGTAACAGACACAAACTTTGGTATGATATTTATTTTCCCTTTTCTCAAATTCTAGACTATTAATATTATATAGAATTTTAATTCTACATTATTATGGAAATGATAAATTCTACATTATTGGTCTTTTTTGACAATTACAAACTGAATTATTTATGTCTCTATATTAATAATAATTTAATATATAGAGAGCTGTCTTACAACATCTTGATTTGTCCTATTTTAATATTTCCTCCAAAATGTCTTCAATGAAGTTATTATGTATCAAATCTTCTGAAGCCTTCATCTACTAGAGAGGTTTATCTACCCTCTTAACACACATACACACACTCATAGACACTCTCTCTTTCTCTCAAATCTAAACAGCAATTTGGCAGAATGTAAAATTCTAGGTTCAGAAGAATTTGCTTTTAATTATTTAAAAATATTTTTTTATTGATTTCTCACCTCTAGTGTTGCTGAGGTCAATATGATCTTTCCCTCTGAAAGTGATGTCCTCTTTTTTCTACAGAGATTTTAGTCTACTTATCTTTGATTTTCTTAAAATTTCCTGTAATATGGTTTTCTTTCTCACTTTTGTTTGACATTCTGTAGAGTGTTCCAGTCAGATGTTCAGAACCAACCTTCCTTCCTTCCTTCCTTCCTTCCTTCCTTCCTTCCTTCCTATTATTCTGGGAAGTTTAGCTCAATTATCTCTTGAAATATTTCCTTCTGTTTGATATTTTTTTTCCTTCTGTTATTATTCAGATGTCATTACTTAAAAGTTTTTGTTTGTTTAATGTTTCCTCCTTTTTCTGGACCAGGTCCTCAAAATAAATGTTCCCACCTACTAATCTGTTCTTTTACTATATTTACTCCACATCTCTTACCAATGTACTTTCTTATAGTTAGCCAAACTGCAAGATTAAGGGCACAGTCATCCAGACTGTGAAGTCTGCCCAAGACTTCTGACACTAGCTGCAAGTTTACAGTTTCCCAGGGCTATTCTCACTTCAGATATGCTAGTTACAAATTTAAGGGTCACCATGGACCCCTTCAGATTTGATAATTTGCTAGAATGACTTACAGGAGCCAGGAAAGCATTGTACTTATGATTTGTTTTATTGTAGAAAAAGGATAAAAAATAACAACCAGGTAAATGAAGAGATGCAGAGGGTGGAATCTGGGACTAGTAGGCTCCCAAATGCAAAGCTTCTGTGTTCTTAGGGATGGGTTACCCTTCCAACTTTGATATGTGATAATATTCAGAGTATTGCCAAGCTAGGAAGCTCACTCTAGCATCAGTATCCAGAGTAATTATTGAGGTTCCATTACACAGGTATTACTGACTGAGTTATTGCTCATATGGTTGAACTCAGCCTCCATTCCTGTACTCCTCAGAAATTGGGCTGACTTCATGTGGCTCAAACCCCAATCCTCTAATCACATTATTGGTCTTTCTGGCATGGACTGCCCCCACCCTGAGTCATCTTATTAGCATAAACTTTCAGTTTCAGGGGTCCATCAGAAATAACAAAGATACTCCTCCAAAAGTTTCCTTGTGTCCCTCTCCACCTCCCACTCACATGGTACTTCATACAGCTCCCCATGCCTCCAAGTGTTTCCCATAGTTGTGTCTGTTATTTCTCAGGTTTCTAAAAGTTTCAGTAGTTCCCTGACCTACCACTGATCTCAGGAGAAGTCAACAGCCTGTGCTAATTCTGCTTCTTGTTGGAAATCAGAACCCAGTGGTAATTTTTGATCCACATCACAAAGATGAGGCATCATAGGCTAAGTTAAATAAGTGTTCAAGAATCCATCACTAGTAAGGAGTTAAAACCAGTTTTCAAACCTTGTCTGACTGAATCCAAAGTCTATGTTCTTTCTTCTCCATTTTTCTGTCTCGAGGAGGGTTTAGACTAGACTGAATTTACCTTTCTGTAGCTTTGTAGTAATCAAGTCTTTTCCTTACCTACTGTTAAATAACAAAAATTCAACTGAGAAAATGTGAAGATCTAATTGGCTTTAGTCACTGATTGATGAATTGGGCTGAATCCCATCTAGCAGGTAGAAAGGGGCTCCAAGGAGCCATACAAAATGGAAGACTTTTGTAAGCAGAGATGGGGTAGGACAAGAAACTTACTAGTAAAAGAAAAGAAAAGATTGTTTCAGGCAAGGTCATTTCCTCTGGGGAAATGGCAGAGGTCTATCAGATTGCCTTACTAGTGCTGATCAGGAAATTACAGGTTGACTGGTTAAACATCATATTCCTGCAATTAAGTCCTGGTTTGCTGTGGTGGCAAGTAACCCCATTTTGGGTCTGTTGTTTGTTTTTTTACACTACTCTCATTGTTACCTGAGGAAAAAGCAATTGGTTATGGAATGTCTGCAGAGTGGCAAGCTCTCTGAAACTCTGCAAATGAGCGATTACAATAATAAACAGCAGCATGGCCCCCTCTGTGTTTTCCACAGAGTAAATTCATTGCTGGTTTGTCTGACCTTGAAACCTTGTGACACTGCTTTGTGCAATTAGCAGACTCTAAATGTATATTCAGGTCACATCTGTGCTGAATTGTTTTATTTATGTTGATTGATTGTGGATTATGACACAGCATCCTTACTTATTCAGGGTAAGTGGAGTGAGGAGTTTTAAGGACAAACAGTGAACCAGCTGCAGAAAGGTCGAGAAGACAGAAGAGTGTAATACTGCAACTCGATAATGTAAACTTCAAGAAGGAATTTTTATTAAACCATAAAAAACATCTGTACCTTCTTATGACTGAAAGTTCAGGCTTATTAGGCACTGACTGCATAATGAATTTTTCATACAGTCATCATAAAACTCTCCTCCACCTGCCATGGCTCCTACAGAGGAGCATTTAGTTTATTCCTTACCTGGGAAGTATTTCAAACTTTCCCCTAAATATCCTCTAATGGCCAATAAGAGTTAGTGAATATCTTTAGGGTGATAGTCTGAAGTAGCTATAGAAAATTCTTACAGAAATTTCAAAAACATTTCTTTTAATTATCATAGTTTTACTTTAAAAACGTATGCAGTTTTGTACTCTATTCCATAAGACAGCCATGTTTGCTTTAATAAATAAAAATATCACCCCTTACCTAAATCTTGTGGTTTGGGACATACCTCAGTTCTACCAAATTAGAATCACAGAGATACAGACTTCTGCATATTTTTGTGTTCTGACATGTGGCCAAATTGAAAGCCACTGCAGGAAGATGTCTCCGTTGTCATGTGGCTGTGTATATTCCTTGGCACAGGAATGAGCAGTTCTGCTTAAGAAGTGAGGAACTCTGAAGACTGGATTCTATCCTCTAAATATAAGGAGTCATTAAAGATTCGAGGCTACAAGGACAAATCAGAACAGAATTGTGAAGATTTCTGATGATACTTTCCAGCTGAACAATGTTGGATATGACACTGCTTTAAGGAGACAGCAAAAACCCTGGAAAAGTCGGTGACAATGCGAGTTGTGGCTTTGTCAATGGTAGGCCAATAAATTTTAAAGAAAAAGGGTCACTTTACAAAATTGCCTTCTTCAAAAGATACAGTGATAGTAGCTTGGTCTATTGCTCATTCAGAGATGAAAACAGCAAGAAAAGCCCTCTTTGGCTCCCCATTCCCCCCTGTGCAGTATTGGTATAGTTCACTCCCTCAGTCAGCTGTGGGATGCACTTCATGCTGGCTCTTGCCTGTGGTCATCAGGAGAGAGAAAGGGAAGAAAAGAGCAGAAATGCCTACTAGAAAGTAACTTTTTCTAATAGTATCCTCAGTAGCAGAAATTGTTGGTTTCTCTTTGAATATTCATTCCCCAACATTTTTTCTCTCTTCCACAAACATCTGATTTAAGTTTAGATGCCCACCTGTTCCCCACATGACTCTGGGTAAATTCTGATCATAACTTGGTGGTTTCAATCTTTCTTATTCAATGATTTATTTAGGATGTGCTTGTGACCCAATTTGGCCAGAAGCCAAAAGGACAGTTCTCTTTAAGGGTTTCTTCTCTCTCTCTCTCTCTCTCTTTTTTTTTTTAATATTTATTTTAAATGTTTATTTATTTATTTTGAGAGAGAGTGAGCCTGGGAGGGGCAGAAAGAGAATCCCAAGCAGGCTCTGTGCTGTCAGCACAGAACCTGATGCAGAGCTTAATCTCACAAACTGTGAGATTATGACCTGAGCAGAAATCAAGAGTCAGATGCTTAGCCACTTAATGAACTGAACCATCCAGGTGTCCTAAGGATTTCTCCTCTTAAGCAGGAGATTCCAGAGAACATGTACTTTTTCTGCCTTAGGGTACTGTCTTGTGTGGGTGTAGTGTTTTGAATTCCAGCAGCCATCTTGCTCTGTGGGAGGAGCCAGCCCAGAGGCAAAACTGAGCCACTGAAGATGTTAGAGAGAAGGGACAGAAAGAAACTGGGTCCTTGATGATGCCACTGAACCACTAAATCAATAAAACCTAGAGCCCTTCTTTGAACTCTTTGCTTTTTCTTTTTTTACTTTCCTTTTTACTTTTTGGAGACTTTCAGGTTCACAGAAAAATTGGGCAAAAGGTAAAGATCTCCCACATAGTCCCTCACCCTGCTCTCAAAACCCTCCTTCTCCATCAGCATTCTGCATCAGATCGATACATTTGTTACAATTGATGAACCTACAAAATCATTTTTTTGATCTCCTTTTAATCATGGCGCCCATTTAACTTTCACCCTGGTCTCCAAAATCTCCTTGAAGCTACTGAAAGTTATTATTTTATTCTGTTTTGTCTTATTTATTTTAGTGATTTTGTTGCTTTATGTTTCAGTCGTGTGTGTACACGAGTGAATGTTGAGGAAACACTGTCTGATGGCCAATTAGAAGGTCCGGTTGGCAGAAAGGAAATTTTAAATTAGTCATAATTAAGTATCTAAAAATAAACTTCCACTTACATTAAAGGCCATTTGATGGAAAGGACACAGTTCTGTACTGGTGAAATATTTTAAAATGGGATTTTGAAACATTAATAATCAGGAACTGGTCTATCTAATAAAAGGGACAACCAAATGTTTATTGAAGCTTGTCACTGTCAGGCTTGTTGTGTTCTGGTTTATAGGGAGTAAGAAATAACCATTATGAGGGAATTAACACCGCGAAATATAAATCTTGCAAGTAATTAGGCAGCTGTATATTTATCAGTACAGAATGTATTTTAATTTTTAATCAGGGCTTTTGTTCCAACTGACAAAATAATGGCTTGTTTGCAATCTTCCACTGAAACAGACTTCCCAAAATGGGATTTGGTGCATCAGTGGGCCCCTGTGTGTTTCATTTGCCATCAAGTCTGATGCATCATGTAATCCCCCCAGTGAGAGGCTCCAAGGAAATACTGTGCTACTCTCAAATTAGCTATGTTTTTTCTCATATATGATTCACAAGGTAAATAAAAATTGTCTGTTTAAGCAATGCATTTCTATTTGCAGGGAAATGAAAGAGAAATATTATTACAAAGGTATTGGAATTATTATATGAGGAGCCAGAATGGTTTTTATAGGCCTAGAATGCAGATTAAATCTCCAGAGAAACTACAAAATTGAAGAACCCCAATTGGGATAGTTGTTATCTTGCCCATGGCAGAAATCTTCCTGCCTATCTCCACCCCAATCATGAACAATATGTATATAATTTAGATGCCAAGGATAATGGGATTTCAAAAACATACCTCTGTATCCCTAGCAATCATTTCCTACAGAAATATTATTTGCTAAAATTAGTAGATATGAAGATGTCTGTGGAGCATTTGATAAAACACTAGAAGGAGCTCCAGAATTTAATCAGAAAACCCATATATGAATCCTGACTCTCCGGTTTATTAAGCATGCAGCTTGAGTAAGTGGTTTTGGCTCTCTGTGCTTTAGTCTCCTCTTTGGTGAAATGGCAATCATTTTACCTGACCAATAATTTCCTTGGGCAAAGTATTTGAATTCTGACTTTGCCACTTAGTTATTGAGACTTTTTAAGTTATCTCACCATTAAAAAGTTTCAGTTTACTTATGTGCAACATGGAGGTAATAAATCCTCACAAGGTTCTTGTGAGGATTTCTCAAAATCCTGGTAAAACTTTATGGACATTCTAGGAGTGTAATCATGTTTGTTGAATGAATAAATACAGTTCTTGTTTTTAAGAACTCACATAAACTTTGCTAATGAAAGTACAATAAAATCCATTTTAAGTTGATTGGGGAAATTGGGAGGTTTGTTTATAAGGGATTTAAAATGGTATCTGACCCATGAATAGTTGTTAATCCCATGAGAGACGTAGTCTAAAATGGGCTGGATGATAAATACCTTAGGTTGCTAGATACTATGTATCTCTGTCACACACCCACTTGACTCTACCATCATGGCCCCAAAACTTTATTTATGGAGCTGAAATCCCTGGGGAAGAACGGAGCATGGCTCCCCTGGAGGAACCAGGAGAACCCATGATAATGTTCCTTTTCTTTACTGGGAGTCATTTCCATGTGGGAGGGAGAACACTGCCATGTTGGGTGACCTAGATCCAGTCTCTTTATTTCTTTTCACTGAAATTTCCTCCTTGTTAGATGTAAGTAATAACTGTTGTGAGGCATTAGAATACAAAGCCCTGGGGCACCTGGATGGCACAGTTGGTTAAGCGTCTGACTCTTGACTTTGGCCTCATAGTCATGAGATCAAGCCCCACATCAGGCTCCATGCTGAGTGTGGAACCTGCTTAAGATTCTCTCTCTTCTCACTCCCTCTGTCCCTCTCCCCTGCTCTGTGTGCATGTGCTCTCTCTCTCAAAAGAAAAAATATAAAACCCTGTACTAGTGGTAATTATCCTTGCTGGAATATAGTGAACTAACTTGAGTTAAGGTGTGGCAGAAGGGGACATGCTCTCTGCATTCTTGGAGATGCCAAGGGTATCAACAGGAGAAGATCTGCTGACTACTAGCTGTCAGGCCAACTCCCCAGGGGGTGCTCAGCCTGGTCTGTATGCATCCAAAGTTTGCACTCCTGTCACTGTATCATTGATGGTCCATAGCGTAATGGAAATCACCACTCAATCTGGCACCCATCACTAACAGTTGTATGACATCAGGCTGGTCACCTTCCCATTTTGGGCCTCAATTTCCACATCTATAAAAGAATGAGCTGGTCTAGATGATCAAGAGGATTGTGACATGCCATCCCATTGCTCCTATCCTATAAACTGCATACACTGGAACCTTATTGCCTTTGCAGATCAGCTGATAGGCATGAAGTCCTTCAGATCCTTGAGGATAATCCTCCTCTGGATGAGGCCCCAGACAGACTAACTTGTACTGAATTTCATTGTGTAGTGAACAATATCAGTAAAAATTTCCTTTTACAGGAACTCGTGCTACCCATTGTTTCTCTTTTTCCTTATGATCCCCCATAACCCATGCACATTTAGCCCTGCCTTTTTAGGAGCTGGAGAACACATTTCCACTTGTCAACCAGATCTTTAAGTTGAGTTGAAGAGACAGTGCAGTGTGGTGGTCACTGCTATAGACTGTGATGTCAGGGAGACATAAGTCCTACTTATTGGTTTGTATTTAGTGTCCGTGTGGTACTACCTTGTCTTGGTTTCACACTAGTAAAATAAGTACAATGCCTACTTCATGGGAAAATTTTGATGATTAAGTGTGACAATAGCAATAAAGTTGTAAGCATATTAACTGGTTCAAAAATAGTGTTCAAAAATAATGAATAATAATTATTACTCTTACTCTTTGGTTCTCCATAGAACATTAAGTTTTTTCTTAGCACCAAGAAGACAGATTTGGAAGATGTTTCTTTTTCCCTCTATTTCAGCTCTCATAACTGGTTGCTTTGCCGTTGAACTACCCTCTGAAGGAATGCTCCATCTCCTGGAGCATCGTGGAGAACAGTTGTGACAAACATGGATAAACACCAGCACTGTATCATGTGATGGTACCTTGGTGTCTTCATTAGCCACTAATGTGTTAATTAAGCACATGAGGAGCCATGAGGCAGAAAGTGATAATTTTTTTCCCTTAGCAAATCAGATGCTAATTGAATAAAACTTACAGATCTATTTTTAACGGTACTGTGCTGTGATGCAGGGTGTCTGGGATAAAAGATGGGATACTCAGACCAAGAGATCTCCAGAAAGCCTAAGAGATGAGGTAGGAATTGGAGGTTCCAGCAAGGTCAGAGCAGGTAGGCCAGGTAGGGGACTTAGGAAGTGAGACATCCAAGGACAACAGTCAGTCTAAGAGCAGAAGCTGGCAAATTTTGTAATGGATTGGCTGGTAAATATTTTAGGTTGTCAGGCATTATGTGTCTGTTTCACCTACTGGGTGCTGCCATTGTGGCACAAAAGCAGGTACAGAATACTGTGATGAATGGGCATGGCTGCGTTCCAATTAAATTTTATTCATGGACACTGAAATTCTGAATTTTGTTTATCCTTTTGTTGTCATTGTTTTGTACTGAAAAATGTAAAAATCATTCCTAGCTCGCTTGCAGTACGAAAACACAAGAGTGGGTGGTAGTTTGCTGACCTTTGGTCTACAGAATTTGAAATTGCAAACTACAGAAACCTGAGCAAGATACGACATCCAAAGTGCAAAATACACAGTGAAAAAATACAACTGTTGGACAAGCCCGGGTTCCTTGGGTATCAACTTGGCAGGTTCTTGCCTCTGACAGAAAAAGTGGCTGCATTTTACTTGAGGGCCCCGACTAATCTTTAAGTGTGGCCTGAGGCCATCAGGATTTGTAGAGGGACCCAAAAGAAAATAAGGACTGCTGATAGACAGGTTCTGGCTCTGGCAGGTCCTGACCTACTTTTTCCTATTATTTCTAAAATATTTTCTTTCAAAGCTACCAGATCTCCTTCTTCTGCTGGTGTTGACATGTGTCCTTTTAAAAAACCTTCTACTGTATTCCAGCTGCCCTTCTGAACAAATGCCCTGAGGCTTTGCTAAAACCCAATTTGCTCTACAAAGGGATTTTGTGTAAGGTGGGTGCACCCTTAGATTTCATACAAGGAAGTTTACTTAGCAAAGAACTAAAGGAGCTCCTGACAAGACGATCTCACCCAAAGTGACTGTGACAGAGCAGACTCTGCTACCTGCACATACTGAGTGTTCTGAAATGTCCTCTATTAATTAATTCCATTCTGAAAATCTATGCTTCTCTCCCTAATTTGCATAAAACACCTGAAAATATGCATCACTGGAGACAATGTCAAGCCTGGATAAATTCAAGCTCCACCACATGCTGGCTAAGGGACCTTGGACATATTTGAAATTTGCCTGATACGCATTTTCCAAACACATTTGGTCGTATCCCCTGGTCTAATGATGCAGGTATTTACCGGTTTTTAGAATGTATGAAAACACAGGTGTCAGGCTGGCTTAATTAATTTGTATATTCCAGTATGTGTGTGTTTTAAATCATTTGGAAATACATTTTAAATATTACATAGACTCTTTTAAATATTCTCTCTCTCACACACACAGCAGCAGAGGGCATAGGGAGACAAAAGTGTATATGTGACTTCTGATTTCAGGAGGTTATCTCTGAGCGGGAACAGTATCAAACAGTCAATGGAGCCCTGGCTTTAGAGGCAATGAACTAGGACTTGCGTGATAGGCCTGGATCCATCCCTAATTAGCTGTAACAGTAGAAAAGTTGCTTAACATCTCTGAATCTTTATTTCTTCATTTTTATAAGTGGGGATATTAACTCTTGCCCTCATCACAGGATTATTTTAAGAACCCACTGAAATAACGAAAAGTGTTTTATAAAAAGCAAAGTGCTATGCAAATGTAAGTCTTGCCTCATTAGCATCCTTTTCTCCCCTGTGGCACCCTGAAAGTCTGCTTAAAAATTCTAGGGATCCAGAGTTTGGAAACCGCTAGCAGCTAAAACGGCAAACTTTCAAAAAAAGGTAATGGTTCATTGACAGGTGAAATATACTTACTGATTTTTTTTTTTATATATATGACTAGGAGACCAACTTCAAAGTGTGCTTTATTAAAATCCAAAAGGTACCCTCTAGGTTCAACAATGGGAGCTTTACTAAATCCAATAAATAAGAGATTCTTCTTATGCAGTCCACAAATGTATATCTATTACTTTTCCTTGCATCTGTTAATGCAACAAAATGTCGAGTCACTTAAGCACCAAGAGTTTAAAGCTCCCTTTGATTCAGGGGGAAAAAGGAAAAGCAATATCTCTGCCAGAGTCATGGTTGGGGGGCGGGGTAGAAAATTCCTTCCCAGCTTCTAAAGAAGGTCAGACAACTGGCCAATTTTACCAGAGCAGTCAAGCGGTTAGTTGAACTAATTGCTTCCCTGAAATGACTTTTTTTCTGACCGAATATACTAGACTAGGAGGAGCTTGAGTCCAGAGGGCTGATCTCATATTGCTTGTTTGACCATCTAACACCCAAAGCCACAGGCAATATAGCATATAAAACAAAACAAAACAAAACAAAACAAAACAAAACAAAAGCCCTTAGAAAAGCGGTCCTAGGATGTGGACACAATGACCCAAGCTAAGCAGGCAGTCTCATGTCTGACATTAATTTGACAATATTGTGGGAGCCCCCTGACCACCCCTCCAGTGACTGAAATTCTCAGTCCTTATTGTTTCAACTATTTCTTCTGTTCCTTTCTCTCTCCTCCTTCTGGTATTCCCACTCTGTGTATGTTACACCTTTTATAGTTGTCCCACAGTCCTTGGATATTCTGTTCTGTTTTTTCAGTCTTTGTTCTCTGTGCTTTTCAGTTTTTGAAGTTTCTATTGATATATCCTCAAGCTCGGAGATTCTGTCTTCGGCTGTGTCCTATGGAGGGCATTCTTTTTTTCTGTTAACAGTGTTTTGATCCCTTGCATGTCCTTTAGTCCTCTTGTGATTTCCATCTCTCTGCTTACATTGCTCGTCTGTTATGTGCTGTCTACTTTATCCAGTAGAGCTCTTAGCATATTAATCATAATTGTTTTAATTTCCAGCTCTTATAATTCTAATATCCCTGCCATGTTTGGTTCTAAGGCTTGCTCTGTCTCTTCAAATTGTGTTTTTTGCTTTTTAGTATGTCTTGGAATGTTGTCTTCATAGCTGAACATAACATACCAGCTAAAAGGAACTGCTGTAAATAGGCCTTTAGTAACGTGGTGGTGAGGTGTGGAAGGAGGGAAAGCTTTCTATCTTATG